>NC_137606.1:132500-647500 GCF_963280865.1 Gymnoscopelus braueri | reverse complement strand
TTTGAGTTTTTTCACTTTTCCATTAAAGTGGATGGGGACATTTAATGCACTAATAAATCAATATCAATAAAACTATGCAACCAATCTCTTAACAAAATACAAGCAGACGATTCCCGGTGAGGCCGGTCATTTTGACATATGGCACTAAATTGGGAAAAATAAACTGTGGGAGGAGATGCGGTTGAAAAAATTGTTTATCTAGAAATAAAGTTTCTGTAAAACAATAGTCTGGTTGCCCATTCGGGCAACCACACTAACTAGACGCGTCGCAATTCAGGGCAATTGCAAAGTGTGGTTGCGCCGACGCGAGTCGCGGGTCGCTGCCGCCGGGACTCGGGGAATAAGCTGGGAGGAATACCGTCGGAGGCCGCGTGACGTGCCATTCGAATCGGGTGTCAATCGGATCCTGCCTTCGTGATACATGCCGTTTTGATTTTAGGAAATAGGCCCCTCCCACAAATGTAAAGGGCCAATCATATTGTCTAGTCACTCCTGATATCACTTTTATTTCATTTTGAGAGGATTGATCCCCCCAAAAATCATATTTTTGCATCAAACGGTTACGTTTTGTGCATTTGTGGCGCCCCCTATGGGTCAAAGTGGAAATACTTTTGGGGATTCGTTGAGTAAACCACCCTCGATATGTGACTCAAATTTGGGATTGACTGGACGTTTCGTTAGTGATTTGTGGCCTTTTTTGTAAAACGGTTCCCTTCCGCTAACTTTGGAAGCCATTTACGGACGAACGGTATGGACTATCAAAATTCTGTTTCACTCCAGATTATCGCATGGGTCCAGAGATAATGTGTACCGATTTTTGTGAAATTTGGAGAAAATATGTGGGAGGAGGAGCTAAAAGTGTGTTTTGAAGAAAATTCAAAATGGCGGAAAATCTATCCTGACGCAAATGGGCGTGGCCTATATGGGGAGTTGCGTCATGACCCAAGGAATCTAGGGGGAAAAAGATTTTTATTGTAGGACCTACGGTTCAAAAGTTATAGGCCAATTCAGGGCAATTGCAAAGTGTGGTTGCGCCGACGCCGGTCGCGGCCGCCGGGACTCGAGCAATACGCCTGGAGGAATACCGTCGGAGGCTGCGCCAATTACATTGTCACGTCACTCCTGAGATCTCTTGCGTTTCATTTTGAGAGGATTGATCCCCCCCAAAATAATGTTTTTGCATCAAACGGTCACATTTTGCGCATTTGTGGCGCCCCCTATGGATCAAAGTGGAAATGGTTTTGGGGATTTGTTGAGTAAACCACCCTTGACATGTGATTCAAATTTGGGATCGATTGGACTTTTCGTTCGTGATTTTTGGCATTTTTGGTAAAACGGGCCCCTCCCACTAACTTTGGAAGCCAATTACGGACGAACGGTAAGGACTATCAAAATGCCGTTTGGATATATTTATCGCATGGGTCCATAGATGACCTGTACCGATTTGTGTGAGATTTGGACAAAATTTGTAGGAAAAGGAGCAAAAAGTGTGTTTTGAAGAAAATTCAAAATGGCGGAAAATCTATCCAGACGCAAATGGGCGTGGCCTATATGGGGAGTTGCGTCATGACCCAAGGAATCCAGGGGAAAAGATTTTTTGATTTTACGACCTACGGTTCAAGAGTTATAGGCAAAAACGTAAAGGGGGCTGTTATAGCGCCACCATGAGGCCGAATGGTGCAATTATTATTTTAATAATTTCGGACTAAATTATAAACCTCCCCTCCAAATCTGGTAACTCTAGCTCTTACGGTTTCTGAGAAAAAAAAACTTGAATTTGAGTTTTTTCACTTTTACATTAAAGTGGATGGGGACATTTAATGCACTAATAAATCAATATCAATAAAACTATGCAACCAATCTCTTAGCAAAATACAAGCACACGATTCCCGGTGAGGCCGGTCATTTTGACATATGGCACTAAATTGGGGAAAATAAACTGTGGGAGGAGTAGCGTGCCAAAGTATTGCGTGCTTCAGTTAACCAAGAACAATAGTCTGGTTGCCCTGTTAGGGCAACCACACTAACTAGACGCGTCGCAATTCAGGGCAATTGCAAAGTGTGGTTGCGCCGACGCCAGTCGGGACTCGAGGAATACGCTGGGAGGAATACCGTCGGAGGCTGCGACAATTACATTGTCACGTCACTCCTGAGATCACTTGCGTTTCATTTTGAGAGGATTGATCCCCCAACATAAGGTTTTTGCATCAAACGGTTACATTTTGAGCATTTGTGTGCGCCCCCTATGGATCAAAGTGGAAATTATTTTGGGGATTTGTTGAGTAAACCATACTTGACATGTGATTCAAATTTGGGATTGACTGGACGTTTTGTTCGTGATTTGTGGGCTTTTTTGTAAAACGGGCCCCTCCCGCTAACTTTGGAAGCCATTTACGGACGAACGGTATGGACTATCAAAATTCTGTTTCGGTCCAGATTATCGCATGGGTCCAGAGATCATGTGTACCGATTTTTGTGAGATTTGGGAAAAATCTGTAGGAAAAGGTGCAAAAAGTGTGTTTTGAAGAAAATTCAAAATGGCGGAAAATCTATCCAAACTGTGGGAGGAGATGCGGTTTGAAGTTTTTCAGTTTCTCTATAACAATAGTTTGGTTGCCCTGTTAGGGCAACCACACTAATAAGGACTGTGGCGCCCCCTATCGATCAAAGTGGAAATGCTTTTGGGGATTTGTTGAGTAAACCACACTTGACATGTGATTCAAATTTGGGATTGACTGGACGTTTTGTTCGTGATTTGTGGGCTTTTTTGTAAAACGGGCCCCTCCCGCTAACTTTGGAAGCCATTTACGGACGAACGGTATGGACTATCAAAATTCTGTTTCACTCCAGATTATCGCATGGGTCCAGAGATCATGTGTACCGATTTTTGTGAGATTTGGGAAAAATCTGTAGGAAAAGGTGCAAAAAGTGTGTTTTGAAGAAAATTCAAAATGGCGGAAAATCTATCCAAACTGTGGGAGGAGATGCGGTTTGAAGTTTTTCAGTTTCTCTATAACAATAGTTTGGTTGCCCTGTTAGGGCAACCACACTAATAAGGACTGTGGCGCCCCCTATCGATCAAAGTGGAAATGCTTTTGGGGATTTGTTGAGTAAACCACACTTGACATGTGATTCAAATTTGGGATTGACTGGACGTTTTGTTCGTGATTTGTGGGCTTTTTTGTAAAACGGGCCCCTCCCGCTAACTTTGGAAGCCATTTACGGACGAACGGTATGGACTATCAAAATTCTGTTTCACTCCAGATTATCGCATGGGTCCAGAGATCATGTGTACCGATTTTTGTGAGATTTGGACGAAATCTGTAGGAAAAGGTGCAAAAAGTGTGTTTTGAAGAAAATTCAAAATGGCGGAAAATTTATCCAGACGCAAATGGGCGTGGCCTATATGGGGAGTTGCGTCATGACCCAAGGAATCTAGGGGGAAAAAGATTTTTATTCTAGGACCTACGGTTCAAAAGTTATAGGCCAAAAACGTAAAGTGGGCTGTTATAGCGCCACCATGAGGCCGAATGGTGTGATTATTTATTTAAATAATTTCGGACTAAATTATAAACCTCCCCTCCAAATCTGGTAACTCTAGCTCTTACGGTTTCTGAGAAAAAAATACTTGAATTTGAGTTTTTGCACTTTTCCATTAAAGTGGATGGGGACATTTAATGCACTAATAAATCAATATCAATAAAACTATGCAACCAATCTCTTAGCAAAATACAAGCACACGATTCCCGGTGAGGCCGGTCATTTTGACATATGGCACTAAATTGGGAAAAATAAACTGTGGGAGGAGATGCGAATAGAAATATTGTTTATCTAGAGAGAAAGTTTCTGTAAAACAATAGTCTGGTTGCCCATTCGGGCAACCACACTAACTAAAGTTTTCAAATAATTGTAGTGGAGTAAAAGTACAATATTTGGATCCGAGATGTAGTGGATTAGAAGTAAAAGTACTGAAAATTGGAAATACTCAAGTAAAGTACAAATACCTCTGTACTTAGTTACTTTACACCACTGCTAATGCTCCGTATTTATCTGGAACAGAGTGGGCGGGTCAGAAGCTCATTAGATGAGTCATAACAATCACACTTAAGAGTTGTTAATGTCACAGGTTCCTAACAGGTAGTATTGTTGTTTTAATGGTTTTATACAGTAGGTGTAAAAAAACAACAACAACACATATTTCACATGGTTAAAAAACCACGTCCGGCAGGCGGGGTTCATGCCTTGTTCAACAGTCTAATGGTAGCCGGTTGAGAAACTGTGCAGAAATGAGGTGTTCAGGCATTTGATAGAGCTTGCTCGGCCGTTGTCGCAATAATGTCATGAACAGATTGTGGCTGCGGGTGTCAGAACAGTTTATCAACTCTCCTGCAAAGTCGCTCATCTAATTCCCTTTAAACTTTCTAATTACTCTCCCTCCTCCTTGTCTCCTCTCCCGTTCTCACATCTGTTCTCTCAGCAGTACCTCACCTCTCCTCTCCTCTCCTCTCCTCTCCTCTCCTCTCCTCTCCTCTCCTCTCCTCTCCTCTCCTCTCTTCTCTTCTCTTCTCTTCTCTTCTCTTCTCTTCTCTTCTCTTCTCTTCTCTTCTCTTCTCTTCTCTTCTCTTCTCTTCTCCTCTCCTCTCCTCTTCAAATAGCAGATCTACAAGCTCATATCGCGGCACTCGGTGCTGCGCTATGAGCTTGTAGATCTGCAACTTTTTTTTTAATTGTGAAAATGTGTGCAAATCTTTGAATATATATATATGTTTTAAGGGGAACATTTGTAATGTTTATCAACGCAGCTTATAAACCGGCTTATATTTTTCCATATATTGGGCCGTACACCAACGTCGAAGTCACATTTATCAACGAATCCTACACAGCTGATCCGAGCCTACATTTGGTCCCAGGCTTGATAAATGTCACGGCTGGAACCTAGCGTCATTTAAATAACACGCCCTTAAATATTCTCAAAACGCCCCGATTTTACGACATGAAGAAGGACCAGAATACGACCAAAGACATCAAAAGCCAATGAGAAAGAGTTTCCCCCGCCTGCCTCGCCACACACGCACACGCCCCCCCCCCCCTCTCTCTCTCTCTCTCTCTCTCTCTCACACACATACACACACACACACGCCCGCCCAGCTGTGTTTTTCATGTATTGTAATCCGTACCGTTACCGTAGCGGTACAATCTTTGTCACTAGGCTTGTAGCCTACATGAATGACATATTATGATACCAATCACATCGCCATGAGTGGAATACGTTTGTATATTAATTTATTTAACCCATACCGAGCAGTGCACAAGCAGTCATGTAGGATATTCCCCGTGAGACTCGGACGGGCGGCAGTGGTTTCGGTTAATAAGAGATTGGAGCGTCGGGTTTATATCCTTAACACAGCCAGATTGCAGTCTTCAAAACTCTCTATGACATAACTCCATACCATAGGACAAGCTACTGTAAGTTTGTACACCTCACTGTCCATGAAAAGATCGTCGGCAGTCCCGACCGCGGGACTCGGGAGTCCCGACGCAAAAGCGCTCGTATATTTTGAAAATAGCAGATCTACAAGCTCACAACGCGTCGCGATGCGACCCGTTGTGAGCTTGCAGATCTGCTATTTTAAAATAGCCAATGCAACTGAATGACTGTTAAAGCAGTTTGTTTAAATTACTTTATAAAATGTTATATTTTCACAGGAATTATTTATTAGTGTGTAGATATACATTTAGGAGTGGATTATGTGTCCAGATGCCTGTCAGACAGTCAGACAATGCTGCTCCGCAGGTCTAGAATGGAATAAACGGGCGCAGCCAACGTCAACAACTGGTCTCGACCAGACGTGAGATCTCAGCGTATGGTAGGATGAAGCCCACGTCAGGATATATTGATAAATGCCGAAAGGTGCGGTGATCTCGCTCTACGCCCATTATTTGGGCTGCACCACGTTGATAAATGAGGGCCAATTGAGGTTCCCAATTAACTTAACTGTTTACATAAATCTTCATCACGACAAACATAAGCAATGTTATTAGTTCAGTCAGATAACTCACAAATAGATTGAGACCAATAATAGCCTGAGAACATTTATACAATGTAAATACAAGTGTGACTATTATATTTGATCTTGGCGTTCAGACTCTGCTATACACAACCATTTCAGAGCAGGGAGATTTACGTCTATAACACCCCCCCCCCCCCACCCCAAGCAGAACCTTATAGCAACATAGGTTTTTCTGAAAACTGTTAGGATTTAGAAGACATTTGTAGAATCCCCAGAAGCAAAGATTTGAGTAAAACATGTTTGCTTTAAAAATATATGTATATTCAAAGATTTGCAAAAATGTTCACGATTTTTCAAAAATAGCAGATATACAAGCTCGTAGCGCGGCACCAAGCTTGTATATCTGCTATTTTTGAATAGCCCAAAGAAATCTAAAAATGACACAGATTCTTTCCCGGTCTAAATGGGTAAATCACTGGTGACAACATTCTGTGCTTGGCCTTATACAGTAAAGTGACTCATGCACTGACTCTGCTCTGCATGAAGCACATTATTTATTGGACTTGTGCTACACCAACCTTCAGCTGTCAATACATTTAATCCTTTTTAGTCCTGAGAGAGAGAGAGAGAGAGAGAGATGGATAGAACACAGAGAGGGGGGATTAAGAACAACGGGAAAAGTGATTGACGGCTGCTTTTTTGAGTTAATACCTATAATGCAGGTAGGCCTAATAGGCTACGTGTGACTGAGACCGGGACTTAAGAGATCATACTGCACATAGTTGCCTCTACCTACAACATTACTGTGCGGTATGAAGGCTTTGTGATTGGTGATAGAAGGGCACTAGGTTGCAGCAGGTCTTGGTCATGATTTCTGAACCCATTCAATCTGGGTTCGCATCTCTGTCATTTTAGATTTCTTTGGCTATTCAAAAACAGCAGATATACAAGCTCATAGTTCCATTTGTACTCTCTCAGAGTTATGGGGGTCCTTGAAATTAAAACGTTTGAGAACCACTGTGGTTCTAAACTAAACTAAACTAAATGGAACAGAGCCTTCATTAGAATCATTGGTAACACCTGTGAAGGAAGTAAGGCAGAGGCCCAATTTCTTTCCAATATGGCTGCTGTGCATATAGAGCCTATTAGGGGTTAGGGTTAGCCTGACACTAGCCAGACCAACACACAGTCCGGCCAATGCCAGGCCAGGTTAAGGGCCGTTCAAAGTCCCTAGATGGGTCTTTAACGTGCGTCAGGGGGTGAGGGATGTCTTGCGTTCTTTATGGACACATGCAAGTTCCCTCACATTAAATCCGTTGGAATTATGACGTTGAGGCGTCGTACACCTATTAATCCAATAGATGGCAGTTGCGAGCTATTAAGTGTTGGGAAGTGTTGCCATGTCCGCTTATTATAAGCGACTTTGGGCTTATTTTTCTGTAAAGTTGCTTGTAAACAAACATTGGTGATTGCGGTTTTATTTGGGCTTGTTTCTAAAGTGTAGTTGCTTATTTGGGGCAATTATTATTTAAACCAGTGATTCTCAATTATATATTGTAGATCTGCTATTTTCATGTCATGTGGCCTAGTCGATTCTTTTGGACTTGTTTTCATAGACCTGGTTGCTTATTTCTCTCACAAAACCTGGCAACAGCGCTAACATGAAGCTAGCATTGTAGCATCTAGCCAAAACAACGCAATAAAAGACACAAACTAGACGCGTCGCAATTCAGGGCAATTGCAAAGTGTGGTTGCGCCGACGCCGGTCGCAGGTTGCCGCCGCCCGGACTTGAGGAATATGCTTGGAGGAATACCATCGGAGGCCGCGTGACGTGCCATTCGAATTTGGTGCTGATTGGATCCTGTGTTCATGATACATGGCGTTTTGATTTGAAGAAATAGGCCTCTCCCACTAAAATAAATAAGCCCCTCCCACAAATGTAGCGGGCCAATGACATCGTCATGTCACTCCTGAGATCACCTGCTTTTCAATTTGAGAGGAGTGATCCCCCCAAAAATCATGTTTTTGCATCAAACGGTTACGTTTTGCACAGTTGTGGCGCCCCCTATGGGTCAAAGTGGAAATGATTTTGTAGATTCGTTGAGTAAACCACCCTCAACATGTGATTCAAATTTGGGATCGATTGGACGTTTCGTTCGTGATTTTTGGCATTTTTGGTAAAACGGGCTCCTCCCACTAACTTTGGAAGCCAATTACGGACGAACGGTAAGGACTATCAAAATGCCGTTTGGATAGGTTTATCGCATGCGTCCATAGATCACGTGTACCGATTTTTGTGAGATTTGGAAGAAAAATTTAGGAAAAGGTGCAAAAAGTGTGTTTTGAAGAAAATTCAAAATGGCGGAGAATCTATCCTGACGCAAATGGGCGTGGCCTATATGGGGAGATGCGTCGTGACCCAAGGAATTTAGATTTTACGACCTACTGTTCAAGAGTTATAGGCCAAAACGTAAAGGGGGCTGTTATAGCGCCACCATGTGGCCGATTAGTGTAATTATTTTTTCAATAATTTCGGACTAAATTATGAACCTCCCCTCCAAATCTGGTAACTCTAGCTCTTACGGTTTCAGAGAAAAAAATACTTGAATTTGAGTTTTTTCACTTTTTCATTAAAGCGGATGGGGAAATTTAATGCACTAATAAATATATCAATTAAACTATTTAACCAATCTCTTAGCAAAATACAAGAGTCATTTTGAGATATGGCACATTGGGGGATAAAAACTGTGGGAGGAGTAGCAGCCCGAAGTATTGTTTATCCGGAGGAAGAATAAAGTATCCCTAGAACAATAGTCTGGTTGCCCTGTTAGGGCAACCACACTAACTAGTCCACAAACTAGACAAAAACAATGGTTGTCTACAAAACGTGAGTTTCGACCCCTACTGTACATTTACTCAAGTACTTCCACCAACGTGGGTCTTTTTTTGGAGAAAGAGGGCCAGAGGAAAACCTGTTTTCCTCTGGCCCAAGGGTACTACAGGCAACGTACATGTCGGCCTGACGGTGAATGTTGATCGCACGGAAGGAAATACTGGAGCCGCAGGAAACGGAGGGGGAGACAAACAAACAACGTAAGGAGCGTCGGCGCTCGTTACGTCTCCTTGCGTCCGACTATAAATGATGCTTTAGGTGAGATGTTGCAGCAAGTGTTGGCGACACTAGGAGGCTCTAGGCACTGTGGGTTGCCTCCGGGCCTGGCTCCTCCTTCGTCTGACCAGAAGTGAGCGTTCTTCTGTGCGTTGCGTCGTCGTTTCTGCTGGGCACAAACATCTCATTCTGCCTTGATGGATTAAAACCGTCCTTGCTATATACTATATCGGTACTTTGCACGCCCTCATTTCCCAGCACAGAGGCAAATTCTACACCCTATTATACACACTTTGTTTCAATCTTGCGTCCCTATATTTTGGGTCAAATCTTATGTTTTATTTGTATTTTTATATTATTATTTTGTGTATAACAGTGCAGTAGAGGCAAACATGAAAAAGCAGCCACTACGTGGGCGTGTCTAACTGAAATGAAATCTGATGTGTGTGTTATTGTGAGGTATGAGGGCATAATGTGATTGGATGGTGATAGATTGACGCTGGTATAGCAGGTGGTCTTGGTCCTGATGAATATGTTCAGAGAAAACTTCCTCCCGCATGGAGATTTGTCTTCCCATTAATGTGATGCAGCTGTTTCACAGAGAGCCACTGACAGCCAGGTTGTATCTCAAATGGTAATCCACTGTGACGGCCTGAAATGCATCACCGTGGCACATGTGGGCACCATACTGCAGGCGCGCTGCGCTCCGGTCGGACTGGAGACGGCAGTGCCATGCCGTATATAAACATGGGTTTTTGCAGTGGTGTAAAGTAACTAAGTACATTTACTCAAGTACTGTACTTAAGTACATTTTTGAGGTATTTTTTTTTACTTTACTGGAGTATTTCCAATTTTCTATACTTCTCAGAGGCAAATATTGTACTTTTACTCCACTACCATTATTTGAAAACTTAAGTTCCTAGTTACTTTGTAAATTTGGATTATTATTACAAAACATACATTACCCACTTCAGCCCTATATACATTTCGGCCATTTGAAAATAGCAGATCTACAAGCTCACAATGTGTCGCTATGCGACGCATTGTGAGCTTGTAGATCTGTTATTTTCAAAAGATGTTATACGTTTGAAAACGTGTAAAATGGGCATTCTGCATAATGAGTACTTTTACTTTTTGGTACCAATACTTTTGTACTTTTAATGAAGTCGATTCTGAATTCCGGACTATTACTTAAGTAATAGAGTATTTCTGCCTTGCAGTATTGATACTCCTACTTAAGTAAAACTTTTGAGTACTTTTTCCACCACTGGGTTTTTGTGACAAGAATATTACAGTACAGTAGTTCACATTCTGAGCAATTCTTGATAGGATCCATTTCGCTCTGCAGTAAATAGGACATCAACTGGACAAAACTCCCATACACAATTCACACGCGCGTATGTCCGCGCAGGCACACACACGCACACACACACACACACACACACACACACACACACACACACACACACACACACACACACACACACACACACACACACACACACACACACACACACACACGCACACCTCCTCAATTTCAATCCATTCTACAATCTCTGAAATGCCACTCTAAAAGGTATTCTGATTGCATTTCCATAAATCATTCAACAATTTCTGTTTTGTAGTGATTGACCCCCCCCCCCCCCCCAACCTCCCCAGGGTTAACATGAAAGCATTGATGGAGGGATAGAATAGCAGTGGGTGCTCAGGGAGGGCCCATCTCACTGGTTCAGGTTTGAGACTCAAGAAGATGTAATATTCTAGACCAGTGGTTCTCAAAGCAGGGTCCGGGGACCCCACGTGGTCCTTGGAGGGGTTCCAGGTGGTCCCCAGGCAAAATTAGTTAATATAGCCTCACTATTGGTTTAAGCACATTTGACCCCATTTTATACTTTGGCTATTCAAAAATAACCGAATAGATGTGTTATTTTTTTAACATTTTCTCAAATCTTTAAAACATTTGGAAATTTGGAATCATAGAAATGTTTTAGCACAAATCTTTTTGGGGGTCCTTAGCACAAAATATTTTTAGATGGGGGTCTACGGCCAATTCATATCAATTTGGGAGTCCTTGACATGAAAATGTTTGAAAACCACTGTTCTAGACTGGAATTTTGGCACCAGGGCCCTGAAACAAAAATACTCCTTCCCAAGGAGGTTAGTAAAGAAAGACTTTAGCTCTAAAATCAGTCAAGACCCCTACTTATACAGTTTTGAGTTTTTGTTTTGCTTGCATCCTTACAGTTATGATATTTTTATGATCTCCCTTTTGTGATTCACGAAACATTTTGTTATACAGTAATGTGATATTCATTTGTTATTGTCAATTTATTCTACAAAAACACCAAAACCAGAAAATGCATTTCTTCTATTTACAAGTGTGTACCATCTGGAAAGTGCCATAGCTCATACTCAGAAGTCACAGAAGCCCTTTGTCACAGAGCCGTTCTGTTGCTTTGGTCAGCGTAACTCATAATGATGAAAACAGCCATCTCCTTGTTTACACTCAGAATGGCAGGTAGCAAAAAGCAATCAACAGCAAAAAAAAGAGTAATGTGTGAAGTGTGAAGGGCTCGATACAGTATACTGTGTTGTGTGCAATGTCGTGCACTGGAAATAGTATATCTACAAACTCACAGTGAGCTTGTAGATCAGCTGTTTCTGGGGCACGACAAGTAAGCTTAAATGGGGCTTGAGATGAGCAGTGAGATGGCCATAGGTTCTTCTCTCCCACCACCTTCATAACCATCCTCAGTCATACTCCAACTGTGCTCATGACGGGCCTCTGTAAATAGGGACTTGTCTAGAATGTGCTGACATTACAGAGCTGTCAGTTGGGGTTTGTTCCATCTCCGTTCCTCTCCTCTCTCGCTCCCCACTCACCCTCCACCTCCACTCCTCCGTTCCTCTCCTCTCTCCCTCCCCACTCACCCTCCACCTCCACTCCTCCGTTCCTCTCCTCTCTCCCTCCCCACTCACCCTCCACCTCCACTCCTCCGTCCCTCTCCTCTCTCGCTCCCCACTCACCCTCCACCTCCACTCCTCCGTTCCAGACACTCAGCATGTTTCCTCCATCCTGGAGCCATTTCAAGAACACAGTGGTCATATTGGATTGATGTCATTAGTCAGCTCAACCCTGGTTTCACCATCCTATCCTCCTCCTCCTCCTCCTCCTCCCTTTCCTGCTTCATCACATCTTTTTGGCCATTTGTTGTTGAGCCACCATCAGGTGACGAAATTATTGATATGAGTTTTTAGGTCTATGTACTGTATGTACTGCACAATTTACTGTAGTATATCAATTCAATTCAATTCAATTCAATTCAATTCAATTCAATTCAATTCAATTCAATTCAATTCAATTCAATTCAATTCAATTCAATTCAATTCAATTCAAAGGAGCTTTGGCATGAGAAAACACACTTGCTTTGGCAAAGTAAAAATATATTTTTATTATATTTTATCAAAATATAATAAAAACAGTTGGGGAAAAAAAAGGGGAAAGTATGTACAGTTGTGTTATGCAAGGGATAATTGTCAGTGCGCTGGTCGTTGTTGAAAAAGAACCCCAGACAGGATGATTAAACACTGAGGCGATAGCCGAGGTGTTTAATTATCCTGAAGGGCATTATTTTTAAACAACGACCAGCGCGCTGACAATTATCCCGCTTATTACTGTACATGGCTACTTAATAAATAAATACATAAATTGACCCAAAAGTAACATATTTCCTTGCTTACGGCAATGAAAGTATTCCATAAGTGTTGCGCTGGGCGGACACGGTCGCCTCGGAAATCAAGGAAGTGTAGTGGATCAAATAGAACACATTTTTGGTTACTGCATTGTCTATTTCTCACTTCAAATGTTTTCAAAAACATCCTTGAGAGCAACGTTTAGTTGTAAATGACATTGTGTGTTTGTTTACATGGATGTCATGTTGGATAAAGCATAAAACCAAGCAGCGCAGGTTGATATGAGCAGGTGTTCTGATTAGACAGTGGTCTGTTATTGAGCTCATCGGTCATTATCCAGAAATAACACACAGCTGAATTCAGCGATTTACCAAACAGAATCAAGCATTCAAGCAAGCCATGTAATAAACAAAGGTATGTCACATTGCGTCATTATATGTACAGGGTATAAAGATTTTTGAAATAAATTGAAGCAATCAAAGTAACTACTGTACAGTAAGTACATTTACTCAAGTACTGTACTTAAGTTCAATTTTCTGTACTTTTACTTCTACTCCACTACATCTCAGAGACAAATATTATACCCTTTTACTCTTATTTGAAAACTTTAGTTAGTAGTTACTAGTTACTTTGTAGATTTTACAAAACATATATTAACCACTTCGACGCATTGTGAGCTTGTAGATCTGCTATTATTCAAAAGATGTGTATACATTTAAAAACTTGTGAAATGGGACATTCTGTATAATGAGCTTTTGGTTCTTAAAGTACATTTTGATAACAATACTTTTGTACTTTTACTCAAGTAAATTTTGAATTCCGGGCTTTTACTTATAACAGAGTATTTCTACATTGCAGGATTGATACTTTTACTTAAAGGGATATTTCACTTTCAAAAAAACTTTTGGTCATTTTATCGTCTACTAAGGCTTTTGTGAGCCCCCCAGACAGTTTTTAAGTTGCTTGATTCAGTATTTAGATATTTGATATTCATTTTAACAGACACGCCCCCTTCCTATACAAACCCATTATAACTTCAAACTCCATTTTTAACATGTTCATTTTTTTCGATTACTTTTTAATATTTATTTATTTTGTATTTTAAGCTCTTTAATTTTCCCCCAAAAAGATTAAAAATAAATGTAAAAAGTAACACGGCCCCCTCGCGTATTAGGAGGGCAGGGTGAGTCACCAGAACCAAGGACTGGTGTTTTTGATGAATCTAACGTGTTAAAAATAGAGTTTGAAGTTATAATGGGTTTGTATAGGAAGGGGGCGTGTCTGATAAAATGAATATCAAATATCTAAATACTGAATCAAGCAACTTAAAAACTGTCTTGGGGGCTCACAAAAGCCTGAGTAGACGATAAAATGACCCAACGTCTTTTTTAAAGTGAAATATCCCTTTAAGTAAAAAATGTGAGTACTTTTTCCACCACTGCGTGTTTCCTTCGTGTCTTTCATGCGTCTAAAATGTGTTTGTTTAGTTTAGTTCAGCCATGTTTAGAGAATGCTGCGGTGCGATGGAACTCACCAGTCAATCAACCCACACATGCTCATAATCCCCACTCCTCCTCATCACCCCTCTCCTCTCCTTCCTATCATCTGCTGCTTTCTTCCCCTCCCATCTGTCCATGTGAAGATTGATATGCACCACACGTACCTGGAATATCATGGTGTAGCCATGAAGTGATTTGAGAGGAGCAGCAGTCTGATTTTATTGATGTTTTTACTGCAGATTTCAAGGGGAGTTTGAGAGAAGATTGCTGTTCGTCCAGCTGGGGTAGGCCTACGCAATTTGCATCTTCTTATCCTCCTCTGATTTAGACACACATCAAGGATCGAGTGGGGTTTATTTGTCGCTCACTTATGCAGGTGAAAGCAGTGTTGATTTTGACAGCACATTTTGATTCAGTTTTAGTCATATTTAGTCATCTGAAACGTTTTACTGTTAGTCTAGTTTTAGTCGACTAAATATCATAAGATCCCTAATAGCAGATCGACTAAATCTACAGTTGATTTAGTCGACTAAAATGTATTTTGGCGGTGCCTTGATGGTGTCGTAATGGCTGATTTTACACTTGGTTGCATGCTGAAAATAGCCAATCTACAAGCGCACAACACGCTGCGAGCTTGTAGATCTGCTATTTTCAGAGCGCAACACTCGAACACAACCAAACATAACATGACTTGTCTTTTAGTTCTACTGGATCTCTTCTCTTCTCTCTATTCTCGTCACTAACATTTTAGTCTAGTTTTGATTTTGTTGACAAAATTATCAATTATATTTAGTCTTAGTTTTAGTCATCGTAGCATAGTTTTTATTTCGTTTTTATTTCGTTTTTTTAGTCAGTGAAAAAAGGTAGTCGACGAACATTTTTCGTCATAGTTTTAGTCGACAAAATCAACACTGGGTACAAGCAGCACAGTGTTGCTGTGTAGCATGTTCCACAAGACTGTGCTAGCAACACCAATACAATATACATTATAACTAGATGCGTCGCAATTCTGGGAAATTGCAAAGTGTGGTTGCGCCGCGCGACGTGCCATTCGAATCGGGTGCCGATCGGATCCCGCCTTTGTGATACGTGCCGTTTTGATTTTAGGAAATAGGCCCCTCCCACTAAATACATAGGCCCCTCCCACGAATGTAACGGGCCAATCGTACTGTCACGTCACTCCTGATATCGCTTTTATTGATCCCATAGACATATATCTATGATTGATCCCCCCAAAAATCATGTTTTTGCATCGGTTACGTTTTGTGCATTTGTGGCGCCCCCTATGGGTCAAAGTGGAAATGCTTTTGGGGATTCGTTGAGTAAACCATCCTCGACATGTGATTCAAAATTGGGATTGACCGGACGTTTCGTTCGTGATTTCTGGCATTTTTGGTAAAACGGGCCCCTCCCACTAACTTTGGAAGCCATTTACGGACGAACGGTAAGGACTATCAAAATGCCGTTTGGATATGTTTATCGCATGGGCCCAGAGATCATGTGTACCGATTTTTGACATAGGAAATTTTTACAAAATATGTGGGAGGAGGAGCTAAAAGTGTGTTTTGAAGAAAATTCTAAATGGCGGAAAATCTATCCTGACACAAATGCGTCATGACCCAAGGAATCTAGGGTAAAAAAGACTACGGTTCAAGAGTTATAGGCCAAAATGTAAAGTGGGCTGTTATAGCGCCACCATGAGGCCGACTGGTGTAATTCTTTTTTTTTATAATTTTGGACTAAATCATGAACCACCCCTCCAAGTCTTGAAACTCTAGCCCTTACGGTTTCTGAGAAATAAATACTTGAATGGGAGTTTTTTCATTTTCCCATTAAAGTGGATGGGAAAATTTAATGCACTAATAAATCAATATCAATTAAACTATGTAACCAATTTCGCAAAGTACAAGCAGTCTGGTCCCGGTGAAGCCGGTCAATTTGACATATGGCACGAAATTGGGAAAAATAAACTGTGGGAGAAATAGCGCGCAAGAAAAAGGCGTTTTTCAGTTTATCTATAACAATAGTCACTAATAACTAGACGCGTCGCAATTCAGGGCAATTGCAAAGTGTGGTTGCGCCGACGCCGGTCGGGATTCGAGGAATACGCTGGGAGGAATACCGTCGGAGGCTGCGCCAATTACATTGTCACGTCACTCCTGAGATCACTTGCGTTTCATTTTGAGAGGATTGATCCCCCAACATAACGTTTTTGCATCAAACGGTTACATTTTGAGCATTTGTGGTGCCCCCTATGGATCAAAGTGGAAATGCTTTTGGGGATTCGTTGAGTAAACCACCCTCGACATGTGATTCAAATCTGGGATCGATTGGACATTTCGTTCGTGATTTTTGGCATTCTTTGTAAAACGGGCCCCTCCCACTAACTTTGGAAGCCAATTACGGACGAACGGTGAGGACTATCAAAATTCTGTTTCGCTCCAGATTATTGCATGGGTCCAGAGATCATGTGTACCGATTTTTGTGAAATTTGGAGAAAATATGTGGGAGGAGCTAAAAGTGTGTTTTGAAGAAAATTCAAAATGGCGGAAAATCTATCCTGACGCAAATGGGCGTGGCCTATATGGGGAGATGCGTCAAGACCCAAGGAATCTAGGGAAAAAAGATTTTAATTCTACGACCTACGGTTCAAGAGTTATAGGCCAAAACGTAAAGGGGGCTGTTATAGCGCCACCATGAGGCCGACTGGTGTAATGTGTTTTTTAAATAATTTCGTACTAAATCATGAACCTCCCCACCAAATCTGGTAACTCTAGCTCTTACGGTTTCAGAGTAAAACGGTTTCAGAGTAAAAAATACTTGAATTTGACTTTTTTCACTTTTCCATTAAAGTGGATGGGGAAATTTAATGCACTAATAAATCAATATCAATTAAACTATGAACCAATCTCTTAGCAAAGTACAAGCACACGATTCCTGGTGAAGCCGGTCATTTTGACATATGGCACGACATTGGGAGGAGATGTGGTTTGAAATAAAGCGTTTTTCAGTTTATCTATAACAATAGTCTGGTTGCCCTGTTAGGGCAACCACACTAATAAGAGAGATACAACTGGATTGTAATGAAAAGAAAGAAAGAAAAGAATCATGCACACATTCGCACGCATGGCACACGTGCACCCACACACACACACACACACACACACACACACACACACACACACACACACACACACACACACACACACACACACACACACACACACACACACACACACACACACACACACACACACACACACACACACACACCCACACACACCCACACACACATGCTCAGAGCCTGTTGCACATGCAAAGGGAGACACTGAATTTGAGCAAATCATTAATTCATCTTAACATTGTGTGATGAGAAGTTTGGCAGCACGTTTATCTCAGTCCCTCCCTTGAGCTTTTGAGATCACACAAATTGCATTTTGCATGCACCATAAGTCCACAGTGCTAAAGGTTCTATGACATTAATTTTCACTTTTTTTATTTTTTATGTTTTTTGGGGGGTTTTATGACCTCAATTACACCCAAAAAATCAGAACTTTGAACATTCAGTGGATTTTCTGTGGTGTGGGGTTTTCTGAATAATTAGGCTGAAAATTAATCTGAGCTTGGCCCTTCGGCAGTGAAGTCACAGGCCATTAATCCCGCCCACTCTCCTCCTCGCCCCTCCCCTCCCCTATCCTTTCCTTTGGGGGGGGCGGAGCAGAGGCGATGATTGACAGGCAAAATCCCTCAACAGCGACACCCGCAGGCAAAGATTTCTTTTTTCATTGCAGTTGAAAAGGCTTTAGAAATGTGAGAGAAAAACACCTGCCATAGATCAATGGAGTGGAATTTTTTGTTAAAACTTTTTATACACGTTTGAAGGACCATGACAAAGACTTTTAATGTGTGGTAAAACTGAACGTCATGAAACCTTTAACACTCTGTACACACAGAGAAAAATCCACAAGCAATCTAGTAATGTTGTAAAGGATCTCATTTAGTTAACTGAATGTTTTTTATTGAAACGTATCAATCCCTTGGAAACACCAACCCCGTCAGTCATCTCTTAACCCTTTAACACATTGCGTGCCAATCGCGTAGATCTACGCGAACTTAAATAATTGCGCAGCGGGCCAGTCGCGTAGATCTACGCGAAGTGGTCTTTTTATTTATTTATTTTTTCAGGTTCACATTTCATTGTAGGCCTCGTTCGCCACGACACATTTCATTGTAGCACCACCGGAAACGGAAATATCCGTATCCGGAGATTTTCGTTCCCATCCGCCTCCACTCTAAAGCGGAAACTAAATCTCAATTTTCTCGGTTGTTGTAGTTCTCATCGCTGATCGCTGTTTAACATAAACCGCTGTAGCTTCAAAATGGCCGATCGCGATCGAAACGGTCTTCTCTGGGCGTCTCACACAGCTACCCTGTGTGTCTACAAACAGTTGAACGCGCGATTTTAAGGTATTTAGCGAGGTCTGTGGCGACGTGAAAAAAACAACAATAAATCGCTGGCACTGGTGAGTACATTATGATATTAAACTCTGGCGTGGAATGTGTTAAGACCGGGAACGCATCTTTGTGACATTTAAGATTTCCCTGGAACAACATATTTTGAGATGGGGGTCTGTGGCCAAATACATTTTGGGGGGTCCTTGACATGAAAAAAGTTTTAGAACCACTGATTATAGCAACATGCATTTTTTCAAAAAACTGTTAGGATTTAGAAGACATTTGTAGAATCCCCCAGAAGCAAAGATTTGAGTTACAAATGTTCGCTTTAAAAAATACATTTTCCAAGATTTGCACACATTTTCCACAATTTTACAAAACATAGCAGATCTACAAGCTCATAGCGCGGCACTCAGTGCCGCGCTATGATCTTGTAGACACAGAGAGAGAGAGAGAGAGAGAGAGACAGAGAGAGAGAGAGAGAGAGAGAGAGAGAGAGAGAGAGAGAGAGAGAGAGAGAGAGAGAGAGAGAGAGAGAGAGAGAGACAGGCAAATAGAAAATGAGACAAATAGCAGTTACTACAGAAGTCAGTCAGACAGACAGACAGACAGACAGACAGACAGACAGACAGACAGAGCCAGTGAGCCAGTGACAGATTGACAGCTTGACTATTAGGAATCATGAAGCCCATTCGCTCCCGTTTCCCAGGAGCTGTCCGTCAAACACAGGAACTGATGCCATAGTCTTTGAGTCCTGTCCATAAGAAGGGACCAAAAGCCTTCAGTTCTCAGTTCAATGAACCGCTCTGTTACAACTGTGACATTTAAGGTTTTGAGCTTTGAGGCAGCAACCCATTGCACCTTTGTTTTACTTGTTGAATGCATCAGAAATCTATCAAAAATATTTGCAGTGTATAAATACATATAGCATTATATGTATTTGGCCGCCGACCCCCATCTCAAAATATTTTGTTCCACGGACCCCCCCAGAAGCAAAGATTTGAGTTACAAACGTTCACTTTAAAAAAAAATATATATCTATATAAAAAATTGCAGATCTACAAGCTCATAGCGTGGCACTGCCAAAGTATAAAATAATGGTTATAGCTAAAAATCTAAAGATGCGTCCCCGTATTGAATGTGTGAAGCTGTGACAGTTGAACTCACTCAATTATTTATTGTCACTTTAGCTCCTGGAAGGAGTCTCAGGGACAAAACCCCTGTCACGGTGCTCTTGAATTTTAAGAGGACATTTTCTGCTTTCATAGGTGTGCTATGCTGGGTGGCCTATGGTTAGAAGATGGACATGATCTGTCCATCACCCTTGACACACCCTGTCAAAATATCATTGAGATATCCCTGGATATCCCTGGAACAAAAGATAGCAGATCTACAAGCTCACAACACGTCGCATCGCGACGCGTTGTGAGCTTTTAGATCTTCTATTTTCAAATAGCCTAGGTATAAAATAGGGCTAAAGTGGTTAATGTATGTTTTATAATATAATAATTTATATCTGCAAAGTAAATAGTAACTAAAGTTTTCAAATAACTGTAGTGGAGTAAAAGTAGGCCTACAATATTTGCCTCTGAGATGTAGTGGGTAGAAGTAAAAGTAGCCTACTGATAACTGGAAATAGTCCAGTAAAGTAAAAGTAACTCAAAATTGTACTTAAGTACAGTACTAAATGTACTTAGTTACTTTACACCCCTGCCTGACATCCACCCTTTTATGCCATATAAAGCATTGAATTAAATTAAAGTCGGCCCGTCCAGATACAATCGTTCTCCCCCCCTCTTTCTTTCCATCCCCCTGCTCTCTAACCTCCTGTAGATGACCTGCTGCTGCTGTCTCCAACCAAGGAAGGACTACAGCAGCAACTTGATCTCCTACACAAATTCTCCCAGACATGGGCCCTGACAGTGAACCTAACTAAGACTAAAATCATGATATTTCAAAAAAGATCCAGCCGCCAAAACCATCAATTTTTCCTAAATACAATCCCACTCGAACAAACAAAAAACTATACCTACCTTGGCCTAAGCATCAGCAGCACAGGGAACTACAACCAAGCTGTAAAGGACCTGAGAGACAAGGCAAGAAGGGCATTCTATGCTATCAAAAGAAACATCAAAATAGACATCCCAATTAAAACCTGGCTTAAAATACTGGACTCTGTGATAGAACCAATTTCCCTCTATGGTTGTGAGATCTGGGGACCATTAGCAAACCATGACCTTGAAAAATGGGATAAACACCAAACCGAGACCCTACACACAGAATTCTGCAAATCCATTCTCCGTACCCAGCGAAAAACACCAAATAATGCATGCAGGGCAGAATTAGGACGATACCCACTAATTATCAAAATAAAAAAGAGAGCACTTAAGTTCTACAACCACCTAAAAGAAAGCGACCTAGATGCACTCCATAACAAGGCACTCACACACAGCGAAACCCTAGAGAGATGCCCCCTCAGCCAGCTGGCCCTGGAACTCCGGGCACAAACACAAACAGAGCCACGAGATAGAAAACCCATTGGACTAAACCAAATTATAAAACAGCAAAAGGAAAACTACCTGACACACTGGAAAGAAGCAACACAAAAGCAGAGTAAACTAGAATGCTATCTGGCCCGAAACAGAGAATACGCAGTGGCAGAATACCTGAGCACCGTGACTGACCCAAAACAAAGAAAAATCTTAACTAGGTACAGACTCAGTGAGCACAGTCTTGCGATCGAGAAAGGTCGTCACAGGCGACCCTGTATCCCGAGAGAAGACAGACTATGCACCCACTGCACACAAAATGAAGTGGAAACCGAGCTACACTTCCTAACCGTCTGTCCATTGTACCAAGACATCAGAGACACATACTTCCCACAGATTACAACCACACACGGAGATTTTGAAAACATGACCAATGACAAAAAACTCCCATATCTGCTGGGCGAAGTACAACAATGTGCAAACACAGCAGCAAGATTCGTGAGTTGCTGTGATAGGAAAAGGATATCAAACGGAACACAACCACCCTAAAGACTAATCATTGTGTATATTCCGGCACTATACCTGCACCCAGTGATCTTGGTACATAGAAATTGATCTATTGAAGATTCTGACTTTCAAATGTACATATTTTTTGTTTTGATTGTATTGCTGTATTGTTGTATTGTGCTTTCTGCTTTGGCAATGTAAACGTATGTTTTCTCATGCCAATAAAGCCCTTTGAATTGAATTGAATTGAATTGTATCCCCTTTACTTTCCCTCTCTTTCCCGCCTTCCACCCCCTACCCCCCCCTCTCTCTCTCTCTCTCTCTCTCTCTCTCTCTCTCTCTCTCTCTCTCCGCCCCTCCCTTTTCAGTTCCCTTTTCTCACACCCGCTCTCTCTCTCTCTCTCATTCTGCTATGCTCCTCTCTCTCCTTCCTCTGATATGGGATTCCCCGTTTCTCCCACCCCTCACCCGCACACTCTCTCTCTCCCTCTTCTAATGACTGCTTTGCTGAACCTCTCTCATCTGTTGTCCTCACACAAACTCTTCATCCATATTTAATACACAGTGAGAGTATTCTCACTGCTAAACAGATCAAAATGAGTCTAGCGAAGCCTAGTTCAGCCTCAACATCCTCCTATTACTGTAATTTGACAAACCTCTGTAGTGGTGTAGTGGTGTAGTGGTGTAGTGGTGAGGCCAAAATTGGTTCTGCCCGTTTCTCCTCAGTGGCTGGAGCAATTGATCTGAATTTGCACACATTCAATCTCAGCTGTTTATTACCGTTTTTGTGTTCGCTGGCTCCCGGGTTGCCAGATCATGTGCGCATATCCCCCCACGGGTATGGTCTAGTTCTCAATAATAAAACAAGACCAGTGAAAGTTACCTATGTCGTTGAACCTGACAATACGGTGATACTCTTTGCACCTTAATGTCTATACATACTGTACTGGATAGATGTGCTATGAGTGATTTTTATTTCATTTTTCACCTTGCCCCCCCCCCCCCCCCTCTTCTTTTTAGTTCTCTTTCTGTAGATAACAAAAAAACGAAAGAAAAATATATGATGGAGCTTGCACAAAAACAAATGTCTTACACCTGTAAACCTGTGATGTGACAATGAAGGTCATTCTGATTCTGATTCTATCCAAATAAATGATAGTGGTTCACATCAGAGGGTACTTCTCCCCCTAGTAAAATGCAGTTAGCCTAGGGATAGACAGGATCTGCAGTTATTTTATTGAGACATACGGTTGTGACTTTACTGATTGCGATGTTGCAGTCCTTTTTTTTGCTCACAGTGCTTGTCGACTGGGGCTTGTCAGAAAGGGTGAGTTTACAAATTCAGGGAGTTGTAAAGAAAGGAATGGATGAGGGCACACGCCACAGAACCAATAGAACGAGAGTGATGTGCAATAAAAAAAAAGATGAACACAAGGACAGAAGGACAGACGGAGGAATCTATCATGAATCCACATGACAGAGAGCAGATGAGTCAACAAGACGGAGAGCAGTGGTGGAAAAAGTACTAAAATGTTTTACTTAAGTAAAAGTGTAAATTCTGCAATATGGAAATACTCTGTTAGGGCGCGCTCCCACCAAAACATGGTTGGCTAGCGTTAAACGCAGGTTGTGCGCGGCCACAATTATTTGCAGCCAGCGGATTCAAAAAAACGGGAGTGACGCGCCTGTCACTCACTTTCAGGACCCTCCCCGTAGCCCGCACCGCCTTCTGCCTTGAGCACCATGTTGCTTCCTGAGTCTTGGGACAGTCCGCCTTCGATTCACCCCATTGGACAGAGGAGGAAAATCAGCTCCTGCCTCCAGCAGTTTTATGCTTCAAATGGACAAGTCGTGTAGAGCGGATAAACGCACGGTCTGCGCGACAGGCGGAAAGATCCACTCTTGCGTGAATCCACGCATTTACATTGACAAAGCATTGGCAGATTCTGCCCCAGAGGTAAAATAAAAGTGCGGTGGGAGCGCGCCCTTACAAGTAAAAGTCCGGAATTCAAAATGTACTTGAGTAAAAGTACTAAAGTATTGGCATCAAAATGTACTTAAAGCACCAGAAGTAAAAGTAGTCATTATGCAGAATGTTCAATTTCAAGTTTTCAAATGTATAAAAATATTTTGAAGAAAGCAGATCTACAAGCTCACAATGCATCGCATCGCGACGCCTTGTGAGCTTGTAGATCAGGGCAGATATAGGGCTGAAGTGGTTAATGTATGTTTTGTAATAATAATCCACATCTACAAAGTACGTTTTCAAATAATTGTAGTGGAGTAAAAGTACAATATTTGCCTCTGAGATGTAGTGGAGTAGAAGTAAAATTACTGAAAATTGGAAACTACTCAAGTAAAGTACAAATACCTCAAAATTGTACTTAAGTACAGTACTATAAGTAAGTAAACGTACTTAGTTACTTTACACCACTGACGGAGAGAATCCTCAACAAGAGGAAGACACGGATGCCCGCAGATGGGATGAGAGGAAGTAAAATCAATGACAAAGAGCAGAAGCTGATTGGTGGTGTGTGGAGGAGGATGGAAGTGACAGTTGCAAAGAGACGGCTGTAAAATAGATGGGCAGAGACAAGGGGTCAAACAGACTGTTGGATTGATGAACAACTGACACCGTGCCTGTCCCTCCCCTAAAACACCCTGGCCAACACCCTAACCGTCCTTTTCTCCCTCCTGGCTCCTAAGCTGTCACCATTACACATTTAAGTTGACGATTAATTGTCACAAAGAATAATTGCGATTAACGATTTAAGTTGTGTTTGGCATTGAACATTGGGACATTATGAATAAAAAACATGTCTTAATGCCTTTAAAATTTTTACAGGGCAGATATGAAAAATAACTTAAATATACAAAGAAATTGCATATAATATTGACATATTTAATAATTTTATACATGTAGAATAGCTGATCTACAAGCTTACAACGCGTTGTATGCTTGTAGATCTGCTATTTCTGCTTTTTTAATATATTTGGAAATGTGTGAAAATGTTTTAACATGACGATTGATAATGATTGATAATGACGATTATGCAAAAAAGAATTGCGATTATCTCAAATAATTGCGATTAGACGATTATGTAATAATGGTGACAGGCCTACCTGGACCCTAAGCTCCTTGTATCACTTTGTGTCGCCTATGGTTTTTATAGATGCTTGTTATACTATGCCAGCTGTATGTTGGTAACTTGTTGGCAACATGTTATGTTATTCAGATAAATAGACCGGTGCCCATTGGATACCAGCATACTGGGGAACGATGCACGTTGGAAATGCATTGTAAATGGTAAACTCAGAGAGCCTGAGACCAACCACTATGGGCTGGCACCATTACACATTTAAGTTGACGATCAATTGTCACTCAAATAATTGCGATTAAGGATTTAATTGTGTTTGGCCACTGAACACTGGAACATATGGATTCCTTTTTTTTCTCTGTTTGCCATTTAGGCTTCGTAATAAAAAAATCCACAGGGCAGATGACAAATAACTTAAATATACAAATAAATGATTGACATATTTAATAATTTTATACATACATACATACAAATACAAACAAAAACATACAAAAATAGCAGAAATAGCTGATCTACAAGCTTACAACGCTTGTAGATCAGCTATTTCAGCTTTTTTTCCCCCGGAAATGTGTGAACCTTTTTCAACATGGATACGATGACGATTATGCAAAAATAGTTGCGATTATCTCAAATAATTGCGATTAAACGATGATGTAATAATTGTGACAGGCCGACCAACCATACACTTATAGAACACAATAAGGTGAGATATGGAGAGAGAAAGGAGTGAAACAGAGGCTAAGAGAGAGGAAGAGGGGGTACAACGATTGTAATAGAGAATGTGGTGTGGAATGCTGTAATTGGAAAAGGGGGGGGGTTACGGTTGGACAGACAGAAGATTGGACACTTTCCCAGTTTATTTATTGCATAATGAAACAGTGGCCCTGACATGGTTTTATTTGATCAGCCCCAGTGCTGAATGAAAGCGCTGTAGCCAAACAAGGACCCCCTATACTCTGACACACAGTCATGTTTAACTGCTGATTTATTATACTGGCTGGGAAATGGAGGGGGGTTCCTAGGAGATGTGGTTCAGAGGTTATTGCCGTTCAGATGACTCAGAAGAGAAGCTATTACATCTGAGCCAAATGGCATTTTTTACACAAAGCTTTGGTATATATATATGTATGTATACAGTATACAGTATACAGTATATAAAAATCAGGGTGCTTGAACATGTAAACCAGTGTTGATTTTGACAGCAAATTTGTGTTTAGTTTTAGTCATAGTCTTTTGAATAAAATGCCATTTAGTTTTAGTCATATTTTACCTGAAATGTTTTAGTTTTTGTCTAGTTTTAGTTGACTAAATATCATAAGATTTTAGTCTATAGTTGATTTAGTCGACTAAAATGTATTTTGGCGGTGCCTTGATGGCGTCGTAATGGCTGATGCATGCTGAAAATAGCTAATCTACAAGCTCACAACGTGTCGCAGCGCGACACATTGTGAGCTTGTAGATCTGCTATTTTCAGAGCGCAACACCCACGAGCAACCAAACATAAAATGACTTAGTTCTACTGGATCTGTAAAGAATCCTTTTTGAAGAAATTGTCAATATGTTTAGTCTTAGTTTTAGTCATCGTAGCTTAGTTTTTATTCCTTTTTTATTTAGTTTTCGTCAGTGTAAAAAGGTAGTCGACGAACATTTTTCGTCATAGTTTTAGTTGACGAAATCAACACTGATGTAAACAACCACGCATCAGCCAGTGAGGAGGAACGTGTCAGTGCTTCTCAAATGCAGGTTCCACATACCATGCAAAACACCCTGCACAAGCAACGCTTTTACAATGTAAATTGCTGAATGTCAGATCCCACGCAGGCAGGCAGTGTGCGCTCAGGAGTGCCAGGCACCAGGCGCTGGAGGTGACGATCCTCACATGTACATGAACCTGTGTGAGCCCGTGAATATTCAGATTGCCACTTAGTGAAAACAGGAACAGCTTAAAAAAAAAAGCCTTCCTTTTACTGGTCTGAGAAAATGTCATCCTTTCAAATCCAAACCATAGCATAGGGCTGCAACTAATGATTATTTTCATGCTTTATTTATCTGTCGGTTTTACAATTATTCGCTTAACCTCTACAATTAATCTTCTAGACCATGAAATGACAACAAAATGATATTAAATACTGACCATGAAATGACATTAAGATAAGGCACTAATATCTGAACTTCACACCTAAAACAATGTGGTATGCAGTATGCTGTAGATCACATAAGATGCCTTGGAAAATTATCTTTTGAAAAGTCTGTCTCAGCAATGCATGCAATAACATGATTTTGAAGTGATTTGAAGAGAAGCGTTGTGTTTTCTATTCAAAGAGTGAGGAAGTTGTCACAGGAATGTAAACTGAAGGAATAGACAAAACACATATATTTTAGACACATAGATTACAACACATTATGTTTTAAATAGCCCTTCAAATGCCCAAGCAGGGATTTTTTGGCAGATGCTATTTGCATCCAGGTGTCAGCAGCCAACAATGTTATATACACCCAGGTGTAAATAGCATGGCAGAGACGGCACCTAGGTGTAAATAGCCAACCGTGCTATTTGCACTCGGGCACACATTAGATAACGTACTGTATGTGTATAATGTATAGAAACAGCATCCAGGTCCCAATCGGCTGCACCACATAAAACTTTGGCTTGCCACCCCAATCGCCAGAAAAGGTTAGTTTTTTTCGCCCCCAATTTAGTAATTCCACGAATTCCCACTTTGCCTTTTACTTTAGTCCCTTGCCTCTGCTAACGCTTTAAGGGATAGTTCACCCCCAACATGACTTTTTTCTATCGATTAGTCACCCCATGGAGACTTGAATTCATGGATATGTTTTTGTTTTTGTCGCAATAATTTGATGACCGGCAGCGGTTCCGGTAAGAGACACAAAGAGTCTCCTTTGAGTCTCCTACCTGAACCGCTGGCTACCTGGTCATCAAATTATTGGCTTAGGAATGCGACAAAAACAAAAAAATATCCATGAATTGAAGTCTCCATGGGGTGACTAATCGATATTTTTGGGTGAACTATCCCTTTAATGGTTGATTCATTAGGGAGGGTGTAGACACGCATTTGTCTCCTCCGATACACGTGAAGTCAGCAACCTCTTATTTTCACCTGACAGTGTGGAGTGTCACTGGGTGGACGTGATGCATGTGGAGTGACAAGCTACTGTATTCTTCCCAGTTCAGCTCCCCACCGAGAATGTCAACATTTCTGAACCAAAAATATGATTCATTTCTAGATATGGACCATGTCAATTCAACATGGTGCTAGTGGAAAGTAATCAGGCATACCATCTAATTTCCTTTCATTGTCAAGTACTGTGCAATTTTGAATTAGATTATAACCGATTCCCACCCTATCAGAATGCAATTCCAACGGCGCATCCCTCGCACCGCCTGGTTTTCAATGGCAACATTTTTATTGTCGACATAGTGAGCATTGTTTACGTTTCATGTGGAGCCAGCCGAATAGCTGTCGTTCGGCTGTTCTCACCGGGTGCAAAGAGACCCATAGTTATTTGAATATGAATTATGGGATACACATCTTTCTCTTTCTCTTCACCCCGCTGCAATGTTGTATCTTCGGATTTTTGTGCATGAAAAGGTCTCAGAAACACTAGACTACAGTAATGTGTTGTTTAGGGCTGCAGGAAAAATCGATTCGAATACGAATCGCGATTCTCATGTTGGACGATTCAGAATCGATTTTCATTTAAAAAAAAAAAAGTTATGTAATGAAATTACGTGACAAATTAACACATTCCATGCCAGAGTTTAATCTCATAATGTACTCACCAGTGCCAGCGTTTTATTGTTGTTTTTTTGTTTTTATCATGTCGCCACAGACCTCGCTAAATAAGTTAAAAGTGCGCGTTCATTTGGTTCTAAACACACAGCGGATCCGTGAGAAACGTCCAGCGAAAACAGTTTCCAAATGCGAGCCGCCATCTTGAAGCTACAGCCGATACACGCTAAACAGTGATCAGCGAGGAGAAAAACAACAACCAGAGAAAATCGAGTTTTAAACAGGATCCCAGACAGGAAGCGGATACGATCGAAAAACACAGGAACCCGAATAATTCCGTTTCCGACCGACCGGTCCGACCGACCTTGGGCGACCTTGGGCGATTACAATGGGAATCGGCGGTTCGCGTAGATCTACGCGACTGGCACGCTGCGGCTTTAAATAGGTTCGCGTAGATCTACGCGATTGGCATTCAATGTGTTAATAAAGTGGCAAGTTCTGGGCTGAATCGGGGGAAAATATGATTTTGAATCGGTCATCGGAATCGTGACCCCAAGAATTGGAATCGAGTCGAATCGTGAGATAGCAGAAGATTCACAGCCCTAGTGTTGTTACATCCCCTCACAGCTCCACAAGAGAACACTACCAAAACAATGCCTTAAAGGGATATTTCATTTTCAAACATGTTTAGGGTCATTTTAACGTCTACTCAAGGCTTTTGTGAACACCCCAGACCGTTTTTAAGTTGCTTGATTCAGTATTTAGATATTTGATATTCATTTTATCAGACACGCCCCCTTCTTTTACAAACTGCATTTTAACCATGATAGATTCATGATAGACTCATACTGCCCTCCTAATACGTGAGGGGGCCAATGTTTTTCGATTACTTTTTTCATTAATTTTAAATATATTTTTTATCCTCTTTAATTTTTCTCATTTTCCAAAACAATTATAGAAAATAAATGAAAAAAGTTATTGAAAAAACACGGTCTCCTCACATATTAGAAGGACAATATCAGTCACCAGAACCAAGGACGGGTGTTTCCGATGAATGAGTACTGAATGGTTAAAATGGAGTTTGAAGTTACAATGGGCTTGTATAGGAAGGGGGCGTGTCTGACAAAATGAATATCAAATATCTAAATACTAAATTAAGCAACTTAAAAACTGTCTGGGGTGCTCACATGTTTGAAGGTGAAATATCCCTTTAATTCCAGGTCAGCGTATGCAGCATACAGAGAAATAGCCATTTTATGGAAGACACCAGTGGTCTTTAAAATGCAAATAGATGTAAAGTAAAATAAAACACCTAAGGCAACATCACAGGACATGGCAGGTTATTCTTAGGAGACACACACACACACACACACACACACGCACACACACACACACACACAAACATAGTAGCCTACATACTGTACAGGCACATTTGGTATTCTGACAGCTGGTACAAACGTGGCTAGAGCTCACACATGTACACAAACACAATCATACCGGAGGCAAGCACATACTGTAAATATGATGTTAATGCACGCACTCGCACACGCGCACGCACGCACGCACGCACGCACGCACGCACGCACGCACGCACGCACGCACGCACGCACGCACGCACGCACGCACGCACGCACGCACGCACGCACGCACGCACGCACGCACGCACGCACGCACACACACTCACGCACACGCGCACACGCACACACACAGACACACACACACACACACACACACACACACACACACACACACACACACACACACACACTCTTGAACCTTTACAGTACATTGCCCAGTCATCATTATCGGCTTGTGTTCTCACTAATTAGGGATGGGGGAACATAACGCAGGTTTTATGTGGCTGGCCAAGCGGACAACAAATATTTTACGAAAGAAATAGAAGAATCCATATTTAGCTTTCACACTCTGTTTCACTTTCATTACGTTTCTAGCGATAATGGGGATCTTGGAACTATCTAATAAGCAAGGCCAAGGAGTTGTGTCTTCATCACTGTGCATATGAATGTAAGAATGGGAGTGTACAGTATGTGTGTATGGACATTCTAATATGACCACTTTCTAATGTAGTCCAAGTAGGCTACAGTACATTTGCTTTAAAGGTACTCAACAGTTTTTCAGGCTAATCTCTGGTTGGAGATCTTGTTGATAGGAATAACAATTAAGACATTGTGGATCTCAAATGGAAAGCACCACAGGTAGTCTGTGCGATGATGTCACACTGATAATATATGATAATAAGGTCTGTGTGGTGACATTGTGCGGACATCAAAAACGTCAGCCATTCTGGCCACTTCTGCCATGAGTGGCCACTAAAGGCAAATCTTTTGCAGGGAATTCTGGACAGGCCCAGTGCCAGGATGTAGTGACTGAGGGGTATTTTAAAAAAATGTCTTGTAAAACAATGGGTTATCATCTTGCTATGCCTACTCATTGGTTTAACTATGCAACAGCCTCGGCTAAATTACAGTAACACTACTGTTTCAAAATCAAATAATAGCCTGTATTTCACAGCAGTGGTGAAACCAGTATCTCTCTCTCATTAACACTTCCCTTCATTTCTGTGGATTGCTACAATGGAAAAAGCTTATATTTTCAACCACAAAAGGAAATCGATTAACACAGTTAATGTCACAAACTGACTAAACCAGTGAAGTATTCCTTAAAGCGCTCATTTATATGAGTCCATTAACCCATTAAGACCTGAGGCTGATTCTACAAATGTCAGTTTTCTGAAAAACGTATGTTTCTATGTGGTTCTCAACCTTTTTCATTTCATGGACCCCAAAAATTATGTGTATTTGGTCGGACCCCCATCTCAAGATATTTTGTTCCAGGGAGCCCCAGAAGCAAAGATTTGAGCTAAGAATGTTCGCTTTAAAAATATATATATTCAAAGATGTGCACAGATTTTCAGGATTTTCCAAAAATACAGATCTACAAGCTCTGTAGTGAGTGACGCGCTATGAAAATATATAATGACACAGATGCTTCCCCGGTTTTAGCGGGTTAAAGGTTTTAAGAAACTGTCTAGCTACTGTAGCACATAGAAGCACGTTTTACCTCTATGGCCACAAAGAAGAAGAATTTATGATTCCAACCTATAAGAGTAATATCTGGCTGGATGCGGTGCTGTCATCCGTGGCCAATACTCTTGACATTATCAGTCAAGGTTCAGTGAAGGGTCATTGTGAGTGACCATCACAGCGTGAAAAGATTCATAGAGAGCATCCATCCAGGCTATTATAGTTTACCATACGTCGGCATGACATAAAAAGAAAAGTAATTTGCTCACTCTGTAGCTTTGCCTCAAAAGAAGCATGAACAATTTTCTTCACCCTGCGGCTCCACATTCTCGAGTAAATCAAGTTGAGCACACTGGACCGTTCTCTCAAAGTGAGAGAATGGTCTCTCACTTTCCTTTATGGTTGAACTCTATCTGTGAATTTACAGCATCTCTCTCTCTCTCTCTCTCTTTGCCAGTCCATTCCTTATTTGATCTAGTCTGCTTTTATAGAATCCTGGTCATACCTCTATGATTTCATAATAAGCCTTGCAGTAAAGCAGTGTCCCAATACTTGACTTCATTGGGTTCTGCTTTAAATGCAGAGCTAATTAATCTGTGTTTAATCTGTGTTTCTATCCATTATGTGATGGTCTCTCTGACCACAACTTGGGGCCTTTTTAGACATAGTAGCCTAGTTGAGAACTTAAATTGCTTTGATATAAAAGAGCCTTTAAGACCTAGTTAAATGTATTAGGGGAACTCATGAGAGCACTTTACCAGGGACCGGGATGGTTTTGAGTTTTTGTGTTTGTTGTTGTTGGGGTATTTGCCCAAGTACTGAGGATAGTACTGTAAGTGGCTTAACAATCTTGTATTGAGGTTGTTTAGCATCTCAGTGTCAGACTTGATGATGCCACATTTAGCCATCATGGTTTTCATTATTGTTCGATATAGAGTAGATGGGTGCCTCCATTTCACCGTCTACAGAACTCTGCACGAAGTGCCTAGCTTACTGTATCTCGAACCTGATTAGTCAGGATTATGGTAGTGGCTTAATTATCAGCATAACCCAATTTTTGTTAATTTATATAAATTAAGATGCCGTGATTGCACGTCTTATAAACATACACGGATGTCTCTAAAATGAAGTGCCTTTGATAAATACATCAATTTTATGAACAAATGTATGAGCTGTATCAATGATTAAGCTGTATGTGCTCTAAATTACACTCGGGTGTCTTTGCCCAAACAGGCCTGATGATGATACCATTAGTTGTTGATGACACCATTAGTAGATATGTAAATAAGCGTATATTGTACATTCACGCACCCGGAGGATTTTAGTTTAGCTTGTTATTACATTTATGTTTCATTTGGTGATGTAGAGGCCACTTATTTAAATGTATTTATTGAGCTTGACGACTCATACTGTCGCAGTAAAAGGCCCAGAGGCTGGACTCACGGTTATGAAATTCAGTGAAAGAAACCAGACAGTGAAATCAATAGAGATTTAGGCTTGTCACAAGTATTACATAATTGCCTTCTCATCTCACTTCTCATTTCAATTGAACTAATTAGACTAGAGGGAACACGTCCTGACACCCCCACAAAAAACATAACCATCATCCAGACTGAATGGAACATGCTGTCTGATCTCTTTAAACACATGAAGTGAAACACAAGGTTCTTGTCTGAGGGATCAGGTGAAGACCACACACTTTACACTGTGATGGGTTATTCTGGGTTTGAGTTGTATTGTGATTTTGCTCACATATCCTTTTACCAAAATCAAATCAAATCAAAGAGAGAAACTTAATTTCTTGTACAATACGTTCCAGTACAACCATTTCTAGTATGATCAGTTATAGTACAATCATTTATAGTACAGTACAATCATTTATAGTATGATCAGTTATAGTACAATCATTTATAGTACAGTACAATCATTTCTAGTATGATCAGTTTATAGTACAATCATTTATAGTACAGTACAATCATTTATAGTATGATCAGTTATAGTACAATCATTTATAGTACAGTACAATCATTTATAGTATGATCAGTTATATTATAGTACAATCATTTATAGTACAGTACGATCATTTATAGTATGATCAGTTATAGTACAATCATGTATAGTACAGTACGATCATTTATAGTATGATCAGTTATAGTACAATCATTTATAGTACAGTACGATCATTTATAGTATGATCAGTTATAGTACAATCATTTATAGTACAGTACAATCATTTATAGTATGATCAGTTATAGTACAATCATTTATAGTACAATCATTTTTGGGGAGTGCACAAGTGGAACCAAGTGGATCTGCAAGGGTCCATTTGGTTCTTCTCGTACACTCCCAGAGTTAACAGACATGTAAAAGGGTCAACTTGGAGCCCACTCAAGGTCCCTGGATATGGACTCTTAGGACATGCTGCTTGAGAGCACCAAGTGTGGGTGGAAGCTTATCCCCTCCTGCAATGTGTTTGCAGAATAGATGTCATCTCAGCTCCTAAGCAAGCTTAGCTACTGTAGTTAGCAGATCCTCTGTCACATCACTGGTTTGAGTCCTATGCAGACCACACTTTGAGAACCACTGTGCTAGGGTGTTATAGACGTAAATGTCCCTGCTCTGAAATGGTTGTGTATAGCAGAGTCTGAACGCCAAGATCAAATATAATAGTCACACTTGTATTTACATTTTATAAATTAAAATGTTCTCAGGCTATTATTGGTCTCAATCTATTTGTGAGTTATCTGACTGAACTAATAGCATTGCTCATGTTTGTCTTGTAAAACAGTTAAGTTAATTGGGAACCATTTCTCAATAACACCATATGTCTCATTTCTCATCCCTGTTGTTGTTGTTGTTGTTGTTGAGCTGGTCCCTAGGAGACACAGATGTGCAAATAGCGACCTCTCGCCCACCATCCATGACCCACTCGAATTTACGGCTGACGGTCCCGGGCTCACATTAACAGAGCATCATGGCAAAATAACAGTGTCTGGAGAGAGAGAGGGAGACGGATGAGGAGGGAGATGGGGAACAAGAGAAAGGAGAAGGGAGAGAAAGATGTATGGGGAAATAAAAGTAGGGAGAGGGGAGAGGGACAGAGGTTGGAAAGAGATGGAGTAGGAGGGTTTCAAGGAGAGGTTTATATGTTGGGGAACCTTAATGTCTTCCTATAGGGTTTGATGAATGTCTCTGTAATTAACACGTGAAAGTGTTGGCGAAAGTGTTGGCGAAAGTGTTGGCGTCAACCTTTAGCAGGGATAGCAGGGATCTAAGACAAGGCCACTGCAACTTACACATACACACTGCAATAGTGTGCATCAAAGAGTATGTGTTTACCTCTGCGTGCACAAATCCCATTCTTTATACAGACTGTTACCCTACTGTGTGTATCAATGTAATCTTTTTATTGAGGACAAATCTCTCATCATAGGCAACATTACACGATCACACACAATGAAACTGCAGAACTGTGCCCACTGCTAAACTTTAAAGGGATATTTCACTTTCAAATGTTGGGTCATTTTATCATCTACTCAGGCTTTTGTGAGCCCCCCGGGCAGTTTTTAAGTTGCTTGATTCCGTATTGGGGTGTGTGTGTGTGTGTGTGTGTGTGTGTGTGTGTGTGTGTGTGTGTGTGTGTGTGTGTGTGTGTGTGTGTGTGTGTGTGTGTGTGTGTGTGTGTGTGTGTGTGTGTGTGTGTGTGTGTGTGTCCGTGTGCGTGTGTGTGCGTGTGCGTGCAGTGTATGTGCCTTCAGGTCACCATGTCATATCGTTGCTGTAAGGAGGAAGGTGACAGGCCATTCGCTGCTAGGGCTCCATTTCTGTGGAACCAACGTCCGCTGCAAATTAGACAGGCCACTTCAGTGTCCACTTTTAAAAGTCTTTTAATATCTCATTACTATAGATTGGCTTTTAGCTAGAAGGAATGGTCAGCTAGTTTTCTGCTTTCACTCTTATTTGTGGTCTTATTATTTTTGTATTGTTCCTTTGTTTTTAAATTTCCATCATTGAATTGCCTTTATATTTCCTGTTTAATTTATTGTAAGTGAAGCACTTTGTAAACCTGTTTTTAAAAAGTGCTATATAAATAAAGTTTACATATAACCGTTATTTCTACAAGCTCGAGCTTGTAGATCTGCTATATTCATATATTTTTGTGCGAAGCTCTTGTATAATGAAGTGGGCATTAATTTGCAAAAAATCATAAAAAAATATGGAGCTACAAGGTTTCTGCCCGACCTGCCTGTGGTGTAAAGTAACTAAGTACATTTACTTAAGTACTGTACTTAAGTACAATTATGAGGTATTTGTACTTAACTTGAGTATTTCCAAATTTCAATACTTATATAATATTGTACTTTTGCGCCACTACAATTATTTGAAAACTTAAGTTACTAGTTACTTTTCAGATATAAATTATCATATTATAAAACATACATTAACCACTTTAGCCCTATTTAATACATAGGCTATTTGAAAATAGCCGATCTACAAGCTCACAATGCGTCGCATCGTGATGCGTTGTGAGCTTGTAGATCTGCTATTTTCAAACATTTTAGTACTTTTACTTTTGGTACTTTAAGTATATTTTGATGGCAATACTTTTTATTCTGGACTTTTACTTGTAACAGAGTATTTCTATTGTGCAGTTTTGGTACTTTTACTTAAGTAAAGAATTTGTGTACTTTTTCCACCACTGTTAACGATATCAAAGGTGTTGATCTGCCAGGTCTCTCCATCTCGCTCCTCCATCTCTCCTCTCCCCCATCCCTCCATCACAATGATAAAGAGATGTTGATGGAAAGAGAGAGAGTGAGAGAGTGAGAGAGAAAGAGAGTAGAGAGTGAGAGAGAGAGATGTGCTCTTCAGGATGTTAATAGAGGTCAGGACCTTATAGAAGAACAGAGCAATCACACCATCTCTCTCTCGCTCTCTCTCTGTCTCTCTGTGTCACCTTCCTGTCTCTCTCCGTCTCCTTTCCAATAGATTACTTTCTATCACTCTCTATTTGCCTACATCTCTCTCCTTTGTGTATGTACGTGTGTGTGTGTGTGTGTGTGTGTGTGTGTGTGTGTGTGTGTGTGTGTGTGTGTGTGTGTGTGTGTCTTACTATGTGGGTTGAACTCTCCCTCTCACACACACACACACACACACACACACACACACACACACACACACACACACACACACACACACACACACACACACACACACACACACACACACACACACACAATGTGTGCGCCATTAGTAAGAGAGTTCATCTTCCGTGACTCATCGCACAGGATGATTGCTTGTGTAATTAACGGATAACTATACGAATGAGATATGACTACTGACCCACATCCCACCTTCTTCCCTTCTCTCTTTCACATCCTCCCTTTCCCACTCTCTCTCCTTCATCTTCTCTCTCTCTCTCTCTTTTCCAGTGGTGTAAAGTAAATAAGTACATTTACTCAAGTACTGTACTTGAGTACAATTTTGAGGTATTTTTTTGTAAAATGTTACTTTAAGTACATTTTGATGCCAACACTTTTGTACTTTTACTCAAGCACATTTTTTAATTCCGGACTTTCACTTGTAACAGAGTATTTCTACATTGCAGTATTGATACTTTTACTTGAGTAAAAAATTTGCTGCTCTTTTCTCTCTCTCTCCGTTGCAGTCTGCAGTTTGCCTGTGAGGCCGGGCGTTCTCTATGTGGATGCAGAGTTGAAGCAACAGCACCTGAGACAGGTGGTGAGTTGACCTTCTGCCCTCTGTCTCTGACTGGGCTTTCCTTGTTATCGCCTTCACACATGGCAACCACATGAATCCTATAGGTTAACACATTAAGACCGGGAACGCATCTCTGTCATTTTAAGATTTATTTGGCTATTCAAAAATAGCAGATCTAAAAGCGCTACGAGCTTGTGCTACGAGCACAAATCTAGCAAGATTTGTGCAAATCGTTTCCGAACTGTGCTTCTGGGGGCGGGGGGGGGGTCCCTGGAACAACCTATTTTTAGATGGGGGTCCAAATACATATACTTTTGGGTGGTCCTTGACGTGGAAAAGTTGGAGCACCACTGATATTGGTACTGATACTGTTAGGATTTAGAAAACATTTTTAGATATGTATTTGGCCGCGAACCCCCATCTCAAAATGTTTTGTTCCGGGGACCCCCATGAAGCAAAGATTTGAGTTAAACATTTTCTCTCGTTAAAAAATATATATTCAAAGATTTGCAAAAAAAACTCACTTTTTCAAAAATAGCAGATCCGCGCTATGAGCTTGTAGATCTGCTATTTTTGAATAGCCAAAGAAATCTGAAAATGACACAGATGCGTTCCCAGCAACGTCTGCCCAGAGATAGTGGAGCAATGAAGACCCTCCCCTCTATAAGCAACCAATCGTTGACAAACGATGACAATCAGGATGTGTAGAGTCCTGAGTGGTAATTACATTTTGTGTGTCAAAATGCAGTGTTCATTTATCCATTTGTAACTCAAGAGTTAAATTAACACTCGGGAGGAGAGTGTGCCCCCTTGGGCGCTTACACAAGACGTGCACTGATACTCAACCAGCTCCTGGAACCGAGAGAGAGGAAGACATCCGTCTAATTCTGTCATGGAGGGAGCAGTATGTTCCTTTTTTCTCGGGCCATTCATACTCACGTTACATTACTTATGGTCTTCAGCTTGGGGGTGCTTGGCCTCACCATATAGGGCTAGGACAGGATATTGGAAAGGTCACAAATGACTGGTCAAAAATGCAAGAAAATTTTAAGTATGTATTTGTTAGCAAAATGCCCGAATTTGGGCCATTGAACAACAGTGGATTTGTCTAGGACCTAACCCTAACCCTCAACGCTGTTTCTTTAATATGTACCTGAATTAAACAAAGCTTGGTATCTTCATGGTATCTGTATATTTAACATACTTCATGGTAATCCCATGGACCTCTCATCATGTATGTACATACTGTAATATACCTGTGCTTAAAATGCCTTTTATTTTCATAAAGAAAGTGAATAACGTAACTTATTTTGGATGATGAATAGAGTACCAGACACAGCCACAAATGTATCGAAGTACTGGAGCCGTGTGGCTTTTGTTCATTTACGCTGCTGACTGACAACTGCGTCCTAAACAGCTTGGATGGTCGAGTGGGAGTCTCTGTGACTACCTGTATGCAGCCTTCTGTTTTCATAGAATAGATATTCAGCCAAATTGTAGTTTATGATGCACTGTTGACTGAAGAAACATTATTTGAAGAGCGAACCGGAGGAAGCCACGACGCAAAATGCGTTGTTTGCACCATTATACAACGTTATACAACTAAAACGTTAATTTGAGCACTCTGGTGTGCAATGGATTACTTTGCTCTTGAAAGTTGTATTGTTCCTGCTCAAGCTGCACCCTGGATGATTACCACGACTGTGTAACTGTAGATTAATCATGTTCACATTATTGTACTCGAGAACCAATATGCACATACTTTATGCATGCATGCATGCATGAGCTTGTGGGCCTGTACAGTACATGCATGTACTGTAGTACTAGGTACATACACATACAGTGTGCGCACGCACGCACGCACGCACGCACGCACGCACGCACGCACGCACGCACGCACGCACGCACGCACGCACGCACGCACGCACACACGCACGCACGCACGCACGCACGCACGCACGCACGCACGCACGCACGCACGCACGCACGCACGCACACACACACACACACACACACACAGATAGAATTGAAAATGTACTGCCCTGTAATTTATCTAGCTTGCTGCTGTTTCATTGCAATTTTAACACCGACAGAAACCCATAATTAGCATATGTCGGCTTTAATGACTGCTTATACGTGTGTGTGTGTGTGTGTGTGTTTGTGTGCGTGTGCGCGTGCGTGCGTGTGCGTGTGCGTGTGTGCATGCGTGTGTGTGTGCATGTGTGACTGTGTGTGTGCAGTGAGAAATAAAGCATTAAGAGAATCAAACAATGAAAATGTGAAATGATGGAAAGGCCTTTCGATAAAAGCTCGTTTTTATGATGTAACATAAAAGAAGACAAGCCTGAGCTTCCAAACTTACGATTTCTCAGATATGATGTAAACCATATCAAAGCAGTTATAAATATGCCAACGCACTCCTGTAATCTATTGATAAGAATATTATGATCAATGGTACATGTCAAATGCTGCACTCAAGTTGAACAAAGCAAGTATGGAACTATGATAAGAGTCTTTCTGTACTGTGGTGCTGATGAAATCCGGACTGAAATCTTTCAAAAAAGATCATTGTCTTTCATGGTTGCCTGAAGTTGTAATGAGACATTCCCAATTTAGAAATCGGCCTATAAATTGTTACAAATGGCTTGGTGAAGAACATGTTTTTTTGAGAAGAGGCTGAACACATAATCAGGGACAGATATAGAAGATACAGTAGGGAGCTATTGGAAATGGAAAGCAAGCATGGGGCAACTACCACATCTACAATACATCTGGAGGGTGTAACATCAACAGTGCAAGAGGGCATGAGATCACTTGCAAGGATTGGCCTAAGCTGCCTTAAAGACATTAACTCATTCACTGCCAGAATAAATGCATAAATAAGGGCATGGTACGTACCACGGGCGTCGTTAGGGGTGGGCTTTATGTATAGCCCCGAATGCCATCTATCATTACAATCATGCCTTAAAACCCTCAAAAATGTTGATATTGTTGATCAAAAAGTATGCTTTGAGCCCTCCTCGCTGTCATTCAAGTAGCAGATCAAAGACGCTTGACTGTTACTTGTATGTGAGCGAGAGAGAGAGAGAGAGAGAGAGAGAGAGAGAGAGAGAGAGAGAGAGAGAGAGAGAGAGAGAGAGGGGGAGAGGGAGAGAGGGACAGAGGGACAGAGACAGAGACAGAGAGAGAGCAAGCATGCACTGTTTACAGGTGTCTTGTCTTTGTTGTCATCTGCAAACTAATTCACTATGGATATCGTCTCTGTTGGGTGGAAACCTTGTATGTCCAAAAGCGTAGCTTTTTTATTATAATTATTTTCAAAACATTTTAAAATGGTGAAAATAGACGATTTACGATCTCACAACGCCTCGCACCGTGAGGCGTTGTGTACACACTCTCTAGCTGCTAGAGAGAGTGTACTGAATTACCAGCAGGGTGCAAATGACATGTTGTAGCATGCAGATCTCTGCAGTGAAAATTAATGCAGGTTTGATTTAACATTCAGTCTTGCCTCTGTCTCTAATTGTATGTGTGAGTGAGCGCACGTGTTCCTTCATCTGTGCGTGTGTGTTTGTGTGTGTGTGTGTCTGTCTGTCTGTCTGTCTGTCTGTCTGTCTGTCTGTCTGTCTGTCTGTCTGTCTGTCTGTCTGTCTGTCTGTCTGTCTGTCTGTCTGTCTGTCTGTCTGTCTGTCTGTCTGTCTGTCTGTCTGTCTGTCTGTCTGTCTGTCTGTCTGTCTGTCTGTCTGTCTGTCTGTCACACTGACAATTCATCAGTGAATGCATGCGTGCAACATTTTTTAAGTAGGATTTTAATGGTTATAAATATACTATTTTGACGCGTAACTTTATATAATAGCCTAATAACTATTATTAGAATATCAGAACGGGGACGCTGTGGGCGCTGGAGGCGTGTCCTCTCCTCCGTGTCATCAGTGCCCATACCCTAGGTGGGGTTGGAGAAAGGGCCTTTCTGTGTGGAGTTTGCATGTTCTCCCCGTGTCCCCTAGGGCAGCATTTCCCAACCGCCGTTCCGCGGCCCTTTAGCGTGCCGTCTGAGATGCCTTGGTGTTCCGTTTAAAACTTTGAAAAAAAATGTTATAAAAATAATAATAATTAACCCGCAAAAAAGAAATTTCAACTGCCCCTAGCGGCCTAACGGTAAGGCCGACGTAAATGGCAGTGGATGTATTGTATGTAGGTACCCTCACAAAAACATGCAGTAATCCTGGTCTCTATACTGCCTCCCCCTGGTCAGCCGGGGTGCCTGATGGAGGAGAAAGGAACTGGTTGGAAAAATGTGTTCCTTCCATGCCCTACGTCCAACCGGGGAAACTCCCCCCTGTCGGGTGATAAGAAGGCTAGTTAGCTCTCATGCATTGAAGGAGGCATGAGCCCGGCTCTGGGCTCTTCCTAGGCTGGCAGAGGGAGTGTAGCGCCCAGGATTACTTAGACAATTGGCACTGGGTGAAAAAAAAATGGGGTTGCAAAATAGTGGGATAAAAAATGTATAGATATAAATATATATATATATATCAGAAATATTAAGATAATTAAGATTCTGTTTGGCCAGAAACCGTGGCTGGTGCCAGCTGCCCGGGTTGGTGTTGTCGGGTCTTCTGACCTTGTTCACGCTGATCTTTGAAGAGTTGCCGCCTCACCTGGCTGGTCGTTATGATCAGGGGCGAGGAGGGAGGGGTGTTTGGTTGTCTCTCCTGTGGTAAGAGGAGGACTGAAGGAGAACAGAGTACGCCTTCCTGATGGAACTTCATCATTGGTTCTGCTGTCTCAGCGGCAGTGGTGTAAAGTAAGTAAGTAAGTACATTTACTCAAGTACTGTACTTAAGTAAAATGTTTAGGTACTTTTACTTTCCTGGACTATTTCCAATTGTCTATACTTTTACTTCTACTCCACTACATCTCAGAGGCAAATATTGTACTTTTTACTCCACTACAATTATTTGAACATTTTACTTACTAGTTACTTTTCAGATATCAATTATTACATTATAAAACATACATTAACCACTTTAGCCCTATTTTATACCTAGGCTATTTGAAAATAGCCGATCTACAAGCTCACAACGCGTCGCATCGCGACGCGTTGTGAGCTTGTAGATCTGCTATTTTCTAACATTTTAGTACTTTAAGTACATTTTGATACCAATACTTTTGTACTTTTACTAATGTAAATTTTGAATTCCGGCATTTTTACTTATAACAGAGTACTTCTTCTACATTGCAGTATTGATACTTTTACTTAAGTAAAACATTTGAGTACTTTTTCCACCACTACTCAGCGGGCAGATAAGGAACATTACTCTTGACGACATACTGTAGGGTCACATCCAGCCAAAAAGATTAGTTCATGTCATCCCTCATGATCTCCCCTGTTGTGCCTGGATTCTGCTTCTCTCTGCTGTCATATCCATCTCTCATATTTCTGTCTAATGAAGCAGTACTGGCCTAAGATAATCCTTTAAAAAAAATGAATAGCATATGGCTTGATGTAATGAGCCTGTGTCACCATGGGAGAGTCCGTCTGTGTGGACTGTGACCAGAGCTGTTAGAATGAAGGAAACTCTGTGACTGATGGTTTAATCCTGCTTTTGACCACTGCTGTGTCTTCATTTACACTTGCTGCACCCGTGGGTACATGCTCTCTCTCTCTCTCTATCTCTCTCTCTCTCTCTCTCTCTCTCTCTCTCTCTCTCTCTCTCTTACACACACACACACACACACACACACCCACACACATACACCACCACACCCCCCCCCCCACACACACATACTGTACACCCCCACACACACCCCCCCCCCCACACACACACACACACACACACACACACACACACACACACACACACACACAGACACACACACATACACACACACACACACACACACACACACACACACACACACACACACACACACACACACACACACACACACACACACACACACACACACACACACACACACACACACACACAGAGTACATGGAGACAGAGTGGGTAACCACATACTGCACTATACGCGCACACGCACACCGACACGCACACAGACACGCACTCACAGACACACAGTAAACATGTGTGTACATACACATGCACACACGGACATACTGACCATACTGTACACACCGAGACCAAGAGGTTCAAGGCTAGAAAGGAAAAAGCAATGCATTCTGGGAATGAGCATCAGTGACGGCTCATTAGTTTTATCCCACGGCAACCCAACCAAGCAGTGATTAATGGCTTCTGTTGTGTGTGTCCGTGTGTATGTGTGTCCGTGTGTGTGTGTGTGTGTGTGTGTGTGTGTGTGTGTGTGTGTGTGTGTGTGTGTGTGTGTGTGTGTGTGTGTGTGTGTGTGTGCGTGTGTCTGTGTGTGTGTGCGTGTGTGTGTTTGCATTTGTGTATGACCAGAGGTATGCGTGCCAGTTAACGTTCCTGTGTGAGTGTGTGAAACTGGAACAGGACTTGAACCAGTGTCGCTGTTGGATGTTGGTCTCCAACGCACCAGTCCTGATCCCTGACCCTGCATGCGTCTCACTTTTTTCTCCTTTTATTTTTTTATTCAACCACTTAAACCCCATACGTTGTTGAGCGAAGTCCCTCATAGGGCTCTACACCACGTGACTTCTCTGTTTTCCCTCTACAATAAAATACATCTAAATGTTTGCTGAAAATAGCCGATCGACAAGCTTACAGCTTGTTGTGATCTTGTCGATCGTCTATTTTCTGCAAAAGTTTTCCCAGAATACGGATGCTGGGTTAATGCAGTCTTCTCTGCTCTCCCTTTCTATCTCTGTCTCCCTGGGTTGCGTGGTAGACGGGTGCAGGAGTAGTAGTGTGGTACGCATGTGTATTAGTGTTGCACAGTGGTGAGAGAAGTGCTCTGATTCTTTACTTAAGTATAAGAGTACTGTAGCAATAGCACAATGGAGAAATACTCCCTGTTACAAGTAAAAGTAGTGGTATACAAAGTATTACTCGAGTAAAAAATACAGAAGTATTGGCATCAAAATATACTTAACTCATTCACTGCCAGAGTTAAAACATCGTCTACCGTCCCCTCGCCAGCGAAAACGGCGATTTTACTCTGACCTCTTTCCTCACAGACATCGGCTCGTTACACGCACGGTCGGGGAAAAAAAAATTCAGACCTATGGCTGTTTGAATGTGGCTTGTTTTTTGAAAAACAAGCACAGAAAACTACAGAAATCCAAGAAAAATGTACTTTAACATGGAAGATGCCTAGATTTTGTTTGTTGTGTTCGTGTGATTTCTGGGTGTACTCTTCTTCGGTGGTGCTTGGATCATTCACAGGCTGCGGAGCAGCGCCCCGCACCCCCCCTCCACCAAAAAAACATAAAGTCGTCTTAAGTCGTTCTTGGCAGTGTGGGCGTTAGGACGACGTCTGAGTTAAAGTACTGAATTTTGAAAGTTTTCAAAATCTGTCAAAATCATTAAAAAATTGCAGATCTGCAAGCTCACAACGCGTCACATTGCAAGCTTGTAGATCGGCTATTTTTGAATAGCTGATCTTAAGTATAAAATAAAGCTTAATTGGTAAAGTGTGTTTTGTAATCTAAATCTGCAAAGTAATAACTGGTAGCTAAAATTTTCACATAATTATAGTCGAGTAAAAAGTACAACATTTGCCTCTGAAATGTAGCTGAGTAGAAGTATAAAGTATTGAAAAATGGAAACAGGTACATTTTACATTAAAGTAAAAGTACCTCAAAATTGTTTCTTAAGTACAGTACTTGAGTAAATTTTCTTTTCCATCCCTGGGGTTACATGGTAGACCAGTTCCAGTGTAGTATTGTGGTGCTGTATGCGTGCACATGGACTAGTGCCAGCGTAGGAGCACAGAAAGTTAAGATTTCCGTAGCTAAAACCTTTTACGTGGCAGGGTTGCTGGCCCTGCGAACAACCCTCAGCCCATTGCTGGCCTTTGGGAGGTGGAGGTGGAGTTGGTTTGTTAGTGCTCTGCCTCAATCCTCTTCCAGGCAATGGATTACAGACTCACACCACATGAGACCAGACATGTTTTAGGTTGTGTACAAGCTGCCACGGCTCGTCAAGCCCAACCAACTCCTTGCCAAATGTGGTATTTTGTTTGGTGCAGAATTCCCACTACTGGCAATGTGAGAGGAGCATGGTATGCATGTATATTAGCTTAGTGCCAGGGTAGGAGCATAGTATGCATGCTTGATTCTGATTGGTCAATCATCGCTCATTATTTCTCGATTATGACCGATGAGCTCTATAACGGACCGCTGTCTAATCAGAGACTCAGAACACCTGCTCATGTCAACCCGCGCTGCTTGGCTTTATGCTTTATCCAACATGACGGCCATGTAAACAAACAAACAATGTAATTTACAACTAAACGTTGCTCTCAAGAATGTTTTTGAAAACATTTGAATTGAGAAATAGACGATGCAATAACCGAAAAGTGATTCTATTTGATCCTCTACACTTCCTTGTTTATCGTGGCGCAACAACGCGGGAATACCAAAACGCTCGCCCCAAAACACAGTCGCCCCGGGGCAAATCCGGTGGTATTACAGGCAAATCGGCGGTACAGTATATAGAATAGGGGTGAGTGTGTTACCAAATGGACTACTGTCATTTGTTTTCCGAGGCGAACTTGTCCGCCCAGCCCAATACTTATGGAATACTTTCATTGCCGTAAGCAAGGAAATACTTTGTGTTGTTGTTACTTTTGGGTCAATTTATTTATTCAGAGTGGTTATGCACCTCCGCTCCGCGTCGGTGCATAATCACCCCGTCGGGCTTTAAATTTCAATAATGACCACCTCCTCATACATTATCCCTTGCATATTAGCCTAGTGCCAGGGTAGGAGCATAGTATGCATGTATATTAGGGTTGCACAGTAGACCAGTGCCAGGGTATCTGTATATTAGGGTTGCATGGTAGACCGGTGTTGTGTGAAGACACTTTCTGGAATTGACCCCCTCATGCATACATGGATGTATACACACAGCATAACGCCAGAAGGATTCGTTGACCTCTAAATCACAAACCATATCCCGGTACACTTCCGTCTGGGAATCTGTGTTGCATGTCTTTCCCCCTATTTGCCCTGGCTCAGTTCACTTTGTTTCTCCACACTGCAGTATCCTGTCTAAAGAAAAAAACACAATAAAAACGGATAACAATGTGCATGGCATGCATAATACAACAGAATAAGACAGCTACTGGAAGTTAGTCACTATGTAGGCCTACAGGATTGCATATAAACTTACAGTAAATACAGCATAGCTGGAGGTCAGGTGAGGGCAGTGAGAGGGAAGGCTCACTGAATGCCATATAGTGTGTAAGGACAACCGAGAGAAGAGATGGATGGAGAGGAGGCCGGTGCTAGAGAAGACAGATGCATCTGTCTGGAGATATTGCTCTCTCTGCATAAGAGATAGAGGAGAGGAGAGGAGAGGAGAGGACACAAATTGAGACAAGAGACGATGAGGAAAGGAGAGGAGAGAAGCGACGAGAGATAAGGGGTGATTACAGAAGGATTTGCAAGCTTTTGGACATTGATTGAGTACTTCTACATTGCAGTATTGATACTTTTACTTAAGTAAAACATTTGAGTACTTTTCCCACCACTGGTTTTCAGACATAGACAGTCTCTGTTGGCGTGATCAAACTCAGCGTCTAACGGGGGAGAGGGGAGTCCCAGAACAGCGCTGCCAGCAGCCTAATGAGGCAACAAACAGGAGACTTTACAGAAACCCTCTGCTTTTCACAATGAACTCAATTCACCCTTCTGTTACAGTATGGAAGAATTCCCCCTTAAGGGATCAGTAAAGTATTCATCATCATCTTCAAAGCACATAGAAGATGAAATGCAAAAACAATAGTCAAGTCGTTCACTTTCTTTTGAAAACTATTGCATGTAAGAATCCAGTGGTGGAAAAAAATGTTTACTTAAGTAAAAGTGTCAATACTGCAATGTAGAAATACTCTGTTAGGGCGCGCTCCCACCGCACTTTTATTTTACCTCTGGGGCAGAATCTGCCAATGCTTTGTCAATGTAAATGCGTGGATTCACGCAAGAGTGGATCTTTCCGCATGTCGCGCAGACCTTGCGTTTATCTGCTCTACACGACTCCATTTGAAGCATAAAACTGCTGGAGGCAGGAGCTGATTTTCCCCCTCTGTCCAATCGGGTGAGTGGAAGGCGGAGCGTCCCAAGACTCAGGAAGCACCATGGTGCTCAAGGCAGCAGGCGGTGCGGGCTACGGGGAGGGTCCTGAAAGTGAGTGACAGGTGCGTCACTCCCGTTTTTTTTAATCCGCTGGCTGCAAAAAACTGTGGCCGCGCACAACCTGCGTTTAACGCTAGCCGACCATGTTTTGGTGGGAGCGCGCCCTTACAAGTAAAACTCAAAATGTCAAAATGTACTTTAGTAAAAGTGCAAAAGTATTGGTATCAAAACTAACTTAAGTACCAAAAGTAGAAAGTACTCATTATGCAGAATGTTCCATTTCACAAGTTTTCAAATGTATAAAATGTATACAAATCTTTTGAAAATAGCAGATCTACAAGCTCACAATGCGTCGCATCGCGACACATTGTGAGCTTGTAGATTGGCTATTTTCAAATGGCCGAAATGTATATAGGTCTGAAGTGTTTAATGTATGTTTTGTAATAATAATCAAAATATACAAAGTAACTAGTAACTAAAGTTTTCAAATAATTGTAGTGGAGTAAAAGTATAATATTTGCCTCTGAGATGTAGTGGAGTAAAAGTAAAAGTACTGAAAATTACAGTACTTGAGTAAATGTAGTTACTTTACACCACTGTAAGAATCTGTCACAAATAGTTTGAGGGACCTTATTTCTGGTTATGTGGATGTGGAAATGATGTTCTCATTTAACCTGTATTCAACCCAGTCATCTCAGCAACATGAAAAAGGGAAAATAGTGTTTTCATCGAGACCTGACTAAATCTTCGGTTAAATATTTAGACAGTAATAGTATGGAAAAGTTGGGATTTCTCAGTGATATACTGTAAGCTGAAGGTATTCCCCTCTCCCTTAGTCTTCATACAGTGTGAACAGCTTCAGCTAAGATGTTTAAGTGTTAAGATGTCCTGATTGGCTGTGTGTGTGTGTGTGCGTGTGCGTGTGCGTGTGCGTGTGCGTGTGCGCGCGTGTGTGTGTGCGCGTGTGTGTGTGTGCGTGTGTGTGTGTGTGTTGGTCCATCACTGGGCCTTCAGCTTGTGGCACAACCAGCTCAGTTGTTCAGCCAGGGAATAGAATTGAAAATATTTACTCATCTAAATTGCATACTGTAGTTTCTGATTCTCTAGAATCTGAGAATAGCATGGGTATTGTTTTGCACTACCAGTGTAAGGTGTATTTTGTAAAATATGTGCAGCTGAAAGGGTGATCTCCGCTGCCTCCGTCCTGGCGGAGATAATAACTGATGATATGAGAGAACTGAGAGAAATGAGAAATGAGAACAGTAGTACAACTACATTTCTAAATGTATTTGCTTCACAAAAAGAGGTTGGGGTAAGACGTAATGACCTCTCTTCGATTTCTGACCGTGACAAGAAAGTGAGATGAGTCAATTCGACATGCATTCGCACGCACGCGCACACACACACACACACACACACACACACACACACACACACACACACACACACACACACACACACACACACACACACACACACACACACACACACACACACACACACACACACACACACACACACACACACACACACACACACACACACACAGTGAACAGAATTGTGTGAAAGTCTATTTGGCTGCTGCCTGAAGTCTAGACGGGTATTAGAACAGAACATAATGTTACAGCACCTTGCTGTGTCCCCCTCTATTTCACTCTCTACCTCTTCTCCCTTCTGTCATATCCTCCCTTATGTCTGCGTCTCTCAATCTCTTTCCCTGACATTTTCCATTCCCTTTCACTTACTGTACCCCTTTGTTCACAGAACATTACTTTTGTAGATAGTGGAAAGTCACGCTGTGATGCGTTGTGAGCTTGTAGATCTGCTATTTCAAGTGCACGACGCGATGCGCAACCAAGTATAAGAAATAACAGTGGAGACTGGAGAGTGACGACATGTGTGACATGGGTTAGTGACTGTTCAATTCAAGTATGCTACATTATATAGAAATATGCACATGCGTTCACACATGCACGCACACAAGTTTGACCCCCATCTTGTTCCTCTGAGCACAGGTCTTTGCCAGGCTGGGTGACCTACCCAGGGCTGTGTCAGTCCCGGCCACAAATCTCTGAAGACAATTACAGGCAAACAGTATGGAACATAAAAACCTTGTGTACTGAATTTAGTGCCATTTGTAGAGTTTGTGGCGCCCCTAAGGGTGGACAACAATGGAGGAGTTCAGCAGTGCAGTTATATAGCTAAAAGACAATGTGGAATACCTTTGCTACATTGAAAAAGTATAGTATCACTTCCACAGCCAATGCTAACAGCACACAAGCCCTACCACCCTCTACTGTCTGTGTTACCCTGATCCCTCTACATAGTTAAGTTCATGCACGTTGTCACGGAATGTTGGTTTCTGTTGTTAAATAGAAGAACCCACAAAGAAGAAACCAACTGAGCCCTCTATAGAAATAGACGCATTCAAATATGTGTGTGTGGGTGTCTGGATGTTTGAGCTTATCTGTGCGCGTGTTTATTAATATGCACTATACCCAAGACACCTTCATGTGTTCGCTTTCACTCCTCTGTTCTTACACCTTTCCCAGGTGTTTACTTACAGTACCATCTTTCTGTGTGATTCTCTCCATTTGTACAGTACAGTCTCTTCTTCAAGTCAGATGCATTATTTCCACCAGATGAAGATGACCTGCTGTTATTGCTCAGGGAGCCTAAAGTCTCAAAGCCCTAGAAATTGCTCGCGCGTACGTACGTGTGTGCGTGCTCGCGTGCGTGCGCTCGTGCGTACAGTACTGTACGTGTGTGTGGGGGATATGCTTCAATGTACTGTTCAGAGTAAGTTTCTAATGCATAACTGTGTGGTTACATTGCATGCATTACATCCAAGAATGTGTTTACAAACGTGTGTGCCACGTTCTTTTTCTTTTTTGGTGGTGTGTGTGTGTGTGTGTGTTTCGGGGGGACAAATGTAAGGGTGGAGGCATGCACACATTGATTTTTCAATACATATTAGATTTTTCAATACGTATTATGAATACTTGAAGTGGCTTCAATACTACTGTATTAATGTGCGCGTCTTGCCACGGTGGTTGCTAGAGATGACAAGTGAAGAGCCTCTTGTGACTATGCTTTGATCAATACATACAGTATGGGTTGGGGGAGCATTCTGGACAAAAGTCACAACAAATTGCCTGACAGAGGAAGCCGCTGACATCCTCTTTCAGTCTCTTGCAGAGTTTGGCTGGACTTATTTTTTAAATTTCAAATTCAAGATTCAAGAGATTAATGTGTCATGCTAAAAAATATATATAATAATCACAGTATTATACCAATGCAATGAAGTGATAAAGTATCTATAGCGTATCAAGGGTAAAGTGTGTTCACGTTTGCAAAGTGTAGAGCATTTTGAACAACCGAATGACCTTACAGGGTGTGTATAAACAATATCAGACGCTAGAATTGTCTACAGAATATAAAAACAGGACATCCATACATGCAGCAGAAAGGCTGGCCAGGTTATATACAGTATATAGTGCAAGTTTTTATGTTGAACTGCAACAATTCTGAGCAAGATACAGTCCAAAATCCTACTATTATGTGCAAGAGAATTGTCTATCCGGTGCCCCAGTAGCATTCCCTCCAACAGTCAAACCAGCTGGCTCATCAAACGAATTGCGCCCCCAACAGACAACTAGCCTGAGCTTCATTGATGTCCATTTAAACACCCCAAGGCCTCACCAGGTGTGAACATGCTGTGGTCAGGGTGCTGCCCGCTGGGTCCAGTCTGGTCGAGTCATTCTGTCACGTACCGGTGTGGTGAGGACCCAAAAGCAGGACAGCGAGGCATGTAGTGATCAAAACCCATGGTTGGGTGTTTTAATAAACAGTAGGTGAACAGAACTGACATTGCAAATACAAACTAACTAATGCAGTGACAAACAATGAGTCGACAAAGACTGACTGTACTGGGGAACAAGACTAATATACAGGGGTGATTACAAATCAGATACAGCTGGGGCAAACAGAAACTTAGAACCGAGAATACTAGACCAGGGAACAAAACATAGACATACAGTACAAGACCTAGACAAGACAGGCAAAGTCTGTGACTGTGGCAGGAGGAGATTTCCCGATCATGTTGAGCCCGTCTGCTCCAGAAAGACCGATTTCAAGGTATGTTGTTGTTGAAGACTTGTCATGATTCTTGTCATCTACTACTTTTCATCATAGTGAGCTACAATAGAAGAAAGTTCAGAGTTGTCGTTTTGTGTGCCAAAAAAAAATATTGAAGCAAAAAAAGTAACAAAAAAATACCTACAGTAGTAACGTAACTAGTTACTTTTATAATACAGTAACTAGTAAAGTAATACTGTTACTTTTTGAGAGCAGTAACTTGTAAAGTAATTAAGTTACTATTTAAAGTAAGTTGCCCAACACTGAAAATGGGTGAAGTGGTCCTTTAAGTCTTGTAGACAAACACGTCGCCTTCTGTTAGTTATGTTACATCTGTACCTCTGCTCTGGCTTCATGAAGGGATGGTGGCATACATGAATATTTCAGCAGGTACAGCCAAGGATGCTTTGGCTTATTTTAGAGTCTCTGTACTTTAGTTGAATCCCTTTCCTCCTGCTCCTCATTAGGAGTGGGACATAAAATCCATTCTGCGATACAGTATGTCGTCGTACTTCCTCTCGCGACACTTTATCCATACGCTGGTGCCAAGTATTGATATTTTATTACAACGCGCAAGTGCTCTGCATTAGATTCCCCTGGTGAATAAAGTGAAAACTCGCAGCACAAGACCACTGCATGAGAGCTGCCTGCTGTACTGTAGCTACTGATCATCCTCTCAGTCAGGTACAACTTGCAAACACGCTGTACTACTTTAAGAGTAAACACAGCAGAAAGAGATGGGGAAACAGACATTCCCTCGTACAACCAACCCAACCCATGCCCATTGGTTCTCAAAGTGTGGTCCGGGGACCCCCAGGGGTCCTTTGAGGGGTACCATTTAGTTAATAAGGTGTCACAATCATTTTAGCCACTTTAACCATATTTTATAGTTTGGCTATTCAAAAATAGCAGATCTACAAGCTCATATGAACTTGAGCTTGTAGATCTGTGGGGGGGGGGGGGGGGTGGGTCCCTGGAACAAAAATATTTTGAGATGGGGGTCCGCGACCAAAAACATATCATTTTGGGGGTCCTTGACATGCACACAACAGCAGAGATTCATTATAAGCCTTGCAATCTCCTTTCCATTTCCTCGCATCTCCGTTCTTGTAACATTGCTCACCAAAACATTGCTCTGCGCTCCATAGTTAATGTTATGGATATGATTTGGAAAGTGGTGTAAGAAAAGATAATGTTAAACAGAACATGATACTGTGATATTGCCGCACCAAGCACAGACACAGACTTTTAAAAGGGAGCCGTTGTAGGGGAGACAACAGAGGAGACGACACAACTCACAGCTCGCCCCGAACCCTCGCCCCGCCGGTGTGGAATGCTCGCCCATAATTTATATCATATAGGATCCATGGTTGTGCACACAACAACATTAATCTAAAATGTGTCTTACCCCTGGGACCAAAATGGGATGGGACCATTCCACCTGGAATGTTTGTCGTTTACCATACGAAGACCTGTGCATCTGCTCCAGGAAGGCTGTGAAATGATTCTCTGTACTTTAATGTTATCACAGATCGGCCGATGGAATGCTGTCTGACTGGTGTCGCTGCAACATGGACTTGTGCCGGCTTATTTGCATGTCTGCGATTGGCTAGTACTGGTACATCCCATAACGAGGCAGGAGCTAGTTAATAGTATAGATAGTATAGATCCCATAAGCTGGAAGGATAGGCGCCCAATTTGCTAATTCCAGTCTAAAGCCTCATGGGATGTGTATCCTGTAGCCCGGATGGCCGATTGCTCTGCAATTATGAATTCACAAAAATGACCGATTTGAGAAATATTCAGAAATTGATGTTGTTGGCCTGCTGGACATGAGCACAACAAGAAATGTGACACTGCTCAGTCTACTGTTGTAGATTAGCTAGTATTACATATGTAGCTGCAGACAGACACACACAAGAGTAAATGCATGAATCCCTAGACAGAAATGAAAAAGTCAGTAGTCAGGTAACTTTGGGTTAACGTTAAAGGTGAAGCAGACAGAGAAGAAATGCTTATTGAATTGTTGGGCAATAGATAAAGAGATGTGTGTGTGTGTGTGTGTGTGTGTGTGTGTCTGAGCTGTTGTTAAGCAACTTGTTATCCAAGTCCTGCTTGCGCTGCCGTCATGGAGATTTCCCTGGAGCGAGGAAGAAAATGGTGGAGAGAAAGAGAACGATAGTGAGAAATTGGGTGACAGAAAGAGAGAGACAGACAGGAAGACAGAGAGATTGGGGGAGGACAGGTGACAGCGATAGTGAGTGATAGAGATAGACAGAGACTAAGAGACAGAACAGAGAGAGAGAATGAGTAATGGATAGATGGTAAAGGAGGGGAGAGAAGAGAGAAAACAGGACAGAAAGACCTTGAGGTCCCAGGGGCTAAATGCTTCATATTTTCCAATGATGTTGCATCTGTAACATGCGCAAACATGCATGCATGCGCGCAAGCATGCACACACACAAACACACGCACACACACACACACACACGCACACGCACACGCACACGCACACGCACACACACACACACACACACACACACACAGCGCCAAGCTGGGTTTATATTGTCTCAAAATGAGCTTGAAGAGTATTTCACATCTGATTGGTTAGCTCTGGATGAAAAACAATAACAGCTCACATAGTCACCTGACTAGCAACAGGGACTACCGGTGCATGCACACACACATACTGTACACACACACACACACGCGCGCGCACACACACACACACACACACACACACACACACACACACACACACACACACACACACACACACACACACACACACACACACACACACACACACACACACACACACACACACACACACACATTTTACATGCAGACAGTTTATGAGCAATCAGTGAGGCTGTGAGCCCTGGAGTCATTAATGCAGCCTTAATAACTTTCAGGGTGAGAGAGACATCTTAGTAGTGCTGCAGATTGTGGGCTATAGGGATGTCAGTAACGGATAGATTTGCATCATTATTTGGTTAATTAACTACTATTAAAACTAGAAAAAGTGCTCCTCGGAGCACAGGTCTCCGCCAAGTTAGGTAGGTTATTGTGGCCTCCTGGTGGCGCTATAATAGGCCAATGTTTAAAGGGTTACATTTGTTCTTAGGCCTTGCACGGCAATCGGACACAGCATTCATGGTTTGAGGCATTTTGTGCAAAAAAAAAAGTTTGCTAAATTAGACCTGCTGGTGGCGCTATAACAGGCCAATGTTAAAAGGGTGGCATTTGCTCCTCAACATAGTGTGAATGTGCGTGCAAAGCTTGACCGCAATCAGACGCGTTCATGATTTGCGGAATTTTGTTCAAAACAAGCCACTACTGCAAACTTAAGATGTCAATCTTAGCCAATGAGGATGGAATATGAAAAATCAAACACATCCGTCTTGATCACATGACTATGGAGATCATGTGTACCGATTTGCGTGAAATTTGGATAAAATCGGAAGTAGTAATATAAAAAAATGTGTTTTACTTAAGTCGGCCTCCTGGTGGCGCTATAAAAGGCAAATGTAAAAAATGCAGGGCAAAGGTTTTTCCTTGACCTCTAGGGAGTGCGCATAAAAAGTTTTACACAGATCGGTGCAGTTATAGGTAAAAACACAAATCGGCCTGTTATAGCGCCACCATGAGGCTGATTTGAACATTTTCAAGTGGCATTTCTTCCTCTGCATAGTGGAAATATGCGTGCAAAATTTCAAGGAAATTGCATGCTGTGTTCATGATTTGAGGCTTTTTGTTGAAAACGAAGCACTCCTGCAAACTTTGGAAGCCATTTTTAGCCAATCAGGATAGAATATAAAAAATCTGAAAGACCCGTTTCGTTAAATGACTTTTTTTGATTTTTGGACAAAATCTGTAGGAGTAATGTCAAAAAATATGTTTTGCACAAATCGGCCTCCTGGTGGCGCTATAAAAGGCCCATGTGAAAAATTTGGGGCAGAAGTTCGGAATTGGCATCCAGGGAGTCTGTGTGCACAGTTTCGCTGCGATCAAGCCAACGGTGGCGGAGATTAGCTGCTCACAGACGGACGGACGGACGGACACAAGGACACACGGACGGACGGACGGGGTGGAAAACATACTCTCTCGCCATGCCTTTCGGCCTGGCGGAGACAATAACCAGTGGTGTAAAGTAACTAAGTATATTTACTCAAGTACTGTACTTTAAGTATACTTTTGAGGAATCTTGACTTTACTGGAGTATTTCCCATTTTCAGTACTTTTACTTCTACTCCACTACATCTCAGAGGCAAATATTGCACTTTTACTCCACTACAATTATTTGAAAACTTGAGTTACTAGTTACTTTGCAGATATAAATTATGATATTATGAAACATACATTAACCACTTTAGCCCTATTTTATACCTAGGCTATTTGAAAATAGACGATCTACAAGCTCACAACGATGAGCTTGTATATCTGCTATTTTCTAACATTTTAGTACTTTTCCTTTTGGTACTTTAAGTACATGTTGAAGCCAATACTTTTGTACTTTTACTCAAATACATTTTTAATTCTGGACTTTTACTAGTATTTCTATATTGCAGTATTGGTACTTTTACTTTAAGTAAAGAATTGTAGTACTTTTTCCACCACTGAATTTTTTTATTTTTATTTACTTAGGATAAATACAGTTGACACATATACCCAACCCTACATTTTTAAATGCATATACACAGAATAGACGACATTCATTTACGCTCCTTTAATAATTGCTTTTCCAGTGGTGGGGGGGGCATCCTCTTTGAAGTAGATCTCCACTAAACCTGGCCCATTTTCCCCAGTTTTGTCCGAGGAGCAGATCCATTCCGTTTCGTTTTTGTTGCTCGTGCTTCTGTTGTATTTGAACACCGTTTCACAAAGTTTACATGCAACTTTGTCATCGTCCTTCTTTGTGAAATGGTCCGAAACCAAGCTACACTAGTACGTTTCATTTTATTTCACTCTCGCTCTCTCTCTCTCTCTGAAACAGTAGACCACCTGGTGTTGTTATGGTGTGTTGTATATAGGACCCAAAAGTAGAACAGCCGAACCAGGTTTACAAGCAAAACGTCTTTATTAACGTTGAATTCAAAAATCCAAAATAATAATAATAATAATAATAACTTATTCCATGGCAGGCAGGCGGTAGGCGTGGAGGTACAGGATCTGAGACAGGGAGACAAGGAGTTAGAGATTTGCCGAATACAGGAAAAAACTGAGGAGCTGAGGCACAGGTCGTTACCGGTCGACAACTGAATAATCTGGCAAGGGCTGGAGTCCAGAGCCAGGGCTTTTATCTGCTGGGCTTGATGAGCAGATCACTCCCAGGTGAGCAGGCAGCTCCACAGCCCGATGATGGAATTGGAAGGTAACGCCCAGGCAGACCATCCCCACGCTCACACCGCACACACCAGACACATAGGAAACTAGAAAATGTGCTCCTCGGAGCACAAGTCTCCGCCAGCAGACTATAGCAATTATATTATCATAGCAATAACTAATGAGATACAGTAGAGTAAAAGATATATACTGTAGTTAAATAAAAAGGTGTATGTTAAAGAAATATTTATTTAAAAAAAAATGATTTAAAAATCAAAATCATATATTGTAAGCATTCATGGCTAGTCTTCGTCTTTTGTCATTTAGCGATTTTTTGTCTCTGATTAATTTCATTCTTTCTTTATGATTCTTAGCTCTGTTTAATTGAAGCAATGCTCTGTTTACATTGAAGCAATCTATCATATGGGAGTCGTCATAATTGACTGGTTTGTTCAAATACTTGTCTGTCTTCTTCATCTTCATTGTCTTGAACAGTTTCAGCAGTTGATTGGTGTGTTTGATCAGCTTTGGCCTTCTGCGCCTTTGTTTGACCAATGTTAGGTGTTCTCAGAGGGACACACACACGCACGGACGGGTGATTTGGACTAGAAGATACTGTTCCAATCAAGACTGATTGATCCTGTCTTACCTCGCTTCAAAAACGTAAACGGTTTTTTGAAGTGACACACCTATTTATAGAATTGTATTTCGTCATGCATTCCTCTAGCCAATCAAAGGCATTGGTGTCAACATATTAATACGTATTAAGATTTCGGTCTTGTTGTGGGATCAATTCAACTCTAGTCCTCTTCTGTGTTACTGTTGTAGATGAGTATGCTTTCTTAGCTTTGGCCTTCTGCGCCTTTGCTTGACCAATGTCAGGTGTTCTCAAAGGGACACACACACGCACGGACGGGTGATTTGGACTAGAAGATGCTGTTCCAATCAAGACTGATTGATCCTGTCTTACCTCGCTTCAAAAACGTAAACGGCTTTTTGAAGTGACACACCTTTTTATTATAGGATTGTATTTCGTCATGCGTCCCTCTAGCCAATCAGAGACATTGATGTCAACATATTGACACGTATTAAGAGTTCGGCTTTGTTGTGGGATCATTTCAACTCTAGTCCTCTTCTACGTTACAATTGTAGATGAGTATGCTTTCTTAGCTTTGGCCTTCTGCGCCTTTGCTTGACCAATGTTAGGTGTTCTCAGAGGGAAACACACACGCACAGACGGGTGACTTGGACTTACTGAAGGTACTGTTCCAATCAAGTCTGATTGATCCTGTTTTACCTCACTTCAAAAAGTAGGGGCTTTTTGAAGTGACACACCTATTTATAGAATTTTATTTCGTCACGCGTCCCTCTAGCCAATCAGAGGCATTGGTGTCAACAAATTGACACGTGTCACGTGGAGCTTGCCCAATGTTAGCTTGGCTAACAATGTTTGCTCACACAAAGCGAAAACATATTCTCCACCTTCGGCGGAGACAAAAAGGTGAAAACAGCCAGCCCATAACAGTACCCCCCCCTCAATGGGAGCCTCCAGGCGACCCACCAGGCTTGTCAGGATGGGCTAAACGGAAGTCCCTGACAAGCTGAGGGTCCAGGATGAAGGACCGAGGAACCCAGGACCTCTCTTCTGGACTGTATCCTTCCCAATCCACAAGATACTGATAACCCCGGCCACAGGGACGAATATCCAACAGCCGTTGGACCGTATAGGCAGGGTGGTCATCAATGATCCGGGCGGGTGGAGGGGGCTTGGATGGAGGGCAGAGAGGACTGGAGGATACTGGTTTAAGTCGAGACACATGAAAGGTAGGATGAACCCTCATAGTGCTAGGTAACTTCAATCTGACAGCAGATGGATTGATGACACGTTCCACCACAAATGGCCCAATATAGCGTGGAGCCAATTTCTTAGATTCGACTCTGAGTGGAATATCTTTGGATGAAAGCCAAACATTCTGACCTGGTTTGTATTCGGGAGCCCGTACCCGATGGCGGTCAGCGACATGACGGTTGTTTTCAGCAGAGCGTAGCAGAGCAGCACGTGCCTCTTTCCAAACCTTAAGACATCTGCGGAGGTACAACTGGACTGAAGGAACAGCCAATTCACTTTCCTGGGAGGGAAACAACGGTGGCTGATAGCCTAAAGAGGCCTCAAACGGAGACAGTCCTGTGGCAGCACTGGTTAGAGAATTATGAGAATACTCCACCCAAGCCAGATGTGAACTCCACGATGCAGGGTTGGTAGCAGTAACACACCGTAGGGCAGCCTCCAAATCTTGGTTAGCCCTCTCTGTCTGGCCGTTCGACTGAGGATGGAAACCAGAAGATAAACTCACAGTTGCACCCAATGCTTTACAGAATGATTTCCAAACCTGAGATATAAATTGGGGGCCACGGTCTGAAACAATGTCCAATGGAATACCATGAAGGCGGAAAACCTGGTGCACCAACAGATCAGCAGTTTCATAGGCCGTAGGGAGATTTGGAAGGGCCACAAAATGAACTGCCTTTGAAAAACGGTCAACAATGGTGAGTATGACAGTGTTACCTTGGGAGGTGGGCAACCCAGTGACAAAGTCAAGGTCTATATGGGACCATGGACGACTTGGAACGGGTAATGGATGCAACAGACCAGCAGGTGGACGATGTGAAGATTTTCCTCAGGCACAGACGGAGCAGGCGGAGACGAATGCCCGGGCATCTGCCTCCATGGCAGGCCACCAAAAGTGACGTCTGAGGAGTGACACGGTGCGGCTCCTCCCCGGATGACAGGCATGGTTGGAGTTGTGTGTCCATTGAAGAACCTGAGAACGAGCTGAATCAGGGACAAACAGGCAGTTAGGTGGACCATTCCCTGGGTCTGGCTGTGTTAGCTGAGCCTCCCTTATTGCCGACTCAATCTCCCAGGAAACAGCTGCCACCACACAGGAGGGGGAGACGATGGTGTCCGGACTGGTAAACTGCTCATCAGGAGTATGCTGGCGGGACAGAGCATCAGGCTTGACATTCTTAGATCCAGGACGGTAGGTAATGGTAAAGTTAAACCTCCCAAAAAATAAGGCCCAACGAGCCTGGCGAGAATTTAGACGTTTGGCTGATTGAATATAGGCTAAGTTCTTATGGTCAGTCCACACAATAAATGGGTGCTCAGATCCTTCTAACCAATGTCTCCACTCTTCCAATGCCAGTTTTACTGCTAATAGCTCCTTGTTACCAACATCATAGTTCCGCTCGGCGGAGTCAAGACTTTGAGAAAAAAAAGCACAAGGGTGCACCTTTTGATCCTGGCTGGCCCGCTGAGAGAGTACTGCCCCAACCCCTGTATCAGATGCATCAACCTCCACAATAAACTGCAGAGAAGGGTCTGGATGAACTAAAATAGGAGCAGAGGTGAACAGATGTTTGAGCTTACAGAACGCCTGTTCTGCTTCTGAGGACCAGCTAAATGGGACAAGTGTGGAGGTAAGCTTATTAAGAGGTGCCACAACTTTGCTGTAGTTCTTCACAAAGCGGCAATAAAAATTTGCGAACCCCAAAAATCTTTGAAGAGGTTTACGGGTAGTAGGTGTAGGCCACTCTGCTACCGCTCTGACCTTCCCTGGATCTGCCCTCATCTGTCCTTTCTCCACAATGAAGAAAAAAAAAAGAAAAACCTGCACCCACAGGAGAGGAAGATGAATAATTCCTGCAGTTAAAGAGTCCTTAATGTATTTTTCCATGGCCTCCCGCTCAGGAAGTCTACTAGACGGTAAAGGGGCACCAGAGAGTAGATCAATTGCACAAACATAGGGGCGATGTGGCGGTAGAGAGAGAGCCAGATCCTTTCTAAAAACACGTCCCAGGTCATGATAATTAGCAGGAATAGAGGACAAATCCACAGGTTCAGGATCAGGGAAAACAGTGACCTCTGCGGGGGCAGAGCAGATTGCAGGCAGGACGAATGACAAAATTTACTCCAGCTAATAATTGTTCCAGCAGACCAGTCAATGTGAGGGTTATGTTGCTTTAACCAAGGAGAACCCAGCACAAGGGGTGTTTGAGGAGAAACAATTATCTTGAACTGAATCAACTCCCTATGATTACCAGATAGGATCAAAGACACAGGTGCAGTTTGATGAGTAACACGGGCCAATAATCTCCCATCCAATGCATTAACAGTGAGTGGCCTTTCCAGGTGAACTAAAGGAATCTTAGCCTGGCGGGCAAAATTACTGTCCAAAAAACTGTCATCAGCGCCCGAATCAACTAGAGCCGAAAGCGGCAAAGACACCTGATTGACACATAAAGTGGCTTTGATCTGCATTCTGGTCTTGGATAGGGTTGAAAAATCTGCATGGCTCACCAGTACCCCCACCTCTACTGATGAGCCGGGTCTTTTGGTCGAATGGGGCAGGTAGCCCGCAGGTGACCCATTTGAGCACAGTCGCAGGTGGTACAGGTTGCTGTGGGCCGGCAGGAGCGGGAGGTGCTGCTGGATTGAGTTGAGTGGTTAACAGGTTCATTGCAGTGGCTAATTGGCCAATCTGATTTACCAGGACTTGATTGCTGTTAGAGAGTTCTTGCAAGGCTTTATTGTGTCGTCCCAATAGAACTCCTTGGTTCTCAAGAACCTTATGTAAATCTGGCTCTGGCTGTTCTTGGTCCATATTGTTGGCCAGATTATTCTGTTATGGTGTGTTGTATATAGGACCCAAAAGTAGAACAGCCGAACCAGGTTTACAAGCAAAACGTCTTTATTAACGTTGAATTCAAAAATCCAAAATAATAACTTAGGTAAGGTGGCTGATTGAAAGGCAGGCAGGCTGGCAGGCTGGCAGGCAGGCGGTAGGCGTGGAGGTACAGGATCTGAGACTGGGAGACAAGGAGTTAGAGATTTGCCGAATACAGGAAAAAACTGAGGAGCTGAAGCACAGGTCGTTACCGGTCGACAACTGAATAATCTGGCAAGGGCTGGAGTCCAGAGCCAGGGCTTTTATCTGCTGGGCTTGATGAGCAGATCACTCCCAGGTGAGCAGGCAGCTCCCCAGCCCGATGATGGAATTGGAAGGTAACGCCCAGGCAGACCATCCCCACGCCCACACCGCACACACCAGACACATAGGAAAAAAGGAGAAAACAGCCAGCCCATAACAGGTGTGGAAATACGTATTTATTATTATGCTTTTTATCCAATGAGCTGATAAGCATATTCTGATATTTTATGATAAAAGGCTAACCGGCTAACTGAATGACAGCCTTACCGTGGGCCTGAACAGAAGAGGTATTAATAGTAGACAGCAGTGGTGGAAAAAGTAAATTCATTTTTTACTTAAGTAAAAGTATCAATACCACAATGTAGAAGTACTCAGATACAAGTAAAAGCCTGTGTTCACAATGTTACTTGAGTAAAAGTACAAAAGTATTGGCATCAAAATATACTTAAAGTACCAAAAGTAAAAGTATTGAAAATGTGAAATACTCAATAGTAAACAAATCCTCAAAAGTGTACTTACTGTAAGTACGGTACTTGAGTAAATGTACTTGGTCACTTCACACCACTGGTAGACAGCACAACAATGAGACTAGACACAACAAGAGAACACGATGATGCAGTGATTAGCGTGGGAGTGGATAGACTCTGAAAAACAAAGTCACACCAGTGGGTGGTGGTGAAGTACACACAGTCACACAGGGGATCTCAGCTCAAACTGAATATTATGAACACACTCACCATGTGATTAGGAATGCTCTCGTGGGCAACAAAAGCTGACAAATCTAAACTTTCACCACACACTGTGCAAGTGCAGCACGTGAACCTCAGTGATTTAGTATCATCCCCTGTCCCTTAACACAGTAAGACTGGGAACGCATCACTGGTCATTTTTAGGTTCCTTTGGCTATTCAAAAAATTGCAGATATACAAGCTCATAGCACGGCACCGAGTGCCGCGCTATGAGCTTGTAGATGAGCTTGTAGATCTGCTATTTTTTTACATTTGTGCAAATCTTTGAATATATATATATTTTTTAAAGCGAACATTTGTAACTCAAATCTTATTGTCTTCTAAATCCTAACAGTTTTAAAACAAATATATATATCATGTTCATTTCAAGGACCCCCAAAATTATATGTATTTGGCCGTGGACCCCCATCTGAAAATATTTGGTTCCAGGGACCCCCCCGAAGCAAAGATTTGAGTTAAAAATGTAGATATATATTCAAAGATTTGCACACATTTCCAAGATTTTTATTTTTTTTAATAGCAGATCTACAAGCTCATAGCGCGGCACTCGGTGCCGCGCTATGAGCTTGTAGATCTGCTATTTTGGAATAGCCTAAAGTCTGTGTCATCTTAAAATGACACAGATGCGTTCCCGGTCTAAATGGGTTAAATGATCTTGATGATGGAGCCTTAAGGCGACCAGGCTGCTGCTATAACATAGTGTGTGTGTACAGTAGGATATTACCAACCACCACTCAGCCAAACACAGTGAAATAACACCCTCTGGTACAACAATACAGTGGATCTCTCTTTTTGTCTCTACCGTTCTCTCTCTTGCGTTTTTCTCCCTTTTTGTCCATAAATGCAATGCGAATCATAGAGTCCTGCATTGCCATCTGCTGTGAGCAGCATTCTGTCTCGTCTCTCTTTGGGTCATTAGAGTGTGTTTCCCTGCTGTTAAGGACCAGCGCACCATAAGGAAGTCCGTCTGTGTGCTGTGTGCTGTGTGCTGTGTGCTGTGTGCTGGGGTACAGAACACACATCATCAAGAGCAGTGACAAGATCATGCACCATATACATGGATCCTCACACACACGCACACACGCACACGCACACACGCACACACACACACACACACACACACACACACACACACACACACACACACACACACACACCTATATACTTGTGAGGACATCAACATTTTAAGACAGTCATTTCATGAATGCCATTTTAACAATTTTGTCCATTTTCAACTTTAAACCTGTAAAGCCGAAAGATTGTTGACCTTCAAGCTCACAAGTGGACTTGTAGGTCAGCTATTTTTACGTGCAAGACTCCAACTATGAGTAAATCAGGCATAATTCCAACTCTAGCCCCTAAACCTTCTAAATGTCTAATCCTTAGCCTAACCCCAACCTCAATCTTTTTCTAATTGTAAATGTATCTATATTTTTTAATGATAAAACAACAGTATTTCGTGTGAGGACCAGGACAATGGTCTATTTCTCACATTTTGCTATACTTGTGGGAACATTTGGTCCTCACAAGTATAGTAAAACTCACACACACACGCACGCACGCACGCACGCACGCACGCACGCACATGAGGATGAGTTTAACCTCTTTGTTGTTTGTTCACTTCACTGACATGAAATAGAAATACAAAGACAGATCCACGTTTTCGTGTCAAGGACCTACGGACCCCCATCTGAAAAGCTTTTGTGCCACGGACCCCCAGAAGAGAAGATCACTTTTGAATAGCCAACATATAAATGGATAAAGTCAAAGTGGTTAAAATGATTGTGATGCTACATTAACTACTTAAGCTGGGGACTCCCTGGAACCCCCCCAAGGACCCCCGGGGGTCCCCACTTTGAGAGCCACTGATCTATGACATATCGATGATGCATGACTCCACATTTGGGCAAGGTTTCAGCCCAACCAGATCCCCATGATTGTCTTCCGTTATGAAATCAAAGTTAAATATTTCACAAAGTATAAAGCATTACTGAACAAATCGCCCTGATCGGCCAGCGGTTTACGAGGTTTACTGGACAGACAGACAGACAGACAGACAGACAGACAGACAGACAGGCAGGCAGGCAGGCAGGCAGGCAGGCAGGCAGGCAGGCAGGCAGGCAGGCAGGCAGGCAGGCAGACAGGACAAGACAGACTTGAAGTTGAACATGAATTGAAGTAACTTTTGCTTTGCTTGACTGTATCTACACTTGTAAATTGTTAACCTGTCTAGTGCACATTAACCATCTGTGTCCAGACACGCAATGTATCTGTGGGAGTCTGTGCACGTGCGTGCAGCGTGCTTACCTGTGTGTATGAGGCTACATTTGCCTTCTTTCTTCAAATGTGTCTGTGTGTGTGTGTGTGTGTGTGTGTGTGTGTGTGTGTGTGTGTGTGTGTGTGTGTGTGTGTGTGTGTGTGTGTGTGTGTGTGTGCGACGTGCGCGTGCATGTGTGTGCGTGCGTGCATGTGCGTGTGTGTGTGTGTATTTCACCTGCATAGTCAAATCACCTGTGAAATTGCCATTTGTAACTCCACAAGAGTATTCAGAATCAGAATCAGCTTTGTTGTCACATCACTGGTTTACAGAAGTAAAAACGTGGGTGGAAATGGTTTTTGTGCATAGTTCTATCGTTTTTGTTGTTTCCATAGAAAAAAGGGGAAGAATAAGAAGGGGGGGGGGGAGAAAGTCAATCAAAGAAAGTTATCAAATGGACAAATGGACTTGTAAGTGTCTTTTTGGTTACATTTGTAAACTCTCAGAGGTAAAGTAATGTCAGGGATCTGTGTAATAATGGTAATGTTTTGGGTATTACCTCACACACTGTGAGGGATGGGGGGGGTATTTCGGTCCCGGCCTACAGACGGACCTTTGGGGAGGTCACACCAGTTCCAAGGTCACACCAGGTCTGCGGACAAATACATATACATTTGACATGAAACAAATTTGAGAACCACTGATATAGCAACACCTTCCTGCTTCATCTTGTTCTCTCGCTATATTTATTACTCTTCACCTACAGTTTGCAGTTTAGGTATTTAGCAGACGCTCTTAATCCAGAGCGATTTACAGTAAGCAAGGACAACACAAGATAATCATCATAATACATCATAATACACATAATGCATCAAATGCATAAAAATAGTAATCTAATAATAAGGTAATACATAAGTAAACCAATAATCTAATAATAACTAATACATACGTAAACCAAGAACCTATCATCGGCCTACATTGAAACTATACACACTATAGTCTATATTATAACATGCTATCTAAGTTACATTTTAGCCTTTGCATAATCCTGCAAGGTCGTCAGGGCTACGGCAAGTGCTGAGGTGGAGTCTGAAGAGGTGAGTCCTTCAGATTACGGGTGAAGATCGGGAGTGAGCCTGCAGTTCTAATTGCAATGGGGAGTTCATTAAATAGTTTGGGAGCCTGGAGGGAGAAGAGTCTGGGACGCGTGGAGCGTTGTCCCGGATGTTTTAGCAAAGGTTCTGACAGCTTCCCTGCGTTAGCTGATCTGAGAGGAGCGGGAGGGGTTGTAGGGTTGAGTAGACTCGTCTATTTGTATTCAGCAGGTTACCGGGAAAAAGGGCAGGCTTAAAGCATTACTTTTAGTTGTTTGTACTGATAAGAGAGATTAGGGTATCAGCATCTCCCTGCTTCATCTTGTTCTCTCGCTATATTTATTACTCTTCACCTCACACGTCCTTTCTCACTCCTCTTTCTTCTCACTTTCTTCTTTTTCCCACTACTTACCCTCTCTCTCTCTCTCTCCCTCCCTCCCCCCCTTTGCCTCTCTCTCTCTCTCTCTCTCTCTCTCTCTCTCTCTCTCCCCCTCTCTCCCTCCCTCCTCCTCTCTCTCTCTCTCTCTCTCTCTCTCTCTCTCTCTCTCTCTCTCTCTCTCTCTCTCTCTCTCTCTCTCTCTCATCCTCTCTCTCTCTCTCTCTCTCTCTCTCCTCTCTCTCTCTCTCTCTCTCTCTCTCTCTCTCTCTCTCTCTCTCTCCCTCCATCCCTCTCACACCTCCCCTCTCCCCCCTCTCTCTCTCCCTCTCTCTCCTCCTCTCTCTCTCTCTCTCTCTCTCTCTCTCTCTCTCTCTCTCTCTCTCTCTCTCTCTCCTCTCTCTCTCCCTCTCCCTCTCCCTCTCCCTCCCCCCCCCCCTAATGACTTACTTAATATCTTCTCAGACATGCCTCAGTGTGTATCAGCGGCCCAACAGTAATGAATAGTGAATGAGTGTGTGTTGGCAGTGAAAGTCTGCAGTGGTGTCTGCTGCCAAACACAAACGGTATGGATGCCGCGTTCACCCGGACTCACCTCTTGTAGTCGACTAGAGGAGATCAGGAGCACAGAGCAGGCCCTTTGTGGTCCACTTCTCTAAGTGGGGTGTTGAGCAGTGGTGGAAAGTAACTAAGTACATTTACTTAAGTACAATTTTGAGGTATTTGCACTTTACTTGTGCGATGCGACGCATTGTGAGCTTGTAGATCTGCTATTTTCAAAAGATGTTTATACATGTGAAAACTTGAAATGCGACATTCTGCATAATGAGTACTTTTACTTTTGGTACCTTAAGTACATTTGGATACCAATACTTTTGTACTTTTACTCAAGTTTTTAATTCTGGACTTTTACTTGTAACAGAGTACTTCTACATCGCAGTATCGATACTTTTACTTAAGATGATCTTGTTGAGATGTGTGCCTCCTACGTCCCTCTCCCTTCCCCTCCATCTGTCTTTGTCCTGTTGCTTTGCTTCTCTCCATCTCACTCCATCCTGTTCAGACAAAATGGTTTGCCGGGTTTTGTTGGCTGTTATCTGTAGACAATATGCAGAACCATATGGATACGAACGATAATGGATGAGAAGATGGTAAAATCCAGAGTGTTTAAAGGGATATTTCACTTTCCAAAAAATGTTGTGGTCATTTTATCGTCTACTCAGGCTTTTGTGAGCACCCCAGACAGTTTTTAAGTTGCTTGATTCAGTATTTAGATATTTGATATTCATTTTATCAGACACGCCCCCTTCCTATACAAACCCATTGTATCTTCAAACTCTATTTTAGATTCATCAGAAACACCCGTCCTTGGTTCTGGTGACTGATATTGTCCTTCTAATACGTGAGGAGACTGTGTTTTTTTAGTAACTTTTTTCATTTATTTTTAATATTTCTTTTGGAAAATGAACAAAATTAAATACAATAAAAAAAAATTATAAAATAAATGAAAAATTTAAGCAAAAAACACTCCTCATGTTTTAAGAGGGCAGTATGAGTCACCAGAACCAAGGACGGGTGTTTTTGATTAATCTAACATGTTAAAAATGGAGTTTGAAGTTACAATGGGTTTGTATAGGAAGGGGGCGTGTCTGATAAAATTTATATCAAATATCTAAATACTGAATCAAGCAACTTAAAAACTGTCTGGGGGGCTCACAAAAGCTTGAGTAGACGATAAAAAATGTTTTGAAAGTGAAATATCCCTTTAACTGTGAAAGTGAAAACAAAGCGGATGCTCGCAACTCACTTTTGAATGCTCCAAGCTTGTATTTGCGACAAACAGCAGATAACTCAGTGAAACAAAATGTCTTTGTTTTGTTTTAGTTTTCACTGAGTTAAATCTCGTTTTACTGTGTGCAATGCGGCTAAACTGGTAGGTTCTTGCCTGTGGTTATTGTGTGTGTGTGTGTGTGTGTGTGTGTGTGTGTGTGTGTGTGTGTGTGTGTGTGTGTGTGTGTGTGTGTGTGTGTGTGTGTGTGTGTCTGTGCGCGACTGCACGTGCGCGCGCCCTGCATGCAGAGTAGCGTACATTAACAGGAGGAGACGTGTGTGTCCGATTCCCATCGGGAACTCTCTCTGACTCTCTGTTCCTGTTGGCTTCCCTCACCACACACTGCACAGTGGGTGGAGCACCACCTCACAGCATACCTGGAGGAAAGGTGGACCAGGGCACAGATAAACAGATCAAGAGAGAAAAACAACAAGTGACAGAGAGAGAGAGAACAGGAAGGTGTGTGTGTGTGTGTGTGTGTGTGTGTGTGTGTGTGTGTGTGTGTGTGTGTGTGTGTGTGTGTGTGTGTGTGTGTGTGCACGCGTGCGTGAGAGTGCTTTCCAGGCCCCTGTTGGATAACAGATGCCTCATCACCAAAATGGAGCCATGCCCATGATCGTGATGCACACATATGCACGCACACACAAACACACAGCACACACACACACACACACACACACACACACACACACACACACACACACACACACACACGCACACACACACACACACACACACACACACACACACACACACACACACACACACACACAGCCACATGGAGGGGAGGAGAGAAGAGGAGAGGAGAGGAGAGGAGAGGAGAGGAGAGGAGAGGAGAGGAGAGGAGAGGAGAGGAGAGGGAGAGGAGAGGAGAGGAGAGGAGAGGAGAGGAGAGGAGAGGAGAGGAGAGGAGAGGAGAGGAGAGGAGAGGAGAGGAGAGGAGAGGAGAGGAGAGGAGAGGAGAGGAGAGGGGAGGGGAGGAGATGATGGTTGGACAAATTCAAAGACTTTGATATGATCGGCACAATTAAGTTACTGGGTCTCGATGTCCTCGCACTGTTTACCCACTCCACATGGTAAACAGCAGGTGCTGTCATCATCAAACTCTGCAGTCAAACACTGTTGGCCACGGTTCTCCCTATACACATTGAAACCCCCTGAATTATTCATGAACAGCTCTGATCACGGCGTTTCATGGATCTTTTCCTTCATCCCCCTGGAGAATCTTCTGATAATCCCCCCTCGTAGAGATCACCCAGACAGAGAGGTGTACACAACTATACCTCCTCATTAACCCTTTAAGACCGGGAACGCATCTGTGTGTCATTTTTAAGAGATTTCTTTGGGCTATTCAAAAATAGCAGATCTACAAGCTCATAGCGCTGCACCGAATATATATATTTTCAAAATGTTTTTTTTTTACTCAAATCTTTGCTTCTGGGGGGTCCCTGGAACAAAATATTTTAAGATGGGGGTCCGCGGCCAAATTCATATCATTTTAGGGGTCCTTGACATGAAAAAAGAACCACTGATATTATAGCAACATAAGTAAAAAAAAATACAAAAAACGGTTAGGATTTAGAAGACATTTGTAGAATCCCCCAGAAGCAAAGATTTGAAAAATATATATATTCAAAGATTTGCACACATTTTCCACGATTTTTCAAAAATAGCAGATCTACAAGCTCGTAGCGCGGCACTCGGTGCCGCGCTACGTGCTTGTAGATCTGCTATTTTTGAATAGCCCAAAGGAATCGTAAAAGGACACGCAGATGCGCTCCCGGTCTGAATGGGTTAATAAGTGTGTTTACTGCAACGCAGTCACTTTCCCCCAGACAAATGTCCTTGTATTCTTTGATGAAAGGAGGCCAGGGAGGGAGAATGAGACGCATGGGATATTAGAAGACAACCAGATGGAGAGAGAGAGAGGGTACATTGACATTGGGCAGTGGTGGAAAGTAACTAAGTACATTTACTTAAGTACTGTAATTAAAGTACAATTTTGAGGTATTTGTACTTTACTTGAGTATATCCAATTTGCAATACTTTTACTTCAACTCCACTACATCTCAGAGGCAAATATTGTACTTTCGCTCCACTACAATTATTTGAAAACTTAAGTTACTAGTTACTTTTCAGATATAAATTATGATATTATGAAACATACATTAACCACTTTAGCCCTATTTTATACCTAGGCTATTTGAAAATAGCCGATCTACAAGCTCACAACGCGTTGCGGTGCGACGCGTTGTGATCTTGTAGATCTGCTATTTTCAAACATTCTGGTACTTTTACTTTTGGTACTTTTAGTATATTTTGATGCCAATACTCTTGTACTTTTACTCAAGTAACATTTTGAACACAGGCCTTGTATTTGCAACAGAGTATTTTTATATTGTGGTATTGCTACTTTTACCGAGTACTTCTTCCGCCACTGACATTGGGGCAGTACAGGAAGGTAGACATTTTTCAGGGACAGGGTATGATCATACCGTTGAGATTGGCTGCACTGGTTTAGCAGAGTATAGTCTGGGGCAGTTTCAAAGGGAGATGAATGTAGCAGAGTAGGCCAGCCTGTTAGCCCAGAAGCATGGTTTCTCCTGTGGCTATAGGAGCGAGTCCTCTTTGGATGAGTGGTCGACGTTTGGCTTCCCATGTGGGAGACATTCCAGGTGGTTAAACTGGTGCAGAGTGTGTGGTGAATGTTTAGATTTGATTTGAAAACTTTTTTGTTTGTTGTCCTGATTGTGTTCATATTCAACCCCTGTTTGAACTGTAGTTTGGTGCCGAACTCACCCAGCTGCTGAGTTTTGAAAAAAATCAATGGAAATTCCCTAAGGCTGCTTGTCTCAACTGACTCTACCCTGACCATTGCTGCATTTTTAAGCACAAAAGTGTGAGAAAGGGAAAAACAGCCTTATTTCCAGAGGGTAACTGCATGGTTGACATCCTCAGGCAGAGGAAAGTCTGGACTGGAAAGGTGATTACATTTATATCTGTCAAGCTGCTCTTTTGAGCAAGACACTTGACCCCTTAATTGCAGCCTCTGGAGATGTTCCCTTGCTCAACAGCAGGCACAGTGCAATCGAATTGGACAGCTCCCAAGGAGTGGATCTGTGTAGCTGCTGTGTGAATGTTGAAGCAACTGCATGAAAAGAGCCTCTTGCAGCTCTGCCAACTTCCTTTGAAGACGATACAAAGTGTTGTGGATTCACCTCGGCCACGGTTTTCAGTCTATTTCAGAGTGGCGCTGGCACTGGTTGTTCTTAATGGTACTGTACATGGTACCATGGTGTGTTGCCTCTGATCCAGTGATTAAAGCACCAAGGCTGCAGACACTTTTCTAATCTAGACCTAGTACAGTCACAGAGAGACAGAGGCACACACTGCGAAAGAGAGAGGAAAATAGTACTGTTTGTGGATACAGGGAAGATAGAGGCCTGTCGTAAAGGGTATATAGACTTATGTGTGCTGATGGAGGCAGGGGATCAGGGGATTGTCTGGCTGAAGGATGTTTTTTCATCTTCACCAGGTGTGAAATAATTGTGCGTGTGCCGCGTGTGCGTGTGCGTGGTGTGTGTGTGTGTGTGTGTGTGTGTGTGCGCATGTGTGTGCGTGTGCGCGTGCATGCGTGCGCGTGCGTGCGTGCGTGTGCGCGTGTGTGTGTGCGTGTGCGTGTGCATGCGTAAGCCTTGCATGTGCATAAATGTTATAGTGTGTCTATGTGTTTATGCAATGCAAGCAAACATCCATACTGAACCATACTGAGCAGAAAAAGACAGCGGACAGCTCTGTCTTCAAGGGTGCATTGTGGTCGACTCGTGGCCGAGTTTGCGTGCTTTTAAAAGCTCCGACTCTGGAGAACATTTTTGAGGTCAGCCCGCTGACCTGCTTTCTAAGTAGCATAAAGTACCATGTAACCTGTCCTTGACTCACTGCTGTGTGGTTAACCCTTTCACACTCACACTGTTACTCTATCTATCTGGCACCATGGTTGCTTTCGGGCAGAAGCCTCTTATGTCCATGTTTTAACATTTAGTGTTTTTATTTTCGTAAAAGAATGCCCTACCCTACTTGTTCATGCTACAGCGTCAAACAGAAGCATCATCTGCTACTTTTGCTACTTTTGAATCCTGAAAAGTAACAGTTTTGGACATAATGAGGTTTCCACCCGAAAGTGACGACGTGTTTCTTTTATATCTCTGTATTTATTGTATGGAGTCCCCCCCCCCAGTGGTGGAAAGTAACTAAGTACATTTACTTAAGTACTGTACTTAAGTACATTTTTTAGGTATTTGTACTTTACTTGAGTATTTCCAATTTCCAATACTTTTACTTCTACTCCACTACTCCACTACAAATATTGTACTTTTTACTCCACTACTATTATTTGAAAACTTAAGTTACTAGTTGTTACTTTGCGGATATAAATTATTACATTATAAAACATACATTAACCACTTTAGCCCTATTTTATACCTAGGGTATTTGAGAATAGCCGATCTACAAGCTCACAACAAGCTTCTGAGCTTGTGCATGAGCATTTTTTGCATGAGCATTTTTTATTCCAGACTTTAACTTGTAACAATTCAATTCAATTCAATTCAATCTTTATTTCAGACCTAGGAAGATCCATATCACAATAATACAACACCACACAATAAAAACATAAAATAAAATAAAATAAATAAAAAATACTGCAAATAGCCCACATTGTTCAGTTTCTGACATACAGACATGTGCGCCAATGGTTCCACTGTCTAGAGGTGAACCTGACAGAACTGCGTGTGGGGTCCGTTATTACAGCGATTATGTCATTTACTGACTCAGATGCTCTACACATAAACCTATACATAAGGTTACGTAGCACAGCAGCACAGGTGGGTACCCCAACACTAACAAACATCTGGCTTGCACTGGAGCTTCTTGGAGCTCTCAGCAGCAGCCTCATGCAGTCATTATAGGCCACTGTAAGGCGTCTGATGCTACCTTGCCTGTAGCGACTCCAAAGGTGGGCAGTATACAGTGGTGTACAAAAGGATCTAAACAGAGAGATATTCACAGGTACTGAGCACATGCTAAATTTGCGACACAGCATGTTTGCTTGGGCATACAGCTTACGCCGCTGCCTATAGATGTCCTTGTCATCTGATAGGTCATTGGAGATAATATGTCCCAAATAAGTAATCTCACTGCACACACTAAGGGCAGTGCCAGCCAGATAGAAGTCAGGAAAGGTAGATTGTCTGTCTTCCCTACTTCGGACAATCATGACCTTACTCTTTTTAGCATTGTATTTTATATTAAAATCAAAGCCATACTGTGAGCAAATCCTCAGTAGCTGTTGTAGCCCAGCACTATATGGACTAAAGATGACCAAATCATCCGCATACATCAGGTGATTAATTAACGAGTCACCAACTCTACACCCTGTCCCACATGCATTTAACATCAATGATAAATCATTCATATAAACATTAAAAAGGAAAGGAGAAATAATTCCACCTTGACGGACACCATTGGTCACATGAAAAGGAGCAGATATTGACTTCCCCCATTTTACTCTCATTGTCTGGTGAGCATACCAGAACACCAAGATTCTGACTAAGAAACTAGGGACCCCTCTTTGTGTCAGTTTTAAGAATAACTTTTCATGATTAATGCGGTCAAAGGCCCTAGAGGCATCAATAAAAGAGACAAACATAGTAGAATTCTGCCTACTATATTTATCTAAAATCTCTTTCAGTGCAAAAATACACAAATCAGTGCCATGTTTTCGTTTGAATCCAAATTGGTTATCAGCAGACAGGATCAACCTCTCAAGTCTACTCAGTAGAATTGTCTCTAGCACTTTGGACAAAACGCTGGCCAAGGCTATTGGCCTATAGTTATCTGAGCTGTTTAGTTTACCCACTTTGTCTTTAATGACCGGCACTAACACAACAGAGAGCATAGAAACAGGTAAAAACCCATGAACAAAAAAACCTGTAAAACACATGGCAACCAAAGGACACAGTTTCTTACTGGCTAGCTTAAGATGTTCAGCTGTTATCTTATCCAGACCACAGGCCTTATTATCACCTAGCTTCAAAACTGCTTCATGAATTTCAGCAGGAGTAACAATCACCTCATCATTAAAATCTACATTTTCCACTACAACCAGATTACTTTTTACACAGTTGAACAGCTCAGAATATTGTTTCTGCCATAGCTGTGAAATTTCATCAGAACCACTCACTCCATCTAAATTTGATGGAAGAGATGTTTTACAATTGTTTATCATTTTAATTTCCTTCCAGAAATCATTCACATTATGCTTTTGTAGCTTCTTTGTCAGTGAATCTGACCTCATCACATTCTCATTTCTTTTAATAAACCTAAGGGCATATTTAAAATTAGCATTAGTGTGTTTTTATACTCAAACAGAGGGCCATGTCTGCTTTTGCCAGACTCAGCCCATCTTTTAAAAGCCATTCTAGCCTCTGCATGAAGCTCTTGGACGTGATCATTCCACCCTGGCTTAGCATTACATGCTTTTGGCCTATGTTTGATGAGAGGCCTGCTGGAAATACAGAGTGACTCCACAATAGACCAAATACAAGGTAGAAAGCTCATTACAGTGTTGAACATTTCTGCAGTTCATGTCTCGACACAATAGAGCATCTTTTGGCACCTTAATATTACCTAGCAAGGCATCAGAACTATTTACATATTTATCAAGATCTCTCTTGTTCAGTTTAGCCCAGTCAATTTTCCCTGCACTTAAGCTGTTATCCACAGGCAACAATACTGGTAAATTGCCCGTATTTACCACCACCCAAAATGGTATGTGTAACAGAGTAGGCCTACTTCTACATTGCAGTATTGATACTGTTATTTAAGTAAAACATTTGAGTACTTTTTTCACCACTGCCCCCATACAATCCTTTATAAGGTGTCAGAGGAGAAAAAGAAAGGCTACATTTTAACAACGAACAGACTGTGGTGAGAACTAAGAAGAGGGAGACAGCAATATAGCAATAATCCAGGTTTGAGGTGATGTAAAAAAAAAAAGGATAAACATTGCAGGATTCCTCTGGGCCCTACAGTAGAGGATCTGCAGATCCCTCAGCTATAATAGTGATCCCGTAGGAATTTTTCTGAAAAGTTGTCTTGGCGATTTCGGGCTCAGAGACGCAACTTGCAGACTTTCACAATACAGTGTGCAACACCCGGTAAGAGTGTAATGACTGGGCAATGAAACTTCACATGGAGTATAGATTTGGGAAAAAAAACGAGTTTTCCTGCAAAATGTCCGTGGCTACCATTCCATCGTTCTTTGAACATTAAACTATTAAGACCACTGTGCCATTTTAAGATGTCTTTGGCCATTAAAAAATAGCAGATATACAAGCTCATAGCGCGGCACCGAGTGCCTATGAGCTTGTAGATCTGCTTTTTCTTTTTTATCGTGGAAAGTTTCAGCAAATCTTTGAATATATATATTTTTTTTCTTTAACAAAAATCTTTGCTTCTGGGGGTCGCTGGAACAAAATATTTTGAGATGGGGGTCCGCGGACAAATACATATCATTTTGGGTGGTCCTTGACATGAAACAAGTTTGAGAACCACTGATATTATAGCAACACAAAGATCAAGATGTTAAGATTTAGTTTTTTTTGGGTTGTAGCAGAGTGCCGCGCTACGAGCTTGTAGATCTGCAATTTTTTTAATAGCCAAAAAAATCTTTAAATGACACGGAGGCGTTCCCGGAGTGAATGGGTTAAGAGAACGGGAATAGCAACCATCTGCGCTGCATCCAACAGCTCCTGTGGGAGAGCAGCGCTCTGTCGGCAGATTTCATTATTACTGATGCTGGCGATGCTGATGCTGCTTGATGCTGAAATTGGCAGCCTTTAGAATGGGCTTTTATGTGACATTTCACTGATCATTTTTAAAGCACATCAAGGTCAGGCCCCAAGCTATTATAAAAATGTCGACCCCATTATCAACATTTTCATAACGAGCCAGTTTGCAGCTCCTCGTCTACAAGCTCACATGTTGCTATATAATGCATTGTGTGAGCTTGTAGATCGGGCGGTTTTTGGTGAGGAGATTAAGGTGTACATGCAAATACTAGAGGACCTACAGTAGTATAGAGCGCTGGGGGACTCCGGTCACCTAATTATGTAGGATTTAAGTAGTTAAATACTGTAAATGGTTTTTAAGCCTGTTAACATAGCATAAGAAATATTCCCTATAGGCTACAGCAGGTTCATAACAAAATGTGATACATTAGGCCTACAGGTTGAATATGACATCAACGCATTTAATAACTTTTTAACTACAAGGGCCATTGCAAATGAAGTTAAACCCTGGTAATTCCCAGCCAATCCTATGGTCACTCAGTGACCACTGCTGGAAGAATGTGTTTCTGTAGTGCAGGGGTTTTCAACTGATTTTGACCCAGGGACCACCATCCTGACTAAGAGCAACCTGGGGACCACCACTATTGTGCGTGGTGGGTCCATCATAGACCCACCCCACATTCCGATATTGTCAAACTCCTAATTTCCGATACCGATATCAACCGATACCGATATATGCGGGCTTTTCCACCAAAAGTCAACTAATTGTCAGGAAACAACATCACATATCTAATCAAATAAAATAGCTATAATATCAATATAATATCTAATAAAATACAGTGATTTTGTTTGTAAAAGAAAAGTTTTAAAAAAGTTTTTAAAAAAAATATCTGAATGCATGGCCAGGGACCACCTGCAATACCTCCGCCGGTTGAAAACCCCTGCTTTAGTGTATAATATGGGCGCTTGTGTGGCGCAGTGCTAAAGTGCCTGCCCACCACCACGGAGGTTGAGGGTTCAAATCCATGGTGGTGCGTCTGGCTTTGTCGTGCGTCTATACGAACACCATTGGCCTGTGTACGGGGAGGGAAGCTGGGCGGGGAGGGTGATATTAGCATGTAATCCTACAGGCTGGGGCGGCACCTGTCAGCAGGAGGAGTTGAACGGAGGCTCTACGTCAGTGATATTCAGCTGGGGGCATTCCATATTCCAGTGTAATAATAAATCTAATAACAGATTCCTATTGGATGGTTGGTGGTACAGGATGACCATTTTGAATATGTGTCATAACCATTGATCAAAACCTGTTAATGGTTAATCAACCATTAATGGTTAATCAACCATTAATCAACCGATAACCGATAAGAATAAAATGTATAGGCTACTATTTAGAATGGAGGAATGTTAGTGACTCACTCAGGGTCCCAAATTAACACCCACCAGTACTGCAGTATTTGCAGTCAAGACACTGCTATAGGAACCCAAATGTGGGTAAATGTAATCTTTGGTGAGTAAATTATGGAGACCATCCACCACTCTGGGCGTTATGTATTTCCTAATATACTACTGTAGATCTGCTGTGCTGCATGTTGTTGTAGCACGTCTGGGGTAACTAGTTTAGGCAGGGGACCATAGCTATAAAATGACTTGAAGTTGGTGGCCACAAGGCCCGTGAGAAAAACAGTTCACGTTTAGCTGTAAACCGTTAAGAAGTGTAAGTGGTAGACAGATTCTGCTAACTGGGGCTAGTCCACTTTATACCCTGGGGTATAAAATAGGCTAGCCCAAAATACACACACTATACCATAAATAAGGTATAGTGTCCATTGAAGTTCAGGCTGTGTTAAAAAAATGGTGCCTTCTCTGCACCTTTACTGTACTGCGTGCGTACAGTGCGTTTGGAAAGATCCAATTGATATCAATGATATCGGCTGCACCAGGCGCGCGGTTACGCGAGCCCTGCATACGCAGGCTTTAAAATAGGACTGGATCTAAAAGTGCGTGTGTGTGTATATGTGTGTGTGCGTGTCACTTTGAAAAGTCTGGTGTAGATGCAACGTAAGCAAGAGTCCATTGCTTTGAGTGCTCCGCCTCAAAGCAGGTTCAAAGCATGCAACTGTGCCTGGCGGGGGGAGACACAGACGGAGGGAAGAGAAGTTCAGAGCTCGGTCTCTGGCAGATTGTTTTTAATACATTTTATGCAGTAGATATGCCATGTAGTTGCTCAGTCTTTATTGATTTCACACCTTCAACCGCTGGTTAAAATCTTTGATATCAACAGTAGTCTCTCTGGTGTTGAGTTATATTGACTAGTCCACACTCCACTCCATCCACCTCAGTGGCTGACCATGCCCACACATGTTGTCTTGTTTGATGTCCTGCAATCTGAATTTAAAGAAAAGAGAAAGGGGGGTTTCACGGCCCTTTGGGAGTGGACTGTTCAGACCTACTGTATAGAATGAGAGAGGAAAAGAGAGATAGAGTATGAGGGCAGAGAGAAAACGAGTGTGTGATGTGTCTGCGTGTGTGCCAGAATCGAGAAGTCTCTTAACTTAACATGAATTCTTAAAAGAATTCCTCTGTCATCTGGTACTAGTCCATACTAGTGCCAGATGATTGATTTAGGTAAAAGAAGTAATCACAATATAACTTAAACCCAGGATATACACGCTTATTTCCAATGAGATTTGGGAAAATGGAAAAATCAGCTTTGTCAGTCCCTGCATATGCCAATGTTTGACTTCAGATCAAATGACCGACCCACTGAGGAGAAAACCTTTGCACTGTAGTCTAATCCAGTGGTTCCCAACCAGGCAAACAAGGGCTACCTCAGGCAATTGAGCAACTCGTACAAAGTGGTATACGTGGAAAGACACACACACACACACACACATAAATGAAATAAAAGAAATCAAGCAAAGAGGCATCATATTAGACCCCTACTTGTTTTCTATTCACTTTCAAATCTGTCCACTTTATCTGCTTAAGCTCAAAACAACATGGTGTGAAAATAATGAGAGAACTGTTTGATCACTGGAGTCATAGCTATGGAGGAGAATGAGAATGAGCTCAATGTTTGGATGTGAGACTAATGGGTGGGTGTATACAGAGGCGTCAATTGGGTATGGCAGGGTATTGCAGCTGCCATAGACCGCCGAAGTCTGACGTCATTTACACATCCTTTGTTTGTCTACCTGGTTCGCAGTTTTCCATCCCCGTTCTGAATCCCATAGACGTATTTAATATCGCGTCAAATAAGAACTGTGTTCCAAAAATAAACAAATGACCACGGCGGGTTGACTCTTATGGATATGAAGCATCAACTGACGGTGAGAAAACGCTAATGTTACTTCCGCCAAATTAGTTACATTTTCGCCAGAAACAGACTGTATCAAATATAAGTGACTGACTATCATAAACTATACAGAACCTCCTCCCTGACAATAACGCCGACACGCGGTGTTTATTTTTGGACCACAATTCTTATATGAGACGATTCTATTCTGAGACGAAGATGACCCAATGTTATTCTCCATAGAGAAATTACTTCCGCAAACCTGGGGATGAACGAGTGACGTCAGGACTTCGGTGCTCTATACCCTGGCTCCAGGGGGAAAAAAATAAAATGTACCTTTAAAAATAAATCCATGAATGTCTCTGTCTATCTGCGTTATCAGCCTATAATGCAGGTGTAAGACCATTGTGTTATAGGTATAATGCATAGTTTTCTATGCATTTTGGGAGTGTTTTGGCGGGTTTGACCCCCCCCCCCCCAAAAATCTGGTTTTCGGTTCACCCTGCCATACCTTAGCTTTTGCTGAACTGACGCCACTGGGTGTATACAGTATGTGTGCATGTGAGTACGACTGCTCATACCTGTATGCATGAGCAGCAGTCATACATATGAGAACGTGTACTTCTGGGGAGTATGTCTGTCTGTGCCCTCTGCTCCTCTCTCTTATTGGAACTGTCAACAGCCTGATGAAAACTGTCTGTCTCTTTCTCTCTCTCCTCCCTCATCTTTTACTCCCTCTCTCCGTCACGCTTCCATTCTTTTAATTTCCCTCCCCTGTTCCCCGTGTCCTTTCCTAGTCGTCTCTCTCCTTGTTTGTTTCCCTCCGTCTAATTCACTCAACTTCTCATACCCCCCCCCACCCCCCACACCCCCCACACCACCCAGTGATCGATCACCCCCCTACACAAAACCTTCCCTATGTATCCATAGCAACAGACTGTGTCTGCCCCCAGAATGAATGTGAACATATTTAGGAGGCTGTTTCTGGTCTCCCTGAAGCCCCCCCCCCCCCCCCCGCCTACAGCCCACACCTCACTTCCTGTGACGGAAGGAGGGATGCCACGCGTCGTGAGGCTATTTTCAAATAGCCACAGTATATATTCCAACTTTTTGTGTTTTTTCGTAAAAAAAAAACCTCCATTAACCCATTAAGACCCGGAACGCATCTGTGTGTCATTTTTAGATTTCTTTGGCTATTGTGCCGCGCTATGAGCTTGTAGATCTGCTATTTTTGAATTTTTTTGAAAATTCGTGGCAAAATCTTGGATTATATATTTTTTAAAGCGAACATTCGTAAAATATTTAGTTCCAGGAACCCCCAGAAGCAAAGATTTGAGTTACAAATGTCCGCCAAAAAAAAGGAAAAACTAATATTTGCACAACCTTTCATGATTAAAAGAAAATAGCAGATCTACAAGCTCATAGCGCGACACTTGGTGCCGCGCTATTTATATCTGCTATTTGTGAATGGCCTAAGAAATCTAAAAATGACACACAGATGCGTTCCTGGTCTTAAAGAGTTAATACCTCCGTGACAAATCTCCCACAGCGCGCCGGAACCATATCCAGGTATTAAAATAACCGTGCATATTAACAAAATGCTTCAGTCGTGAGACGACAGAGCAATAACTGCCACAGCTGTGACTCATTCGAACAGATTACTGAGTGGGCGGGGTCTGGCTCTCAGAACACAGACCAGTATGACTTGTCTGTCAGAGGGTTATTTCTTTCGGCCATCAGAGACAAAGTTCTGGCGGCAGATGGATTATTTGTATGGAGTGGCCTGCTTGTTACAATTAGGCTCTGTTTACTTTATGTCCATGTAGCCTCCCATCTACCTCAAACACACAGACACGCGCGCATACACACACACACACACACACACACACACACACAGTCACTTACACACTCCCATTAATACTCTCTTTCTCTCTCTCTCTCTCTCTCTCTCTCTCTCTCTCTCTCTCTCACTCACACACGTGCATGCACACGCACGTGTACAGTGGTGGGAAAAAAGTACTCACATTCTTTACTAAGTAAAAGTACCAATACTGCAATGTAGAAGTACTCTGTTACAAGTAAAAGTCCAGAATTCATTTTTTTTTTTTTTTCTAAATTTTTATCCCACGATTTTGTAACCCTATTTTTTACACCCAGTGCCAATTGTCTATGTAATCCTGGGCACTACCTTCCCTCTGCCAACCTAGGGAGGCCAGGGCCGATCTCATGCCTCCTTCAATGCATGAGAGCCAACTGACCTTGTCACCTGACAGGGGAGAGTTTCCCTGGATGGACGTAGCGCGTGGAAGGAACACGTTATTCCAACCAGTTCCCTTCCCCTCCATCAGGCGCCCCGGCTGGCCAGGGGGAGGCAGTATAGTGACCAGGATTACTGCATGTTTTTTGTGAGGGTACCTACCCTAGGAGACACGGGGAGAACATGCAAACTCCACACAGAAAGGCCCTTTCGCCAACCCCACCTAGGGTATGGGCACTGATGATGTGGAGGAGAGAACACGCCCCCAGCGTCCCCTGCGGGAATCGAACCCAGGACCTTCTAGCTGTGAGGCGACAGCGCTACCGACTGCGCCACCGTGCCCCCCTAGAATTCAAAATTTACTTGAGTAAAAGTACAAAAGTATTGGTATCCAAATGTACTTAAAGTACCAAAAGTAAAAGTACAGATGCTATTTTCTTTCTACAAGCTCACAATGTGTCGCGATGCGACGCGTTGTGAGCTTGTAGATCGGCTATTTTCAAATAGCCTAGGTATAAAATAGGTAAAGTATAATGTAAATCTACAAAGTAACTAATAACTAAAGTTTTCAAATAATTGTAGTGGCGTAAAAGTACAATATTTGCCTCTGAGATGTAGTGGAGTAGAAGTACAAGTATTGGAAATTGGAAATACTCAAGTATATTACAAATACCTCAAAATTGCACTTAAGTACAGTACTTAAGTAAATGTTCTTAGTTACTTTACACCACTGCACGTGTATAGCTGCTTAATATTCAGAACAGGCACAGTGTGTGCCAGATCCGTTGAAAGAGCGCATCACGACACTGCCAATGTTTGGTCTCATGTAGTGTTTGGAATGAACTCCCTATGGCAAGCATTACTTCCACATTCTGCTTGTTCTTGTTCTTACTCTGAGCTCACTGAAACAATTCTTTTGGCAGTAAAGGATTGAACTTTGAATATTATGTATGAATGTTCTTCGTTTACAAGTCTATGGGAGTGTTGTTCGTGACTCTTTGGTCTGAGCTGGCAGTGAACTACAGTCAATGGTGTAAAGTAACTAAGTACATTTACTCAAGTACTGTACTTAAGTACAATTTTGAGGTACTTTTGCTTTACTGGAGTATTTCCTGTTTTCAGTTTCCAAAATAGCAGATCTAATAGCAGATCTACAAGCTCACAATGCGTCGCATCGCGACGCATTGTGAGCTTGTAGATCTGCTATTTTCAAATGACAGAAATATATATAGGGCTGAAGTGGTTAATGTATGTTTTGTAATAATAAACAAAATCTTCAAAGTAACTAGTAACTAAAGTTTTCAAATAATTGTAGTGGAGTGAAAGTACAATATTTATCTCTGAGATGTAGTGGAGTAGAAGTAAAAGTATAGACAATTGGAAATACTCCAGTAAAGTAAAAGTACCTAAAGATTGTACCTAAGTACAGTTTTTACTTACTTGAGTAAAAGTTCAAAAGTATTGGTATCAACATGTACTTAAAGTACCAAAAGTAAAAGTACTAAAATGTTTGAAAATAGCCTGTGTATAAAATTGGGCTGAACTGGTTAATGTATGTTTTATAATAGAATGATTTATATCTGCAAAGTAACTAGTGAGTAAGTTTTCAAATAATTGTAGTGGAGTAAAATTACAATATTTGCCTCTGAGATGTAGTGGAGTAAAAATACTGAAAACTGGAAATACTCCAGTAAAGTAAAAAATACCTAAAGATTGTACCTAAGTACAGTTCTTGAGTAAATGTACTTAGTTACTTTCCACCACTGGTGATGGTTAGTGGGCAGTGTTGGGACTTACGCGTTACAAAGTAAGTACTGTAACGCAACTGGTAACTAGTAACGTACCTAGTTACTCTTTCCCATTCAGTAACACCGTTATAGTTACTGTGATTTAAATGGGTGGGTTACTTGAGTTATTTGACTGAACTGATTCCCCCTGCGGAGTCTGTCATCTAACTTACAGGCGATGTGCTCTCAATAGTAACATGAGAAAGTGAAAGTGGCAGAGAGGAGTGATGATTGGTTAACTAGGGCCAATCAGAGACCGAGTTGGGAGGGTCTTACCTTTTGGGGGAAATATACATGTCACAGTACGTTTGGAGAACCAGTACGATTGAAGACAGAGCGCTCGTTTTTAGGCACGGGGCTCCTTCGGGGCGAGGCGGGGCTTTTCGAGACAGGGTTTATTAGCGAGGCTCGCGAGGAGGAGAAGGAGGACGTGGCGCTGCGAGGCGGGGGTTTATTACGCGAGGCTCGCGAGGAAGAGGAGCCTCCTCCTCCTCCTCCTCCTCGCGTAATAAACCGTCCCGTCCTCTCCTTCTCTCCTTCTCCTCCTCCTCCGAGGAGGAGAAGGAGAGCGCGGAGAGGCGGGGCTTTGATGCGCCGACGCGGACCTGTCTTTTGTTGTTCCCCCCCACATAGCAACCAGGAAGCTACGCTAGGGGAACCATAATATCTATGAGGGGAACGCTGAACACGCGTTCACACGCACACGCTTGTCCATGACGGAGGCGCGCCGACTTAGTGGAGCTTGAGGCCGAGGAAGCGCGCCCTCGCGCCTCCAGGCGCGAGTGCCCGCGCTGACCGGCCGATGCTCTACTAGTCGACTCAGCGCCGTTTGAGTTGTAAATAGGGACAGAATAGTTCTTTTCATGGATCACTGTGTGTGTGTGTGTCAGGGAGAAAGTAAAACAAAAGCCAGAACACAATAAAAGTATCTAAACAGTCCTGCTTTCAATAAACCAAAAAAAGCATGAGCGCGTGCGCGTGTGTGTGCGCGTGTGTGTGCGCGTGTGTGTGTGCGTGTGTGTGTGCGTGTGTGTGTGTGTGACTGTGTGTGTGACTGTGTGTGTGTGTGTGTGTGTGTGTGTGTGTGTGTGTGGCCATATATGTTTGTGCACAAGCCTGGCTTGTGGCTCCCTCTAGTGCTGGGTGGGTGGTAAAAACGAGCGCGCTTTCTTCAATCGTACTGGTTCTCCAATCATACTGTAACATACACACAAACGCAGGCAAACACACACACGCAAACTCGGCAACACGGCCGCCACCAACACACACAATGGCGAAATCATCACCGTTGAATCTGTGGCCTTCAGAGAACTAATAAGCAGAATACCAGTGAAACAGGCAAGGCCACTACAGTGCAGAAAGACGTTTAAATAAAGTAAAGTTACTTTCATAATTTAGTAACTAGTAAAGTAACTAGTTAAGTTTTTGGAGCAGTAACTAGTAACTATAACTAGTTACTTTTTAAAAGTAACTTTAACACTGGCCTACATGTATACACAGAGAGAGAGAGAGAGAGAGACATAGAGAGAGACTAACCCTAGTGTCTACAAGCTCACAACATGTGACGTTGGAAAAAAGGAGGGTGCCAAGGATAGAGCCCTGGGGGATCCCAGTCAACGTATCAAGTCAAAGTACGTTAAGGGTTTAAGAGGTTAAAACGGAAAGTAATGCATGGTACATTAGCCTCCATCGGATGGACGGATGGCTGGATGGATGGACGGAAGGACGGAAGGATGGATGGATCATGAGAGTGATGCAGGAAGAGAGAACAGGTGTTATCCCGTCTGTTCATTCGCAGGTCTCCTATGGGCACTCTAATCTGATCAACTGGCAGAAACAATCTCTCGCTCTTCCTCCCCCTCTCTCTCTCTCTCTCTCTCTCTCTCTATCTCACTCTCTCTCTCTCTCTCTCCCTCTCTCTCTCTCTCTCTCTCTCTCTCTCTCTCGCTATTTCTCTGTTTATTTCTCTCTCTCTCTCTCTGTCTCTCCCACACACACACACACACACACACACACACACACACACACACACACACACACACACACACACACACACACACACACACACACACACAGCACACGTACGCGCGTTTACACACACTGAAGACAGGCTGATGGAGTGATCTTTTATGGAGCCTATTGTGTATGTGTGTGCGTGCATATGCCCGTGTGTGTGTGTGTGTGTGTGTGTGTGTGTGTGTGTGTGTGTGTGTGTGTGTGTGTGTGTGTGTGTGTGTGTGTGTGTGTGTGTGTGTGTGTGTGTGTGTGTGCGTGGATCCCTGGAAGCAGGATGGATGACAATAAAAAACAGTGACATTTTGTGAATAGTCCTCACTCCTGCTCCCCATGGCTTGTAATGGATTCTGCCAGACACACACACACACACACACACACACACACACACACACACACACACACACACACACACACACACACACACACACACACACACACACACAATATTGTACTTTTACTCCACTACAATTATTTGAAAACTTTAGTTACTAGTTACTTTGCAGATATAAATCATTATATTATAAAACATACATGTGTGTGCGTATGTCTGGCAGTGTGCGTATGTCTGGCAGAATCCATTACAAGCCATGGAGAGCAGGAGGGAGGACTATTCACAAAATGTCACTGTTCTGTTGTCATCCATCCTGCTTTCAGGGATCCACGGGCGCACACACACGCACACACACACGAGCATATGCACGCACACACATCCACATAATAGGCTCCATAAAAGATCACTCCATCAGCCTTCAGTGTGTGTAAACGCGCGTACATTTTGAATTCTGGACTTTTACTTGTAACTGAGTATTTCTATATCGCAGTATTGGTACTTTTACTTAAGTAAAACATTTGAGTACTTTTTCCACCACTGGTTGAAAGTGGTTAATTCAATTCAATCTTTATTTCCCCAAGGGGGATCCATACCACACTAAAACACAATTCAATTAAAATAAAAATAACCACCATGTTCAGTTTCGAACATACAGACAAGTTCGAACATACAGACAAGTGCGCAGAGTGAAGTACTGAGCACATGCCAAATTTGCGACACAGCATGTCCCCTTGAGCATACAGCTTTAACACTGTCTATATATGTCCTTGTCATCAGAGAGGTCATTTGAGATTATATGGCCCAAATATTTAATCTCACAACAGACACTAAAGGGCAGTGCCGGAGAGATAGAAGTTAGGAAAGATTAACTGTCTGTCTTCCCTGCTTCGGACAATCATCATCTTATTCTTTTTAGCATTATATTTTATATAAAAAACAACACCATACTGTGAGAATGTACTCAGAAGCTAAGACCAGCAGTATATGGACTAAAGATGACCAAGTCATCCACATACATAAGGTGATTAATTAGCGAATTGCCAACCCTACACCCTTGTATCACATACATTTTAAAACAAAGTAAATATAATCATAAATAAATCATCCATATAAACATAAAAGATAAATAAAAAAATAAAAAAATAAAAGGAGACAAGATTCCACCCTGGCGGACACCATTGTTCCCCCGAAAGGGAGCATATTTAAACATTTAAACAACAGCATTAGTGCGTTTTTTCTTTTCAAACAGAGGTTCATGTCTACCTTTGCCTGACTCTGCCAATATTTTAAAAGCCTTTCTGGCCTCTGCATGGAGCTCTTCAACATGGTCATTCCACCCTGGCTTAGCATTATACACTTTTGCCCTATGTTTGTAGAGAGGCCTGCTGGAGATCCACAAGAGATTCATACAGGAACATAATACACTACAGTATTAATGAATAAATTAATGCCTTTTCCTCATGTTCACTCTTTATACTTCTTTTCTTTCCCTCCGCCTGCATTTGTGTTCTGTTCTATCATTGTGTCTCTGTGTGTACGTATACTCCTGTTGACATTTGACGATAGCGAAATATAGCAAGTCCATGTCCTCTGTTTAAAATGCGTCATCCCTTGACACTCATGAATACTGTTTTCACAAGCGCCCACGCATGGCTCCACTTACAGCCCAAGGACTCGGCAAGAGCTATTGTATGACTAGTGAAAGTACTTCATGTAAGTGTTGCGCTCCATTGACAATGAGTCATATTTCTTTTGGGCCAGCGCTCCGCCAGCCCCACTGAAAGAAAACGTTTCAATGCCAAGTAGCGTTATCCTTGAGTAAGTACTGTATATGTTCTAAAGCGACTACACAGATGAGGAAAAATATAACTGGAAATGTTTCAGTTTCATTTAGAATTAAAGAGAGCAAAAGATACAGATAAAGGAGAAGATAAATAATCCGCCAGCCGTGATTGCGCGTTGCGTGCTGTAATGATAGAAAAGCCGGCTTGTGATGCACAGCAGTAGCTGACAGACAGGATAGTGTATCAACCATGTAATCGCAACATCCCAGGTTCAGTTCCACGGTTTGACCGCTTAACCTGTTGTTGGTTGGCTAGATTTCATACCCTTTACTCTAGTCATTCATCATTTACGAGTCGTTTTGGATGAGTGTCTGCTAAATGTCTAACTTGTAATTGTAAAATTGAGAGCTCTCTGTAAACTAAATAAAGAAGAAAGAACCTTGCCATAGAAATCAGGTTGGTGAAAGTGAATAAGTTTGAGGATACTGCCACAGTGCCACAGTAATACTCTTTCGTTCCCATAAATGACCATCAGTGTGTTATTTGCACCTTTAACTCCCAGGAGCTGCTCAGGGGCTGCTCAGTGGCTAACAATGCAAGGTTAGCCAAGGTTAGCCAGGTTTTACTTGGCAGCTATACTTTTGCCTGTGCTGGGTCAGGACTCAGGAGCAGGTGTGACTGTATGAAACACGGCATTGCTGAAAAAAGAGCTTGCGTACTCAGCAAATGTCTTCCATAGATACTGTAAAATGTCAGGGTGAATAATTATAAAGCAATATCTCTCCCTATTACGACCAACACGGGGGCTCTGCAAGGGAGCGTGATCTCACCGGTATTATTCACTCTGTACAGTGTACACGAGTGACTCAGATAACACCTGTATTGTTAAAATTTGCCAAGCTATTGTTGGTCTGATTGAGAGTAACTTCCTTTAGTTGAACATTAAGAAAACTTAAGGAGGTTATATTTGATCTTATGACTAGTGCTCATGATGCACACCAGCAAATCATTGATGGGGATGAGGTAGTGACTGTGGAGGAATACAAGTACAAGTACAAGTACTGACATGGAATTCCAACACTGATGCCATCTATAAGAAAGGTCAGCAGAGGCTGCATTTTATGCCCACACTGAGACAAAAAAACGTTTAATGGTACTCTTCCATCGATCCTTCGTGGAGAGTATATTAACTTTTTGTTTTGTTTCCTGGTATGGCTCATTATCATTGGTTCATAAGAACAAACTCCATACAATCATCAATGTATCCAGCAAGATAGCTGGGGTGCGACTTGAGAGTATGGCAGCAATGTATGAGACCCGGGTGCTTAGGAAGGGGAAAGCTATTGCGAGGGATAGAACTCACCCGTTATACAGTCAATACCGCCTTTTAACATCAGGACGACGGTACACAGTGCCAATGTTGCAGGCCAGGGCTTCAAGATCATTTGTCCCTACAAGTATAGGACTCCTGAACAAACAGGCCCCATCTCAGTTCTGTGCATAAAAAGTAATGTGATGCCTTTTGAATTATGACTGGTAGCCTTTTCTATTTTCCACTCTGTAAGAGAGGAGCTGTGTAGCGCTGTCAATGCATTGTGTGATCTGTCTATGTATTGTGAATTTATGTCTTTGTGTTTGTTTTGTGTTTTTTTTGTATCCTGATGGCTGCTTGGTACAAAATGAATTTCCTTAAAGGAGAATTCCGGACAAATTAAGTGTTATCTTTGATGTCTCGTTACTCACCTACCGATGTGAAAAGTAGCGTTCTTTTTTTTCATATATTCCCCTGTCGTCATTTTTTAAACACCCTCCGTTGTTATAATGGGAGCGTGAGGGTTAGTGAAGTTCGTCTATTATAACCGACGCAATGTTATTTTTTTCTCTACTACGATTCATTGTAGAGTCTCATGATAGTCAAACATGCGCTGAAAATTCCTGCGAGCCTGCCGTTAATGGCGAACGATTTAACACTGGTTGCTTGTTTCCAGAATCTGGCAACACGAGTTGCCAGGTTCTGGAAGAAACAAGCAACCAGTGTTAAATCGTTCGCCATTGACGGCAGCCTCGCAGATAGTTTCAACGCATGTTTGACTATCATGAGACTCTACTATGAATACTAGTAGTGAAAAAAACAACTTTGCGTCGGTTATAATAGACGAATTTCACTAACCCTCACGCTCCCATTATAACAACGGAGGGTGTTTAAAAAATGACGACAGGGGAATATATGAAAAAAAAGAACGCTACTTTTCACATCGGTAGGTGAGTAACGAGACATCAAAGATAACACTTAATTTGTCCGGAATTCTCCTTTAAGGACAATAAAGCATCTATCTATCATAGATACACATAACTAAAGTTATACACAAATCAATAACATAAAATGTGTGCTGCTATTATCCTGAAACAACACAACACTAAGCAGTTATTTTATTTTTGGAAGTACAGGTTTTTACTAGTCAGGAGGTACTAATCTTTCTTTGTGCTCTCTCTTTCTTTCTGTCTTTTCTTCAAGGTGAGCTAGTCCTGCCACCCCCTGGCAACTTGGCCCTGCCCCGTCTCCCACAGACCTCGGACTAGTCCTCCTTCGTCTTCCTCCGCCTGGCCCACACAGCTCCTCGCGGCCTCCCGGTTCCCAGCGCGCCCTCCACGATGTCTCTCCTCTCCTCCTCCTGCTTCCACTCCTCCCTCCTCCTCTCCCTCCTCGTCCTCCTCTTCTCCCTGCCTCCGCCATGCCACCCGGAGTCGCAGCGCGGCGACGGGCCGCCCAACTTTTCCACGGACCTGCCCTCCCCGTCGTCCGCGTATCCCGCCTCCTTCTCCCCCTTCTCCTCCTCCTCAATGAGCTACGGCAACTCCTCGCAGGGGCCTGCAGGCGCCGTGACGAAGAAGAAGAAGTGCGAGGAGCCGGAGGGGTGTGTGCTGGAAATCTGAATGGGGACTCAGTCAAACAAGATAGACAAAATAAGGCAGAGACACGTTCACAGTTTAAGAAGGATGAGTGATATATTTTGATATCAAAAGGAGTTCAGAACTTACAATTCAGCACAGAATCGCATTGGAAAACAGACCTAGTTGAACTCAGTCACACACTGAATGGTTCAGGTTTAAATACACCCGGCATCAAACACTTCTAAGTTCCCACAGCACATAGAAAAGCCTTCCGTCACATAAACACCTGGCCTGCCACTCCCAGCCATAGACTAGTGTAACAGAGTGGTTCACTACCTCAGCCTGATGGCCTGAAACTCTAATATCTCCCCCGAGCGATAGGGATATCCCTTTGGTTTAGTGGTTAAGATGTTGGCTTTGCGCGTGGGAGACCGGGGGTTCGAATCCCGGGCGTTACACTAGCTCTTTTGTTTATCACCCTAACATAGTGACAAAAGGGATGCAGATGGTTCTAGGAGCCGAGATGTCTAGAGCAGGGTGAAGTCAGGTGACCAGGGGAAGAGGGAAGTTTCATTCAACTCAGACATGATTTCATTTAAACAAGTGGTTCATTTACGATGTTCACTTGACTTGATCACATCTCTTTGACACAGGTGTCGGCCGGGAATCCTGCTGCCCGTCTGGCCGGGCGTGCCGGGGCTCGGCGAGCAGGTGGCCAGGGCGGTGATCTACTTCTCGTGCCTCATGTACATGTTCCTGGGCGTGTCCATCATCGCCGACCGCTTCATGGCGTCCATCGAGGTCATCACCTCGCAGGTGAGGAGGAGGGGGAGAGGGAGGTGGATGGACAGATTGATGGGCGGAGTTAGGGCTGTCACGATGACACATTTTAAGTTGACGATTAATTGTCACTCAAATAATTGCGATTAATGTGTTTTAATTGTGTTTTTGAACATTGAACATTGGAACATTATGAAGCACTTTGGCTTCTTAATCAAAAAATGCACAGGGCAGATATGAAAAATAACTGAAATATACAAAGAAATGATTGACATATTTAATAATTTTATACATGTGAAAATAGCAGAAATAGCAGATCTACAAGCTTACAGCGCGTCACGAAGTGACGCGCTGTAAGCTTGTAGATCTGCTATTTCTGCTTTTTTAATATTTGAAAATGTGTGATAATTTTCAACATGGAAACGATTATGCAAAAATAATTGCGATTATCCCAAATAATTGCGATTAGACGATTATGTAAGCATTGTGACAGGTCTAGGTGGAGTGGGGCTGGATGGATGGATGGATGGATGGATGGATGGATGGATGGATGGATGGATGGATGGATGGATGGATGGATGGATGGATCATGGGTCTCCAACAGTTCTGTTCTGTAAAACAACTGCTTGGTTAAGAAAGGGATTTCAAACCACCTACAGCAGTACATAAGTGGTGACTAGTAGTTGACGTCGATACCCCCAGGCCAGGAATCCATTGCAAAGTCGTCTGTTTATTATTCAATCATAAATGATTGATCAAAGTCTACTGTTGTTGGAGCAAATGGAGGCTTTGGCCTGCATTGTGTGAGAGGCACAATGCATCGAGCCTGTTGCTATAATCAGGGTACAATCATTGTCCGAGAACTGCAAAGCAAGGCCTATTTGGGCTCCTTAATGGGAACAGTATAGATTTCCATCTTGGTCCATTTATCCTGCGTGTCGGAGAAAATTGATCCGTCTTTTTCTTCAAGACAAGGAGAAGGAGAAGACTCTGGGGGAAGGAAAGAAAGTGAAATGGGACTGACAGAGGGAGAGATGGAGAGACAAGCACAGTGATAGAGGGCTAAAGAAAGAGAAATACGGAGAGAGGGAGAAAGAGAGACAGACAGAGGAAGAGAGTATGACATACATCTCAGCAGGGAAAATGGAATCGCAGCGTGTTGTGGTTGCGTGTTATATTCTGCCAGAGAGCCAGGGAAAGGGAGAAAGAAATAGGGAATGGGGATAGGTCGGTCTGTGTGCGTGCGTGGAACACATACATGTGATTTTTATATAATGTATATATTCAGTCAGTAACACTCACGTCATAAGTACATTTAACCATTTACTGCTAACAAATGAAATACAGTAACAGTTCAACCTGGCGTTAATGGATCCGATGTTCCCTATTCTTGTATTTGTTTTATTGAGATTAAGTTAGGAATAAGGTTAGGTTTAGGCATAGTTTTACTGAGGTTACATTTAGGAATAAGGTTAGGGTTAGGCATAGTTTACTGAGGTTACATTTAGGAATAAGGTTAGGTTTAGGCATAGTTTTACTGAGGTTATGTTTAGGAATAAGGTTAGGTTTAGGCATAGTTTTACTGAGGTTAAAGTTAGGAATAAGGTTAGGTTTAGGCATAGTTTTACTGAGGTTATGTTTATGAGTAAGGTTAGGTTTAGGCATATTTTTACTGATGTTAAAGTTAGGAATAAGGTTAGGTTTAGGCATAGTTTTACTGAGGTTAAAGTTAGGAATAAGGTTAGGTTTAAGCATAGTTTTACTGAGGTTACGTTTATGAATAAGGTTAGGTTTAAGCATAGTTTTATTGAGGTTAAAGTTAGGAATAAGGTTAGGTTTAGGCATAGTTTTACTGAGGTTACGTTTATGAATAAGGTTAGGTTTAGGCATAGTTTACTGAGGTTACATTTAGAAATAAGGTTAGGTTTAGGCATAGTTTTACTGAGGTTAAAGTTAGGAATAAGGTTAGGTTTAGGCATAGTTTTACTGAGGTTACGTTTATGAATAAGGTTAGGTTTAGGCATATTTTTACTGAGGTTAAAGTTAGGAATAAGGTTAGGTTTAGGCATAGTTTTACTGAGGTTAAAGTTAGGAATAAGGTTAGGTTTAGGCATAGTTTTACTGAGGTTACGTTTATGAATAAGGTTAGGTTTAGGCATAGTTTTACTGAGGTTAAAGTTAGGAATAAGGTTAGGTTTAGGCATAGTTTTACTGAGGTTACGTTTATGAATAAGGTTAGGTTTAGGCATAGTTTACTGAGGTTACATTTAGGAATAAGGTTAGGTTTAGGCATAGTTTTACTGAGGTTAAGGTTAGGAATAAGGTTAGGTTTAGGCATAGTTTACGTAGGTTACGTTTAGGAATAAGGTTAGGTTAAGGCATAGTTTACTGAGGTTACGTTTAGGAATACCTGGTGGCGACTGTTTCCGAGGTCACCGGATTTGACCCGGGGCGAGCGTGTTTTTGGGGCGAGCGTTCTTGTATTCCCCTAGCTGGGGATTGGAGGAGGACCAGTGAGATTTGCTGTGTGAGAGACATCAGAGGACAGGAAGCAAAGAGAAGCTATAGAGACAGCTAGAAGAGGAGAGAATACATGGTCATTACCGTGGTGTGATGTTAGTGCTTGGCACTCACTCAGGCCCGGATTGGCCGTCGGGAGGACCGGGACTATTCCCGGTGGCCTGCCTCCTTAGTGGCCTGCCTGGCTCCCCAAAAAAAAAAAAAGAAAAAAAAAAAATGTTTTTTTTTTTTTTTTTTTGCGTATCAGGTCAGGCCAGCCAGCCACAGCCAGCGCGGCGCTTAAGTGCTGCAGCAAAAAAAAATCTCTCCTAAGCTCAGGCCAGGCCAACCACAGTCAATTTCAATTCAATTCAGTCAGTGTTGATTGCAGCTCAGTGCAGCTGCGGGCCTGCTTGCTGGCCTGACCCCCCCCCCCTGCTCTCACACTGCTCTGTGACCAGAGGGGTAGGGATTGGTCAAAATGACGACACTGAACGTTTTTTTTTAAAGAATCAATACGTGATTGGTTTGTTTGGCTTTTTGGCCCGCCCCTACACCCCTGCGCTAACACACACAGCAAGCCAGCATGGTCTGTGAGAGGAGAGGGGCGGAGCTAAGGAAGAGAGGAGAGAGTGCAGCAGTCAGAGAAAGAAAAAACAGCTGGATGGATTTATTTGACAAAATAAATAAATAAACTAGTGTAACGTTACGTTATATTATGGATCCCAACCCCAACCCCATTCCCTCAAAGTCAGAGAAAAAGAGGGCAGGTGGAGCTGAAAGGGAAAGGGACAAGACAAAAAGAGCCAAGGAAGGAGCTAAATGTTACAAACTGACTGAAATGTTCAGAGCCCCCAGCGTGCAGTCATTGCTCCAGCAACAACAAGTAAGTTTATAAACACTGGTTCTTCTCAGTGGTGGAAAAAAGTAGGCTACTCTACAAATAAAAGTCCAGAATTCAAAATGTACTTGAGTAAAAATACAAACGTATTGGTATCAAAATGTACTTAAAGTACTACCAACCAAAAGTAGAAAGTACTAATTTTGCTGAATGTCCCATTTGCACAATGTATACATCTTTTGAAAATAGCAGATCTACAAGCTCACAATGTGAGCTTGCAGATCTGCTATTTTCAAATGGCCGAAATGTATATGGGGCCAGGGCTGAAGTGGTTTTGAAATAATAATCAAAATATACAAAGTAACTAGTAACTAAAGTTTTCTAATAATTGTGGTTGAGTAAAAGTACAATATTTGTCTCTGAGATGTAGTGGAGTAGAAGTAAAAGTACTGAAAATTGTAAATACTCCAGTAAAGTAAAAAATACCTAAAAATTGTACTTAAGTATAGTACTTGAGTACAAGTACTGTACTTAGTTACTGTACACCACTGATTCTTCTCAACATACGTGTGGATTGGGGTAGTCATCAGGGACATCCCAGGGGAGCTTGAGGAGGCCAGATAAATGATTGATATTATTGATAGGCTATAAGAACACTTTGTTCCATTTTGTACCCTCAGACTTAGACCCTTTTAATAACATGAACACCAGTTGACATGGCTTTTCTTATAGCTGCAACAATAACAACCTTGGTATTAGTTGTCAAAAAAGCTTTATCCATTGTAGATTTATTTTGCTGTCTGCTGCAGTGCTGTAGATTGTCTGACTGTTTTCTTTTGTAGATCAGATGATAAATTTCTCATGTGAAATTGTTGTAACTTAACTGTAAAGGCCCCCCAAAGGCTAATAACAATAACATCAGATGATACATTTCTCATGTGAAATTGTTGTAACTTAACTGTAAAGGCCCCCCAAAGGCTAATAACAATAACATCAGATGATACATTTCTCATGTGAAATTGTTGTAACTTAACTGTAAAGGCCCCCCAAAAATAAGGCCCCCCCCCCAAAAATGGGGCCCCCCCAAAAAAAAATTCGCGGGGTGGCCTGGGTGGGCGTGTATCTCCCGGCCGGATTTGGAGCTCCACTCCGGCCCTGCACTCACTTGCTTCTAACGGCACTCTAAACACAGTGTACTGCGGTAGATAGAGTGTGATACTTCACAAACTCTGCCTAGAACAAACCGTTCCCGACAGCAGGGTTATCATAGTTAACTAAATAATGGAAAGTAGAATTGACAAAACATTTTAGTTATCTGAGATAAAAAATTAAAACAAGGCTTTACAAAAAACAACTAACTAACTGAAACTGTATTGTGTTGATAAAACTAATTAAAACTAAAATCATAGAGAAAATGTCCTTAGTTTTGTTTATATCCAATATGTTTCTTTATAAATGGTGAAAATGGTTAATCTACACGATCACGTGTCACGATAAGTGACATAACTATTTTAAAAAGAAATCAGAGCTTTTTTATTCTTGCCCCTGATTACCCCATATTACAACAAGTAAGACGCGCGAACGCGGGAAGCGAACGCAGCTCGAAAATAACAATAAGAAGAATCGAAAGGAATGAGCAATTGTAGAGAAATGGGTGGTACAGTGAAATTAGTGAGAACAGGGCCGCCACAAGAAGGCTCCATACCGCTAGCCCCATTTTTTTTTGTCTTTTTTAAATGCCCTGCAGTTAGATGTTGAGTGACTTAACCCCTACCAGTCATGGGATTCAAACCCATCACCTCCCAGGCAGGCACTGGTTACTTTCTTTAACCACCAATTAATAACCACGCATGATATATGTACAGTAGGAAATACAGTACACATGCTAATCTAATGTCACTATGCAGATATGTCACCAAGATACATATTTTCACAGTACATGCGGCCCTTGTGCACTGAGTGTTCAAGGACACTATCATGATACATTGCACAGGGATGGCAAAATGTCCTTGTATTAGAATAGATAGACCCGTATTGAAACATCTCTGTTAGAGAGAAAGAGTGAAATGAGAGAGAGAGAGAGAGAGAGAGCAGTGAAAAGAAAGAAGAAAGAAAAAGAGGGAATGTAGAGAGACAACAGCAATGTGTTAAAGAGGTGTCTGCGAAGAGTCTGCGAACATTCATCCATCCATCCTTTTCAGGGTCAATGTAAATGAGTGTGTGTGTGTGTGTGTGTGTGTGTGTGTGTGTGTGTGTGTGTGTGTGTGTGTGTGTGCGTGTGCGTGCGTGCGTGCGAGTTGAGCTTCTACTGTAGAAGGCTGAAGTATGATTTATGACTGAAATGGAAGACAAATATTGTAATATAGATAGGGGAGTAGAGCACTAAATGAACTGCTTAATGTGTTGAATATTATGCTGTATAATATATAGAGACAGTAATCTATCTCTATCTAGAGATTAATGGAGCATCTGGTCGGTTAGAAAGAGACTGGCCAGGAACGCTAGGCCATGAGCTTGAGTCCAACAATAGCCAATACATCCATCCCTGTCAAAGTGTCCTTGAGCAAGGCAATGAACCCATGACTTGCTCCCGGGTCCCCCTGGGGGGCTCCGTCAACCTTGAAATCGTTGCTGTGTCAGGTAGAAACCTTGTACTGTATGTCCAAAACCCTTCCTTTTTATTATTGTTTTAAAAAACATTTTAAAATAGTTAAAATAGCCGATCTTGTCTGCTATTTTAACTGCGTTTGTGCGACTACTTGTATGATGGAGTAGTAGCGCATTCATTTACCAAAAAACATAAGAAAGTTGAAATAAGGAGATACAAGGTTTCTGCCAGAACTTCTAAAATGTAGTGGAGTAGAAGTAAAAGTACTGAAAATTGGAAATACTCCAGTAAAGTAAAAAATACCTAAAAATTGTACTTAAGTACAGTACTTGAGTAAATGTACTTAGTTACTTTACACCACTGCATTCAGCAGTATCAAAGCAGAAACCTTATATCTCCTCCATATTTAATTTTTTATACTTTGTTGTGTGACAGTGTTGCTAAAAGCAGCAAAAATATCTACAAGCTCACCACGTATCACATCGCAACTCAACCACCACCATCACCATGAACTTGTACTGTATCGTCTATTTTCCCATAATGGGGACGTCTGGTTGAAAGTGCTTAGGTCAGTATGTGGGTTTTTATAAATATTTAACCAAGGAAAAATATAAACAGTAGCTTGTGAATACATAATAACCACATTGCATCCATTGGAACACAGGTTATTCTTTCCATTTCCTGAAAAGTAACGGTTTTGGGCATACAGGTTTCCGCTGCGATGAAATTGTCGAACTGATCATGTACTGCGCACGTGTGTATGTGTGTGTGTGTGTGTGTGTGTGTGTGTGTGTGTGCGTGTGTGTGTGTGTGTGTGTGTGTGCGTGTGCGTGTGCGTGTGTGTGCGTGTGTGCGTGTGCGTCCAACAGGAGAAGGAGGTGACTATCACCATGCCTAATGGGGAGACGACTGTGGCGACGGTTCGAATCTGGAATGAGACAGTGTCCAATCTGACGCTGATGGCTCTGGGCTCCAGCGCTCCAGAAATACTGCTGTCTGTCATAGAGGTATGCACATATACACGTACGCACGCGGGTGTGTGTGTGTGTGTGTGTGTCATATCTTTACGTACGTGTATGCAGGCTCATTTAGGCTTACAGCTCCCTCCCCAGCTCTCGTTCTCTCTCCCTTTCTCTCCGTCTTTCCATCTCTCCGTCTCCAGCGCTCTTCTTCTCTCCCTCGCAGTGGTGGAAAAAGTACTAAAATTCTTTACTTAAGTAAACGTATCAATACTGCAATATAGAAATAGTCTGTTACAAGTAAAAGTACAGAATAAAAAAATTACTTGAGTAAAAGTGCAAAAGTATTGGCATCAAAATGCACTTAAAGTACTAAAAGTAAAAGTACTAAAATGTTTGAAAATAGCAGTTCTACAAGCTCACAACGCGTCGCGATGAGACGCGTTGTGAGCTTGTAGATCTGCTATTTTCAAATAGCCTAGGTATAGAATAGGACTAAAGTGGTTAATGTATGTTTGTTTCTTAATATCATAATTTAGGTCTGAAAAGTAACTAGTAACTAAAGTTTTCAAATAATTGTAGTCGAGTAAAAGTACAATATTTGCCTCTGAGATCTAATGGAGTAGAAGTAAAAATATTGGAAATTGGAAATACTCAAGTAAAGTACAAATACCTAAGAAATGTACTTAAGTACAGTACTTAAGTACTTTCCACCACTGCCAGCTCTCTTCTTCTCTCCCTCGTCCTTTCCTATTCTTTGTTTCTCTTTATTTGTGATTCTCTCTGGTCAATGAAGACAAATACCCCTACCGCAAAGATGACAGCAAGACTTCACATACGGTAGTATCCTGCCACTGCTTTGCACAGTAAAATTCTGTCAAATTGAGCTCTGAAAGTATACGTGTATATTCTTTTCACAGGTCACATTAACGCAAACCACACTAGCTTATAGAACTTCTGACTTACGTTTATCAATGTAATATGTGTAGGCTAGTAGTGATGCGCGGGCCGACCCATAGCCTGCAGGTCCCGCGGGGGCGGGCGGACGGGTTATAGATTAATGACGCAATTATCGCAGGGCGGGCGAAGCGGGTCGACTCACGGAAGAAGAAAAAAAACACCAACACACACCTTCTCTCTTGCGTGAGCGTGCGCTCTCTCTCTCCCTCCCTCTGCCCCCCCCCCCCTCTCTCTCTCTCTCTGGAAAGCAATTGAATGGACTTGCTTGTGTGTTTGTTTGTTTTTTGTCAGGTTGCGGCGGTACGGGCTGGGTCGTTGATTTGTATTCATTTTCACGGTACGGGTTGGGGCGGGTTGGGCTCCCGTGCGGGGCGGGTGGGGCGGGTTATGAAAAAACCTGACCCGTGCATCACTAATGTGTAGCACAATGGACACTCCGTCTCTAACCGGATCTAAGGATCTTTATAATCTTCTCCAATAAGAACAAAACTACTTCACAAGAACAATGTTGGGGTAATTAACTCTTTGACTGCCAGAGTGATAGTGTAATATTGTCACCCCACTGCCAGCGAAAAAGAGCGATTTTACTGTACCTTTGAAAGATCATGGAATATTCTCCGTGACCTCCGTCCTCACGGACATCGCCTCATCACGCGCACAGGGTTGTCGTAGTAGAGGGGGGGGATGTAAAAGCTTGTTTTTGCCGTAAAGCAAGAGGAACAGAGATATAGGCATCTTTCCACAGGAAATAAACAGGAAGTAAACGAGATTATTATTATTTTTTTACTTTTACCCGGGTTAATTCCGGGTCTGACGTCATCTGGCAGTGAAAGCATCATTCCTACGGTTGACAACAACGCCATCTGGTGGAAAACCACTGAAAACACAAAATTGCAGAATCCGCAGGCAAAGAGTTCAGAGATTTGTTGAAAAACATATATTTCTAACACGCACAGATGATCAACTACTGTATAATGGAACTTGAGTGAGTTGGCATTCCCTGGTTTTACACAGACAAGACATGACAGTGACAGTGATACACGTACAGTCTTTTCCGTTGACAACATCCAAGTGGAAAAAAAACGTTAATCGTCAATCGAGTTCCATTTGTCTTTCTTGCTGTCACTATTTCACTGTCATCCTTCAGTCTGTACAAGTTTCTCCGAGATTCTCCAGCCTGGTCTCCCTGATGTGTTGTTTACACAAGCCCATAGATCTGTTAGTTCTTATCTCCTTTCACCTGTCTTTCTGATCGTCACATCCCACCCCTCCCTCCCTCCCTCCACACACACACACACACACACACACACACATCCCTGCAGGTGTGCGGACACCACTTCGAGGCCGGTGAGTTGGGCCCAGGGACCATCGTTGGCAGCGCCGCCTTCAACATGTTTGTGATCCTCGGGATCTGCGTGTGGGTGATCCCCGAAGGGGAGACCAGGAAGATCAAACACCTGCGCGTCTTCTTCATCACCGCCTTCTGGAGCATCTTCGCCTACATCTGGCTCTACCTGATCCTGGCCGTCATTTCACCAGGAGAGGTGGAGGTAAGAGAGAGAGAGCATGGCTGCAGTGCAGTGTTGATTTCGTCGACTACCTTTTTTCACTGACGAAAACTAAATAAAAACTAAGCTACGATGACTAAAACTAACACAAATAAAAATCTTGACTAAAATGTTAGTGAGGAACGAGTGGATAAAAGATCCAGTAGAACTAAAAGACAAGTCATTTTATGTTTCGTTGCGCTCAGGTGTTGCGCTCTGAAAATAGCAGATCTACAAGCTGCGCTGCGACGCGCTGCGACCCGCTGCGACGCGTTGTGAGCTTGTAGATCTATTTTCAGCATGCAACCAAGTGTAAAATCAGCCATTACGACGCTATCAAGGCACCGCCAAAATACATTTTAGTCGACTAAATCAACTGTAGATTTAGTCGACTAAAATCTTACGATATTTAGTTGACTAAAACTAGACAAAAACTAAAACGTTTCAGATGACAAAAATATGACTAAAACTAAATGGATTTTTTTTCAAAAGACTATGACTAACACTAAATCAAAATTTGCTGTGAAAATCAACACTGCTGCAGTGTGCACAATGTCAAGTCATGTCCAGTAAAGTTGAGTGGGGCTTGAAGAATTGCGAGGTTGGTTGGTCGTTCAGTCGGTCAGCCCGACAGTCCGTCCAAATCTACTGGCTGAAAACTGGAAAAATAAAAATAAAAAACTGTTCCTTCATGCTCCTAGCATCTCTCTCCTAGCCTGGTAAAGCCCCTCCCTCCGGAATTCTCATTTCCATTTGATTTCAGGAGTGAGTCTGGCCTGAAGGCTTATCTGGGCGTTTCTTGCTCGTCCACCAAATGGACTCTCCAATCAGCGTCCTCGCTCATTGTTTTGTGATTGACAGCTGAGGTAGGCCAATCAGGTGGAAACCGAGTGGTTCGCACATCACTAATCAATACACCTTTCATACAAGCTGCTCATTAACATCACAGACAAACCAATTACTCCTGGTGATAATCACTGCAGCCTAAAGTGGCTTAATTGGACATCAAAGGGCCACTTGGACATCAGAATCAGAATCAGTTTTATTGTCACATCACAGGTTTACAAGGTAAAAAAGTGGGTGAAATTCTTTTTTGTACATCGTTCCCATCGCAACGTTAGTTTCCATAGAAAGAAGAGGGGGGGGGGAGAAGAAGAGGGTGGGGGGTAAGTGGGAAGGAGATCAAAACAAGAGAGCAACAGAAGGCCAGACAAGTTATCTACATATTTACAAAAACCTGAGATAATAAAAACTAAAAAAAAGCTAAACAAAACTAAACTAAGGTGCCTGAGCATAGCAGCAATGTATTGTATACTGTGCATGTTATACTTATACTGTGCATGATAGACAGTGGACGTTAAGGTGCTTAGAGGAAAAGGAGCACAATAAAAAAGACCACAAAAAAAAGTCAGTGCGTTATACAAGGGATTAAGGTGCAAAAGGTCAGTGCGTGTCCACCTAGAGTGGACTGACCCTAGTATAATCCGCAAGTAGCTCCATGAGAGAGTGCAACAAAAAGTCATTTGTACCTGGTGTAGTCCACAGGTGTGTCCGAGGGGGGGCTAAAGTCCAAGTCATTGTCCCTAGTATAATCCACAGGTGTGTTCAGCAAGAGCCAGAAAAAAAAGTCTGCGCTGCCTGTTGTCAGGCTGCTGAACAAGGCCTATGCCTCATTCAGGCTTATTCCCCATTCAGCATTCTGACAGCAGCCGGATTGAAACTACACCAGTATCTGGTGGTGGAACTCTTGATACTGCGGTAGAGCCCCTTGCCCGGTCGCGGTCGTTGTAGGGGGTTGAACAGTCTGTGACTTGGGTGGTGCTTGTCCTTGATGATGCGCTTGGCTTTGAGCACGCACCGCTTTTTGTACAGTTCCTGGAGCGCTGGGAGCTCGATTCCCATTATCCGCTCTGCCGATCGCACTACTCGTTGTAGGCTGATCTTTTCTCGGGCAGTGCAGTTCCCGTACCAGGCCGTGACACAGCCTGTTAGGATGCCTTCGACAGAACTGTTGTAGTACAGCCTGAGGATGCGACGTCCTACTCCGAGCTTCTTCAGGCGGCGGAGCCAGTACAGTCGCTGCTGAGCCTTTTTCCTCACGTGTGTGGAGTGCGTCTCCCATTTGAGGTCCTCCTCGATGTGTACTCCGAGGAACTTGAACTCGCTGACCCTTTCCACTGCAGCACCGTCGATGAGGATGGGCGCATGGTCTCTCCATCAAAGCTACATTACTCCCGCCCAGCTCCAGCCCACAGCCAAATTGCTATATAGGTCTGCAGGCCAGACTCACTCCTGAAATAAAATACAAATGAGATTTCTGGAGGGAGGGTTTACCAGGCTATCTCTCTCCTAGCATCTCAAGTAATTTTTTTAGGTATTTGTACTTTTTATTTCCAATACTTTTACTTCTACTCCACTACATCTCTGAGGCAAATGTTGTACTTTTACTCCACTACAATTATTTGCAAACTTTACTTACTAGTTACTTTTCAGATATAAATTATGATATTATAAAACATACATTAACCACTTAGCCCTATTTTATACCTAGGCTATTTGAAAATAGCCGATCTACAAGTAGAATCTTGTAGAAGTAAATTTTGAATTCTGGACTTTCACTTGTAACAGAGTATTTATAAATTGCAGTATTGGTACTTTTACTTAAGTAAGAATTGTAGTACTTTTTCCGCCACTGCTCTAGCCCAATACAATACTCAATATAGCTGACCAGCCTTTTATGAAGGAGAAACCTAAATGGATATCATGCCTTCAATATTCTCAGTGCATCATGATGCACATCAGTTTAGTTGGATACAAGCCTTCAACCGTTACCACATGTGCAGACGTGTAACTAGCGGGACGCAGACCACGCAGTTGCGTTGGGGCCCATAGTCATTTGGGGCCCACCCGTGCCCCAGGATTGCGACAAAAACTAAAAAATCTCCATGAATTCAATGTTTCATGGGGTGTGTAATTGATAGGAAATAAGTCATTTTTTGGGTGAACTACTCCTTTAACATAACAAGCATAACATTTATAAAGTGGGGTTGTGTCATTTGGAGACATCTATCCCGGTGCATAGCAACCAAAACCAAAAATGGAACTAAATACAAGCGTGCTCCTTTGCTGCACGTCGGTTTACCTGGTTCAAGCAGGTGGGCGGTAGATGGTGCGAATTGTGGTCCTCATTGACACCAAAATTGCAGTGTGCTGTGCCTTTCCTCCCACATAGCCGCACAGCAAGTCCCCGAAATAACAAAACATAATGCCGGTGAGGGAAAATGTCGCCACTGCAACTCAGGAAATTGTCAGTTTGTGTGTGCCTCACGCCATTGCGCCCACCCCTAAATAGGACTAAAACTTAAGAAGAGAGTCATCTGATTTGACGTGTAATGGAACAGTATAGTACCATCAAAGCGTCGCATCGCGATGTGAGCTTGTAGATCTGTAGATAAATAATTCCAACATGATAAACACAGGCTTTTGGCGATGTTCTTGACCTGTTCATCTCATTTCAGAGCAGGATAAAAAATGACATATTTTTGTCTTGAGAGTCAAGGTTGTATGTAGTTCAATGTGTGAAATAAGATGAACCTTTTATCCCTTCATTCCCATTCAACTGGAGAAAATGAAGAGCCTTGCATTTATTTATTTCCATAGCTGCGTGTTGACATTCATTCATTCTCGAGGTCGGCTGTACTTTTGATTACAGCTTACAGGAAGCCTTCCTAACCAAAGTGCAACAATATTATCAGCTAGAGCAGACCATCTCTCAGCTTGGCTACAGATGTAAACTTTTGGTTTTTATCTTTTTGTAGTCTAGGACAGTGTCTATCAACCTTTTTTGTGCCAAGGCACACCTGGCATAGCCAAAAAATCCCAGGGCACACCTAGATATACGGTATATATATATATATAGAAAAAAAGCAAATGCAAACAAATATTTCTGTTTTTGCATTATTCAGACATGCAAACTTGTAGCTTTTCAGCTTCCACTAGCCGTTTTTAATCCAAATAGGGCAATAGTGTGACACCTGACCCGAAAAAAACTGCATGTTGTCACCCTTTTCACCTCGGGGCTGTTTGCATGCCTGATTATTATTATTGTTCAAAATTATATTTTTTCAAACCTTCTTCAAACGGCGCGGCACACCTCAGCAGTAGCCCCGGCCCAAAATTGGGACGTTTGCCAGGGTTGATATACACTGGTCTAGGACACGTGCACAAGTTGGTTGTGAGGGGCCTGCAAATGGCCGGCCTCTCCAAAAGGAGGGCTAAACAATTAGCAAGGTACTGCTCAATATCAGCTATTATAGGAAGCCACTCAATTTGGAGGAGGCGTTGCTTCCTTTACCCATGATTGTTGTCCGCTGTGTTCGACAAGTATGCCATCTTTTGTTTTGTATGTAACAATGCTCTGCTTCACATGCACTTTGTAACTGGCTGTTTTCCCTTCATCTGACTGTTTATGTCCTTTGTACATCCTGTACTTCTTATTATGTGGACATAAATAAATATTTCGTGTGTGTGTGTGTGTGTGTGTGTGTGTGTGTGTGTGTGTGTGTGTGTGTGTGTGTGTGTGTGGGTGTGTGTGTGTGTGTGTGTGTGTGTGTGTGTGTGTGTGTGTGTGTGTGTGTGTGTGTGTGTGTGTGTGTGTGTGTGTGTGTGTGTGTGTGTGTGTGTGTGTGTGTGTGTGCGTGTGTGTTTCAGCTTGTTTACAGCAGCCTTATGTTCACTCCACGTTTTGACTGTTCCTATGAAAGAAAGTGGATTGGAAGTCAAGCAATACTCCTACCTAATACCTCATGTGTCTCATCCATTCATTGTCCTCTAGGTGTGGGAGGCTCTGGTGACTCTGCTATACTTCCCGGTGTGTGTGATACTCGCCTGGGTCGCCGACCGCCGCCTCCTCTTCTACAAGTACATGGGCAAGCGCTACCGCGCCGACAAGCGCCACGGCATCGTCGTGGAGACGGAGGGCGACCTGACGCCCGTCAAGGGCGGCGGCATGGAGATGATCATGGACGGCAAGCACGGGAGCACCATCGTGCCCTCTGAGAACTGCGGGGCGGGCTCTCAGGACGGGCTCACCACGGCCAATAGCGTAGGGGCCTCTAACAGCACCATGGTCAACATGGAGAGCACCAAGGAGCTGGATGAGAGCCGCAAAGAGGTGAGGAGAGAGAGAGAGGATGGAGAGAACGAGGTGTGGATGAGGAGGAGAGAGAGGGGGGGGGGGTTTAGATAGAGGGATGGAGCGAGGTCAGAGTGGAATTTGAAGAAGGCCAGAAGGTAGAAAAGGAGGTTGGGATGATGGAGGGAAGAGGCAGAAATTGAATAAAAAGAGAAAATGTGTTTATTGAATGTATATGTAGTGTATATGTTGTGTGTGTGTGTGTGTGTGTGTGTGTGTGTGTGTGTGTGTGTGTGTGTGTGTGTGTGTGTGTGTGTGTGTGTGTGTGTGTGTGTGTGAGAGAGAGAGAGAGAGAGAGAGAGTACTGATGGTAATATTAGTAAGAGAGCAAAAAATATCAAATCATGTCAGTGAGTTTAGTTTCAGTGAGAGGAGGAGAGTGGAGAAATGGAGGGATGAGAGAAACTGTGCGTGGGAGAGAGAAAGGAAAAACACTCAGGTGGGCTGTTATCAACACTTGACTCCTTTGGGCAACATTTTGTCAACATTCAACGACTCTGAGAAGCCTATTTCACAACGCTGTGTTTATTCTCTGTTACCTCTGACAAACATATGGTGTTGTTAAAGTGCAGAGCAAAATAGCAGATGACTTCCACATATGTGACAGTTCTAGAGGTGCTAATAGAACACTAAGGAGAGCGAAACAGAATAACTGATTCTGTCAGTGGCTGAGAAATATACATAATGATAATTATTACAATAACATTTGTGATTATCTGTACTTGAATGCTCTTGTACATTATTGTCCTTTCCCCATTGAAGTAGCCTGCTTTAAATAGCTGAGGGAACACTTTTCTCTGTTGTTGTGATTCCATTTGAGACCATAATCATTTCCATACTGGTGACAGCTGTTCTAACAGAGTATTTGATGATTGGCCTTAATGTTGCCTCCTACTTGGCAGAATTGACACACATAATTACAATACCCTGATTACAATGACGTTTCATATTTTGTACAGTTTACTTTAGACTAAACGATATGCTTTTAACTCTTATTTATCTGTATCTGGGCATCAATGTATCCATCTATTACAGGTTAAATCGGGGGGGGGGGGGGGGGGGGGAGTTTGAAGAGATCAGTTAAGGACGCACGCACACATTCACTCACATAAGCACAAACATTCACTACATTGAGATGCCCAGAGCAACTACAGTCTTGTACTGTAAGTTATCGAGCAGAAAGCTGAGAGCTGTAAATACTAGATTTGTTATGACAGCACAAAGAGATGGAGGCCGGAAGGCGGTGACAGACGGGAGATGGAGAAGAGATAAGTCGGGGGCCGGAGACGTGGCCGAGGACAGAAACAATACGACACGCAGGGATGAGGAAAGAGACTCAGAAATGAAAGCTGACGGAGTTATAATAGCCTTCAGAAAAATGAAATAAATCTACATTCGGTCCATCGCCAAGGCTACTTGGCATGGTGAGGAGCAGCGTCTGACCTGCTAGGAGCTCTGGCAGAGAAGAGAGCATTCACCAACACATAGAATCTGATAAAACTGTTCTCTCTGCTGCTGGCATCCCTTCTGTTGTAAAAGAAAAAGATGCAATATATCTTCCCAGCCTGATCTCCAGCCTTTTTAGTATACATTGCACGGACCCAGTGCATGTCATTCCGTGCATAGTTGCCTAGAAAACCCGAAATTCCGTGCATATGTATGGCGAGTCCCACGGTGGGCGTAACCAGTTGCAACCCGGAAAAACCCAGAAGCAGAGCAGTGGGGAGGATGATGGCGCCGTGGAGAAGTGGAGGGCTGGCCGTCGCGCTACCTTTGCAATTGTTTGCAGTCTTAGTGGTCACTTTAGGCACACATAGTGTAAGATGTACACACACATACGATAGGCAAACATTACTGAACATCAGAACGACGATCGGTTACCGTTCTCCGGAGTTTTCGGCGGTTCCTCCGTCGGAGATTGTTGCCGACGCGTCTTCCATTGTCCTGCCGCTGATATCAACACCAGCGAGGCGGAGGAGGAGACGCTGGCACCGGGGAAAGCGAGCTGGAGTCCTCGTTCGGACGAGAAGACGCGCGGATAAACCACCGCTGCCGTCCATTCTACTGTCCAATGTTCAGTCCTTAGAGAACAAACTTTCGGAGCTACGGGCGAGAATCCATTTCACTCGGGAGATGAGGGATGTTAACATCTTAGCCCTATCAGAGACGTGGCTGGACGATTCACGTGAAGATTCCATGGTAGAACCAGCTGGATTTTCCATCTATCGACTGGATAGGTCGTATGCTCTATCCGGCAACAAACACAAAGGGGGCGTGTGCAATGAGTCTGTGCAATGATACGCCAATCATGGTGCAGGAATGTGATGCCTCTGAAATCTTTGTGTTCTCCTGATATAGAGTATTTAACACTACTACTACGACCAATATATCTGCCCAGGGAATTCAGTGCAATTATACTGTCAGTTGTCTACATCCACCCCCGTGCAAATGAAGAGGCTGCACTAAAGGAACTGTATGGGACAATTAATGATTTGGAGTCTGCTTATCCTGATGGCTGCTTTATTCTGGTGGGGGATTTTAACTCCTCCAACCTGAAAAAAGTCTTCCCAAAATATTACCAACATGTCACGTGTAACACACGAGGGGAGAGGGTTCTCGATCAATGCTGGACGCCTTTTCGGGAGAGTTATAGAGCCCTACCACGTCCACCATTTGGTAGGTCGGACCACAACTCGGTCCTACTACTCCCCGCCTACAGGCAAAAGCTCAAACGGGAACCAGCCAGCGCAAGAGAAGTCCGAATCTGGTCTGAGCAGGCTGATTCTATGCTGCAGGACTGTTTCCAACACACAGACTGGGAGATGTTTCGACACGCCTCTGAGAATAACATCAATGAGTACTTAGACTCAGTCGTTGGATTCATCAGTAAGTGCATAGATGACGTTGTGCCACAAAAGACAATAAGGACCTATCCAAACCAGAAGCCCTGGATCAACAGCGACGTCCGTGCTGCGTTGCATGCACGGGATGCTGCTTTTAGATCCGGAGATCTGGGTTCCACCCGCGCTGACCTCCAGAAAGTCATCAGGAAAGCTAAACGGGAGTATAGAGCATCGCAGTTCCCGCCCACTTCCTGGTTTTTCGTGGTGCCGGAAGGAACAACTCAATGCATTTTTCCCATTGACATTTCCAAAAATATTTATATCTATTAATTTAAGCCTCGAATCAAGCCATCATGACATGACATGAATCATGACCATAAAACGTTTTTTTCTGTGATTTTTTAAATTTTATATTTAATTATATGATATACTATATTTAATAAATACCCTTTGTTTTGCCGTTTTCACAAAAAAAAAATCACAGAATCAAACGTTTTATGGTCATGATTCATGTCATGTCATGATGGCTTGATTCGAGGCTTAAATTAATAGATATAAATATTTTTGGAAATGTCAATGGGAAAAATGCATTGAGTTGTTCCTTCCGGCACCACGAAAAACCAGGAAGTGGGCGGGAACTGCGATGCTCTATAGTGCTAAGCTGGAAGACCAGTTCAAGAATGGGGATGCGAGGAGCGTGTGGCAAGGGCTCCGGGAAATAACGGACTTCAGAGGGCGACCCAGAAGCACTGAGCGCCCCTCTGCCTCCCTCCCAAATGAGCTGAACTCCTTCTTTGCACGGTTCGAGACAGACGGCACCAACACAAGACCACCGGAGCCTGCACCACCATAGGAGGTCAGCCCATTATCCATTTCGGAGGCTGATGTGCGTAAGGCCTTCATGCGGTTGAACACCCGTAAAGCGGCAGGCCCCGACGGCATACCAGGCCGTGTGCTCAAAGTCTGTGCACACCAGCTGGCTGGTGTGTTTACAGACATCTTCAACCTCTCCCTCTCCCAAGCTGAAGTTCCTGAAGGCTTCAAAAGGTCCATCATAGTCCCAGTCCCCAAGCGTGCTAATACATCATGTCACAATGACTGGAGACCTGTTGCATTGACACCAATCGTTAGCAAGTGCTTTGAGAGGCTGGTAAGAGATTACATCTGCTCTGTACTGCCCGCTACGCTGGATCCATGGCAGTTTGCATACCGGAAAAATAGATCAACCGAGGATTCAGTGGCCATGGCTCTCCACACCGCCCTCAATCACTTGGATGCGAGAGGGAGTAACAACAGGTACGTGCGGATGCTGTTCGTGGACTTCAGCTCAGCCTTCAATGCAATTGTCCCTGCAAGACTAGACACGAAGCTCAGAAACCTAGGCCTGCACCCGACCATGTGCAGGTGGGTACTGAACTTTCTGTCGAACCGTGGTCAGGTGGTGCGGATGGGTAACATAACATCAGACCCAATGACCCTCAATACCGGTGCACCCCAGGTCTGTGTGCTCAGCCCCCTCCTTTACTCCTTGTACACCCATGACTGTATGTCCATGCACGGCTGCAATACCATCATTAAGTACGCCGACGACACTACAGTCATGGGGCTGATCACTGACGCCAATGAGACGGCCTATAGAGATGAGGTCAATACACTGGCGCTGTGGTGTCGGGAGAACAACCTAGCTCTCAACGCGGGAAAGACCAAGGAGCTAATTGTTGACTTCAGGAGGCCAAGGAGGGAGCACACGCCAATCCACATCGATGGAGTTGCAGTGGAGAGAGTCAGTGGGTTTAAATTCCTCGGCATACACATTGACGACGACCTTAAGTGGAACACTCACACCACTCATGTGGTGAAAAAGGCACAACAACGCCTGTACTGCTTACGGCGCCTGAAGAAAGTTCAGGGTCAGCCCCCGTATCCTGAGGTCCTTCTACAACTGCACCATCGAGAGCATCCTGACGGGTGGTTTCATCGTATGGTACGGGAGCTGCACTGTCCTTCAACAGAAGGTGGGGGGCACGGTGGCGCAGTCGGTAGCGCTGTCGCCTCACAGCTAGAAGGTCCTGGGTTTGATTCCCACAGGGGACGCTGTGGGCGCTGGGGGCGTGTTCTCTCCTCCGCGTCATCAGTGCCCATACCCTAGGTGGGGTTGGCGAAAGGGCCTTTCTGTGTGGAGTTTGCATGTTCTCCCCGTGTCTCCGAGGGTAGTTAATACCCTCACAAAAACATGTAGTAATCCTGGTCACTATACTGCCTCCCCCTGGCCAGCCGGGGCGCCTGATGGAGGGGAAGGGAACTGGTTGGAATAACGTGTTCCTTCCACGCGCTACGTCCAACCAGGGAAACTCTCCCCTGTCAGGTGACAAGAAGGTCAGTTGGCTCTCATGCATTGAAGGAGGCATGAGCTCAGCCCTGGCCTACCTAGGTTGGCAGAGGGAAGGTAGTGCCCAGGATTACATAGACAATTGGCACTGGGTGTAAAAAATAGGGTTACAAAATCGTGGGATAAAAATTTAGAGAAAAAAAAAAAGAAAAAAAGAAGGCACTACAGAGAGTAGTGCGGTCAGCCCAGCGCATAGTCGGAGGTGAGCTTCCCTCCCTCCAGGGAATATACGAGAGGCGATGCGTGGCCAAGGCTGAAGGGATTGTTGGGGACGTCCACCATCCCAGCCACAGCCTGTTCAGGCCAGCACTGCGGCCGAGGCCAGGCAAGCGGTATCTCAGCCTTGCTAGCCACACACAAAGACTATGGAGTACTTTCTTCTTGGCCACCATAAGACTTTTGAACACACACTGAACACTACATGGCCCGGACTATATGGCCATATGTCTGTGGCTAATGTATTAGAAAAAGTTTGAGAACCACTGAGGCGCATGCGCACGCAGCGACCGGCAGCGCGAGTGTAGTTTGGTTTGTTGTTGTGTGTTGTTGTGTGTTTTTCTGTCGTTCTACGTTTTTTTTGTCCAGGCTGACAACGGAGCCTGTGGTGCATCATTAAGTGCATCATTGTTTAAGTCAACTTTCTGACAAACTTCCCCCCAGTGTGGCTCGCATTTAGCCTAGATCTGGGGACGGTCGCCGACAGGAGTTACAGAGACCTGCTAAACGGCTAACGGCTAGCCGCTAAACTAGTCGGAGCTAGGCTAACCGAGGGAACTTTTCTTCTCACAGAGCCTGAACTCTCTAGCCCTAGAGCAGGAACTCTCTGTCGGATCGGTTTGGACCTGGCCTGGATAGAGCCATGGATCATCTACGCGCCCTGCTTTTGGCGTTACTGGTGTTTCAGCTTACATGGAGCCTGGGACACTCACTACTGTCTCCTAATCGGCCAGCTCGAACCCGGTACACCACAGAACAGCTACTTCGCTGGAGCAACATTCAAGAGTCACCCGTGGACCTGATCCGGCCGAACCCTACGGAACTACTGACACCCTGCGACCCTTCCGGAGCCCGTTGGACGGGAAAACGGGTCAGAAAGCGGGGGAGAAGAGGAGGCACTCGCCTGAGGAAAACACAGCCCCTTTCCCGCATCCCGCTACCTTCCATCATCCTCTCCAACGCGCAGTCCCTCCGGAATAAAACCGATGAACTGCACGCTCTAACCCGCTGTAACCACGACTTCAGGGATTCTTGCATCCTAGCCTTCACGGAATCTTGGCTATCTGAACGTGACTTGGCCACCGATCTGGAGATCAATGGCTTCGGTACACCCTTTCGTATGGACCGGGACGCCTCAGTTACGGGCAAGTCAACTGGTGGGGGGGTATGTTTGTATGTTAATGAGCGTTGGTGCAATGTTAAATCTGTCATTGTTAGAGAGAGTTTGTGTACCCCTGACGTTGAACTGCTCTCTGTCTCTCTGCGGCCAGCATATCTGCCGAGGGAGTTCCCACAGATATTTATTACAGTCGTATATATACATCCAAAAGCCAATGAGGCTAGAGCCTGTGAGCAGATTCTCAGGGTTGTACAGAAACTACAACTGATCTCCCCTGACGCACCAAATCTCATCCTTGGTGACATGAACCATGTGTCCCTGAAAAAGACTCTCAGAGACTTCCATCAATACGTAACATGTCCGACTAGGTCCAACAAAACCTTAGACATGTGTTTTGGTAATGTCAAGGACGCATACAAATCTGTACCCCTCCCTCCCCTGGGGGCTTCCGATCATAACTGTGTGCACCTTTTTCCCGTTTACCGCACTGCTCTAAAACGTGGTAAAGTGCAGAGCATCCGCATTAAGAACTGGAATGATAACAACGCCTGTGAGACCCTCCGGGGCCTCTTTGAGAGCACAGACTGGGACATGTTCTCTGAGTCCTCTGCCGACATCAATGAACTGACAGATGTTGTTACTAGCTGGTCTTTGTATTGTGAGAACATTGTTATCCCTGAGAAAACCATCAAAGTGTACCCAAACTCTAAACCATGGGTATCTAACTCCCTTAGATCTCTTTTGCAGAAGAAGAATAAGGCCTTTAAGGAGGGAAACACAGTAGAACTGAGAAGTATACAAAAAGAAATTAAGAGAGAGGTATGGGCTAGTAAAAAGATCTACAAGGAAAAAATCGAGAGCCAACTTAGAGCAAATAACCTGGGCTCTGCCTGGGATGGTATGAAAACCATAACAGGGCTGAAAGAGAATGGCAGGAAAAAGGTCATATTAGCCAATTACAACTGTGACCAGCAACTGGCTCAGAGCCTCAATGATTTCTATGTTAGATTCGACACCCATGATTTCAGCGGAAATCACTCTGAGATCAGGAATAGACTTCTGTCTGCCCCCCCCTCCAGATCTTTCTTTGATGAGCAGGATGTGATCAACTGCTTCAAAAAATGTAACCCTCGTAAAAGTTCAGGCCCGGACCACATCGGTGGCCGCTTACTAAATACCTGTGCTGAACAATTAGGTCCCATTTTTAATTATATCTTTAAACTATCTCTTAGCCAGCAGAGAGTACCCTCCCTTTGGAAACGGTCCACTGTTGTACCCGTAGCCAAGAACAGCAAACCAAAAACACTTAACGATTTCAGACCCGTGGCGCTTACTTCCCTGGTCATGAAACAGTTCGAGAGGCTCATCAAGTCAGAGCTTGTGGCTAAAACTGAGAGCCTTCTAGACCCTTTGCAAAAAAAAAAAAGAGAGGTGTCCAGGATGCAACTGCCACTCTTCTTAACCTAGTTCTTAAGCATCTCGAGGGCAGTAAAAAGCATGCTAGGTTGCTTTTTGTTGATTTCTCTTCAGCGTTCAACACGATCCAGCCCCATGTTCTGGCTGAGAAACTAATGAACACCTTCAGGGTAGACCCATGCCTGGTGGGCTGGATCCTTGACTTCCTAACTAACAGATCCCAATGTGTAAGGGTGAATGACATAATGTCTAGCCTTTTGTCCACTTCCACTGGTTCGCCACAGGGCTGTGTTCTTTCCGCTTTCTTGTTTATTTTGTACACGGATGACTGTCGCAGTAATCACGACAACCGCTTTATCATTAAATACGCGGATGACTCAGTCATTGTCAGCCTTCTAGACAATGACGAGGTCGGACATGGTCAGGTCACAGAGGACTTCTTGTCCTGCTGTAGTGACGCGTTCCTTGAATTGAACATCTCAAAAACAAAAGAGCTCTGTATTGACTTCAGACGTGGTCCCCATCCCACCCAGAACACTGATATCCGTGGCCAGCCGGTGGAAATCGTAGAGATACAAGTAGCAGCAATAACAATAGTAGCAAATATAATAGTGTAAGATAGTATATGATAATATAATATAGTACAACAATAATGTTTATACAGTATATAATGGTATGATATAAGAATGTTAAGATAATATGCAGTATAGTGGTATAGTGTAATGTAGCAGAAATCCACGGTCGTGCTCCATGGAGAGGCCCGGTCCGCAGTCACACTCTTGATCTGCAGCTGGGGGTCCGTAATAACAGTCCATGGAACTGCGAAGTGGGAGATAAAAGAAACTCCGGGGAGCGGGTCCCCGGATGTGGAATTAGTGACAGGCCTTACTGGAGCGTGAGTCCGTACAGCGTTCACTTTGTTTCATTACTTCCTCTACAGTCCCACCTGTTTTCACAGGCAGCACTCGGACTGAAGTGCCTAAAATGTAAGATTTGAGCCTTTTCTTTAATGTAGGTCACAGGGTGCAAAGCGCAGAACAAAACACGACAACGTGTCGATGTAAGGTCACATGTTCGTCAGGTCATGGCCTGATGAACATGTGACCTTACATCGAAACGTTGTTGTCGAATTGCTCCAGTGCCAATTCTTTATTCAGTTATATGCGTCCGCTCCTGAGACGCACCGGGACAGCCTGATTTCGGCTTGAGGCGCGGTGGAATATCCCTTTAATCCTGCCTAAAATGTAAATGTAAAAATGTAAATGAGAGTGAAGGCGTGGAGGTTGGGGAAGTAAATGGGTTTTGGTGAGTGCTTGTTTGTCATCACTAGGAGTTATCGGGTGTCCCGCTGCAGATGGGTGATTGAATCAGGCCCAAAAACCCCTGCAGGAGCCTCAGCATTAATATGATCAACAGCAGACTCTTCAATTACTCCCCCACATAGCAACTCCTATTTCAACCACTTAACCCATTCAATCCGCGGAACGCATCTCTGTCATTTTAGGTTTCTTTGGCTATTCAAAAATAGCAGATATACAAGCTCATAGCGCGGCACTCGCTAGATCTGCTTTAGTTTTTTTAGGTGAAATTTTGCATATATATTTTTTAAAGCGAATATTTTTAACTCAAATCTTTGCTTCTTGGGTGGTCCCTGGAACAAAGTATTTTGAGACGCGGGTCCGCGGCCAAATACATATCATTTTGGGGGTCCTTGACATGAAGAAGTTTGAGAACCACTGATACAGCAACTTAAAGGAGGAGTTCACCCAAAAAAGTACTTATTTTCTATCAATTACACACCCCATGAAGCCTTGATTTCATGGATTTATTTTAGTTTTTGTGGCATTCCTAAGACAATAATTTGATGACCGTGTGTATTTCCGGTAGGAGACACAAATAATCTACTTTGTGTCTCCTACCGGATACATTAGCCGGTAGGAGACGGGAATCAAATTATTAGCTTAGGAATGCGACAAAAACAAAAAAGAATCCATGGATTGAAGGCTTCATAGGGTGTGCAATTGATAGAAAATAAGTAATTTTTTGGGTGAACTCCTCCTTTAAGTTTTTTTTTCAAAAAACGGTTAGTATTTAGAAGACATTAGAATTATTAAGACACATTTTCACGATTTTTCGAAAATAGCAGATCTACAAGCTCATAGCGCTGCACTCGGTGCCACGCTATGAGCTTGTATATCTGAATAGCCAAATAAATCTAAAATGACAGAGATGCGTTACCGCATTGAATGGGTTAAAGGCATATCAGCTAATGAGTGCACCAAGCCATGTGCTAAAATGTGAGGAAACCAGCTTATTCCAGTTGGACGACTGATGTACTGCACTGTGCTTAACCTTCCACTCAAATCATGTCACATATAGTTTGTCACTTTGAGTACATAGTAAACTCCTCAGAGTTACAAATCGGTAAATTAAGACTGAGGATTTTCCAGTGTCGCCCGTTGGGCTAATATGGAGCCAAATATCGTTGCTGTCGGGCAGAAACAAGCTAACTCCATTTTGACGCTTTTGCATTTCTCCCATAAATCAGTGCTATTGAACAGCCTTTACGTCTGTGTGTTGGTAAAAACAAATATTGAACCAATGAAAAGCATTAAAAAGCGCTTCTGACAAAACCAGCTAACTCCACTGGATCCTCAAACTTTCTGCTAAACCAGCTAACTCCACTAAAAGGGGGTGGAGTTAGCTGGTTTTGCTGACTCCAGGCTCCACCCCCTTTTGACCTCCAACCTCATTGTGAGCTTGGAGGTCCATTTAATTCAGCTGTTCTTATCAATGATGAACAAAACCTCCTAACTGAAAAATGTACATTTTGGAGTTAGCTGGTTTCTGCCCGACAGCAGAGAAATACTTTAGGTCAGTTGTTTGGACTGCACTCACGAGCCATGGAATCAGAGGAGGAAAGTAGTAAGAGGAAATGCTATTTTAAATTCTGAGGAAGTCAGCCAGAAATGAAAACAACATTTACATGTCAACTTGTATTTACTGAAGTAACAAGAAAATGTCATAACTTTCTGGCATCTGGAACAGAGTATTGCTCTGGTGCAATATTCTTTCTTTCCTTTGTCGTCTAGCATAACTTCATGCTGCAGGGCCAACTGTCCTTGGCATAAAATACTGTGCATTAAATATGTCAAGATGTCTATTTTATTAGTCGCCTACCCTATTTTGGTGTGTTAACGTGGCCACTCCTTAAAATCAGGGCCGGATTAGCACTATGTGGTGCCCCAGGGCGACCTCAAGGGCGACCTCAAGTTGAAATTTCAGTTTTTTTATGGATTTTGTTAGTTTTTTTCCGGTTTTTGGTTACTTTATTTCAGTTTTAGGGTTAGGGTTATGTTATTTCATTCTTATTTAAAAAAATTCAGTAACATTTGACCAGGAGTGTCTATACTTTCAATTAAGTACTGGGGTTGAGTACTTTGTCATATTGCATTCAAGTCACCGTTGAAGTGTTGCTCAAGCCATACTGCATAAATGAAAAGGAATCTGGTTAATACCAAAAAATTGTTTTTCTTTCTTCTGTGCTTTACAGCAGTGGTTCTCAAAAGTGGTGTCTGGGGACCCCCAGGGGTCCTTGAGGGGGTTCCAGGGGGTCCCCAGCCAAATGAGTTAATATAGCATAAAAATCATCAAATAACCACTTTAACCCTATAAGCTCACAACAACGCGTCACGTTGTGACACGCTGTGACACGCTGTGACACGCTGTGACACGCTGTGACACGCTGTGACACGCTGTGAGCTTATAGATCTTCTATTCAAGAAATGCTGTGAAAAAAATCATGAACAAATGGAGACATTTGGAATATTTTTGAAACATTTTAACAACACAAATCTTGTATCTAGGGGGGGGGGGGGGGGGGGGGAATCATTTTCAGATGGGGGTCCGTGGCCAAATGCATATTGTTGTTCGATGCTTCACTGCATCATTGGAACACTGAAAAAAAAAAGGCCAGAACCAGTTTGATTTGTAGAACGTCACGCCGCATCACTTTGTAGCTTCATGTTGCTGGCTACAATTGAAAATGACTGGTAGCCTGTCACCATGTCACCACCACGCAACATCTGCCCCTAAAGGCACGCACGCACGCACGCACGCACGCACGCACGCACGCACGCACGCACGCACGCACGCACGCACGCACGCACGCACGCACGCACGCACGCACGCACACACACACACACACACACACACACACACACACACACACACACATTCACAGTTCCCTTCTTTGGCCTTATTGCAAGCAACAGTGAAAACATACTTGAACACACAGACACTTGATTTTGGGTGGCGATTTTAACTGTCTAGTTGATGCCAAGGACAGGCTGACAACTAGTTAGGCTGGACTCTAGTACAAAGTCACTGATGGACTCTTTTCGCACCATGAACCCTAGCCTAGTGGTTCTCAAACTTTTTCATGTCAAGGACCCCACATTGACACTTATTAGCCCGTGGACCCCCATTTGAAAAGACACGCCAGGGACCCCCATAAGAGAAGATCTTTACGGCTCTAGCAGTGATTCTCAACCACTTTAATTTCAAGGACCCCAGTTTGACATGCATTAGGCCACGGACCCCCATTTAATGGCATTTCTATCTCTGGGACCCCAATTTATATTGTAAAATGAATGTTAATTTAACTCAGAGAGTGTACAAATGGAACCAAATGGACCCCTTAGGGTCCATTTGGTTCCATTTGTATACTGTCGGAGTTACAGACCCATAGGGTCCATTTGGTTCCTAAATATCCATCATTTAGCTGGGGACCCCCTGGAACTCGCTCAAGGACCCCTGGGGGTCCCCGGACCCCACTTTGAGAACCAATGCCCTAGGCAGAATGGGTATACATGGACCAAAGGCCGAACCCACTCTAGGATCGACTTTCAAAAGGTCGAAAGTCTCGCTGTTACCCCGGTGTGTTTTTCTGACCATTCAAATATTTACTGTTTTTTTTACAGAAGCACAGTGAAACCCTGTGTGATTAGCAACCATCAGGGGATCGATCATACTGGAGATAAATATTATGTGGTTCTTGAAATATTAGTCAGAATGCTTAAAATTTGCTGGCAGAAGCTACAGCCTGTTTTAGAAAACCCCTGGCAGTGAATGTGTTAATTGAAACAATGTTTACAGGTCTGGAAAAATGTAAACTCTCCTTTCATGCAAAATGCTCATAAAGACGTGGCCTGGAGCACAGTACACGACTGCCTCCCCACAAGGGCCTGTTTGCATGGAAGGAGATGCTCCAGAAGCAGGTCCTGGTTAACCGACCTTTATAGGGACCCCACAGCCAATGACATTATGTACGGTGAACTACACTGTAACAACAATGAAGATTGGGTGAGATGGTGGGCGGTGATCAAACTGCACTATGGATGCCATCTAGAAATGTAGAAATCTGCTTGTTTAAAAAAAAGGTTTAGTATGCCCTAAGAGTCTGTGGCTAAACTAGCCGTGACTATATCCTTAGGGACCAGACCAAATTTTAAAATAGAGAATGAATGAATTATGGAAAGTGGGACGACCTGGTTTGGTGTATGACATTTTAACCCATTAAGACCTGAGGCGATTCTTAAAAAAAATCTAAATCCTAACAGTTTTTTTTTTTTTATTCACGATTTTTCAAAAATAGCGGATCTACAAGCTCATAGCGCGGCACTCGGTGCTATGAGCTTGTATATCTGCTATTTTTTAATAGCCAAAGAAATTTAAAGTCACACAGATGCGTTCCAGGTCTTAATGGGTTAAAAGATGTACTGTCTGTAAAAACTAAATGTAAAGTGTATTTTAGTTTTGAACATGCTATGATTATTTGTATGGATTAACTGGTTGTAAAATGTTCACTAAATCAAATAAAATGTCTAAAAACTGAAAAGTGAGTAGCTAACATACCACACTGTCCTCACCCCTCTAGGTGATCCGTATCCTGAAGGAACTGAAACAGAAATACCCGGATAAAGAGCTGGACCAGCTGGTGGAGCTAGCCAACTACTACGCACTGCTGCATCAACAGAAGAGCAGAGCTTTTTACCGCATACAGGTACAGATTAACACACATGAACACAAACACGTGCACATACAGTATACTCAAGATGAACTTTCACTGACTGTAGTAGTGCAGGCACGTGCGTGCACACATACTGTAGGCACCAACCAGTGCCCAATTTACCCTTTTTCAAGCCTACATAATACCCTGTTTTGCCAAAGTTAAGGAAGTATTGTGGAAATTTTGAAATTCATCTCATGTGAAATCGGGCTCTGATCTTGTGTGGAGGAGGTTTTGGTGTTTGAAATTTTACTATAAACATATCTGCCAACTCCACCTGTTAACCCTGTGTCCCCGTGATAATGAATGAATGAGAGAGAAAAAAATGAATGAGAAAACTGTTCGCTTATCCTCTGTTCTGTCGATGGATTAAAGTTACAATCTTGTGGCCCGGACGGCTGGTGTATCAACTAAAGGCATAAAAAGGCATACAAAGCTTATTTTTAGTTGCTTATCAGGCAATGCCAGAACTTTTGCTGTCTCTCCCATTGGCATTCCAGCAAGTTATGCTTATTTTTTTGCTGGAAAGATTCTGGCACTGTAGTGAAAACACAGCTTAATTCTCTCATATGTCTCTTGGCGAACCACAGTTGCTCTCCACTCTGCTCTCATTCAATCCAAAGGCTATAGGCTTCGTCAATTTGTTTTCCCCTCCTGGTAAGTCTGGATTTAGTAAGAATCAATGGAACTGGCATGCTCAACTCAAACGTCTTCAGAATATGATGAAACAGACCTTCCCCTTCATGTGGGTGTGAAATCTGGTTTTAGGAAATGGCTAGCATGTCTGTCTCGTGAACTTCATGCCCAAAAGTGTGAACTTGCTATAGGTTCCGTTTATAGGCTAAATCATTCAAAGACCTTCCTCTACGTTTCTGAAATGTGGGTACGAAATCTGCTTTTAGCACGTCTATCATGCAGGTCACAGTCACACGCAAAATTGCTAGGTTCCGGTAATAGGCTTTTTAAAGGGTTAATGGGTCAAAATGATTTAGGCTTATCTATTTATCATTATCAAACATATTTTTTACTATTATATTAAGTATGTACACATTTACTTGACTGGGTCTATATTGTTTAGCTTCCCTGGTTTCTAAATTTGTTACTGTCCTCGCTAGTAATAAATAGGCTATTTCCTTCTGTTCAGTTTATAAGTTCAAACGTATTCATTTGTGTGTGTGTGTGTGTGTGTGTGTGTGGGTGTGGGTGTGGGTGTGGGTGTGTGTGTGTGTGTGTGTGTGTGTGTGTGTGTGTGTGTGTGTGTGTGTGTGTGTGTGTGTGTGTGTGTGTGTACACACTCCCTGGATACCACAGCAGAACCTCTGCCCCACATTTTTCAGATCAGCCCGTCATAGCGCCACCATGACGCAAAACCCATTTTTTATCCAAACGTCATGCAAATCGGTACACAGTATCTCTATAGTCATGTGATCAACCCGGATCTGTCCGATTTCCCATATTGCATCCTCATTGCCTATGGTTGACTTCCAAAGTTTGCAGGATTGGTCCGTTTTGAACAAAATGCCTCAAATCATGGACGCAGCTTGCGATTTCCGTCAAATTTAACAAACACATTCCCACTAGGCCGAAGAATAAATGCCACCCTTTTTCACATTGGCCTGTTATAGCGCCACCAGCAGGTCTAATTTAGCAAAACACATTTTTGGAACAAAATGCCTCAAATCATGAATGGAGTGTCCGATTGCCGTGAACGACCTAAGAATAAATGGCACCCTTTTCCCATTGGCCTATTATAGCGCCACCAGGAGGCCACAATAACGTACCTGACCTGGCGGAGACCTGTGCTCCGAGGAGCACTTTTTCTAGTTTCAATTGTTTCCCACAATGCAGACATGGAAGTAACTCCTCACAGTACCTACAGTACCTGAGATAGCCACAGTTGGGCAAAGGAGAGGAAAGGCACTGAGCTTCTTCAAGTGTGTTATTTAAGCAATAATACACAAGAGGCAGTGCTATACTGTAAGATCCTAGGCCTACCAGTACCAATATAATTCATGGTATACTGTAGCTCGACCTTGAGTGCATTTCGTATTCATGCGTTTAACTATAAATATATGATTGATAGTGATGTGCCTGTTTTCAGAGTGCTTGGAGGCCAGTCTGGAGCTACAGTATGTGAATATGTGATGACATCATTTGCATATGTCTATGCAAAAACCACAGACAGATACAAAGAGATGTGTGGAATTTATAGATAGATACTGTAGATGGTTATGATGAAAGTGTATTCCGCAAGAAAAATTGTTATCTTTCATTCCTTTCCATTTCTAGTATATCCAGGTCCTCGTTTGTAGTGGGGGAAACCCGTTGATTTGACCCATTTGGGGCAAACTGATTAGTTCAATGCTGATAGATTTGGCAAATATACCTTTATAGAGATGATGGCTGAGTGCTGTTATGTTGGCACTCAAGAATGCCTCTCAGTCAATAAAAATATTTTGACTGTGGTATATTGTGGAATAATGATAACTGTCATGATTCTACACATTCAAAATGTAGCCTTTGCTTTGTAGCCTGGTAAAAAAGAGGGAAAATTCTACTTAACCAGAGTGCCGCACTATGAGCTTGTAGATCTGCTAGAAAAATCTTTTTTTTTTTTGCAAATCTTTGAATATATATATATATTTTTTAAAGCGAACATTTTTAACTAAATTTTTGCTTCTGTGGGATTATAGAAATGTCTTCTAAATCCTAACAGTTTTAAAAAAAAATGTCAAGGACCACCCATAATGGTACGTATTTGGCCGTGGACCCCCATTTCAAAATATTTTGTTCCAGGGACCCCCAGAAGTAGTAACAGAGTTAAAAAATATTCGCTTAAAGAAAAATACATATTCAAAGATTTGCACAAATGTTCACGATTTTTCAAAAATAGCAGATCTACAAGCGCTACGAGCTTATATATCTGCTATTTTTTAATAGCCCAAAGAAATATGACACAGATTCTTTCCCCGCTCACACACTTGCTCTGTGCGCCTCTATGTCTGCGGGGCGGCGTCTGGATTTGAACCTGGTCTATCTCATAACCCTCCCTCCTCTGTCTCACCCTCCTTCGCTCCAGGCCACCCGCATGATGATCGGCGCCGGTAACGTCCTGAAGAGGCACGTGGCCGACAATGCCCGGCGCACTGCAGCGGTAGACGAGGAGGCCCCCGAGGAAGATGACCTCGGGGTGTGCAGCCGCATTGCCTTCGAGAGCGCCCACAGTCAGTGCATGGAGAACTGTGGCGTCCTCACCCTGCCCGTGGTCTGTCAAGGTACACCCACTGCTATCTTAGTGTTAGTCTGCGTAAATACACAGGCAAAATCCTAGGTGTTCATTTAACCCATTTTGGGCGGGAACCCCTATTTGTAACTATACCTTTCAGGACGGGAACCCCTTTTGGGGGGGGGGGGGGTTGCTATGTACAGTATAACAACATACTTTTTTAAAAAATGGGTCAAAGGGAGGGTAAGTGATATTTTTGGTTAAAACAAAAACGTTTTGTATTAAAAGGTTAAGGCGCTATGTTCTGATAGTAATCATTGCTATAGAGTGTTTGTTCAGTCTCCCCGTCTCTCCAGGTCTTTAATAAACAGAAAATACTCTTTCAGGTAGGTGACAACATTTCAGCCAATTAGGAGAGAGTAGGCCTACCCATTTATCAGCTTCGTTTTTATAGGGTGCGTTCGAAAATACAGCACTGAGCACACTGGCCAATACAAACTAATAGGCGAGTGTGCTCCGGTGCGTAACGCACCCATAGTGTTCAGCTCATTTATTTGTGTCATTACTTCCAATTTCACTTGTTTAATCTGTATCCTGACTGAGTTCTCTATCCTGATTGGATAAAATTGGTATCCTGACCTGAAAATGCATTTTCTGTTTAATAAATAGCTGGAGAGACATGGAGACTCCTGTTACTGAACACTATAGCAATGAGTACTATCAGAATATAGAGCTATTTAACACTTATTTTGACCTTAGAAAATCACTTACCCTACCTTTAACTTTGAGAGTGTACTAATGTGACCAAGGTTACCTTTGTAACTAAGCGCCACTGGCTCTCAAATGGATAAATGACCACTGCAGAGACTAGGGGTTTCCACCGCGGTGCATCCGGTTTGCCCGGGCATTCCAACAAACACATTTGGCCGTGTTCGCAGGAGGGAAGCCTGGCGGAAAGGGCGTTTTTTGTGGCTGCACTAGAAGCTCTCGGTGAAGCTCCACACTGGCAGGTGAAAAGACGCACCAGACAATTCCATGTGTAACGGAGGAGGCACGTGGTTTCAATACCAAGTGTGTGGGCAAATCAGAGAATTTCTATAATGACTAAATTGGGCAAAAAAAATAACCAAATAGGATAAATTAACACTGTGGATTTTACGCTGTACCGAGTCGACATAATGCTGATAAGGAAGACTAACTGGGAAATTAAGTATAAGTATTATTAATATGCACTATGTCATCATTGCTCCTTTTAAATGTCTGATGTTTAATGTTCATGCCAGTTTTATTTGTAATTATTTGTATCTTATTATTCTGATTTATGGTCTCGCTGCACAGAGCTTTTGGGTATAATTCGAGGTTCTTAAAGGAGAATTTTGGACTAAAGTTTTCTTACCTTTTCTATGACGTTATATCTTAGGAAGAATGGTACAGTAGAAAATTTTCATAACTCCACCCCTGAGCCGCCACAGCTTAAAAGGTCCACGGATAGGCCTTAGGTTAGATCACATATTTTAATAGCTTTTTTTGTTGTTTTTTTTGGTGAGATCTGACGTTCATAGTGACAGAACACTGTCCCACACTGTTTTTGGTTGCATAGTGTTCTGTCACTATGAACGTCAGATCTCACAAAAAAAAGAAGCTATTAAAATATGTGATCTAACCTAAGGCCTATCCGCGCACCTTTTAAGCTGTGGCGGCTCAGGGGTGGAGTTATGAAATTTTTCTACTGTACCATTCATCCTAAGATATCATAAAGTCATAGAAAAGGTAAGAAAACTTTAGTCCAAAATTCTCCTTTAATGTCAGTATGATCAATTCATTTCTGTGGCCTTCCTTCTGGCTTTTTTATGACTTGTCTTAGTTTTTTTTTTATTGGGTTCAAGACCCCTTTCTACTCCAAAATGAGTCTTTTGAAGCAAAAAGCAAAGATCAGCTGAACATACATGCACATTATATTTATATTGGCACTGTGAAAGAGTATATTTTAATATATCCTGACAGCTTTTGCTTGACTACAGAATAGAGAGAGTAAGGAGGTTAACTCAACAACAAAAGCTTGTAGAAAGACAAGATAGGCTCACTGTTGCTGCAGACAGTTCAGAGAGTTCAGTTTCAGATTGTTTCTTATTAGAAGTGGTGCTAAAAGTGCTGCCATCTCCCTTTCACGTGTGTAAATAAAAGAAAGAAATCAGATGGTTTAAATTGTTTAAGAATCAATGGATAGTTATAAAATACAGCCACGTGAATTCCCCATTCCCCACTACGCGATATTGTCAAATGTTCCGATCTAGACGCATTATGCTAAACTTGATACATAAAGTTCTGATAAAACTATAATAACGGATCATCAATATGCAAGGGACAACTTAAGGGATAGTACATAGGATCTTGTATATTGGTACAGCAAATTAGTTGTTACAAAAATAATGACTAAAGTTTAGGATGAGAGAGTTTCATTTTATCACTCTGTTACCCCACAAACTGTGCACAATATTGAGCACAGTTTGTGAAGCCTACCCTGTCTATGTTTTGTCTGCTGATATCCTAAAACAATCAGTTCAGCAGTTGCCTGGTATTCGGAAGGTCCCTGATTCAGTCCCCACTACTTACAGAAATATGTTGATGTGGTGTGCCCTTGAGCAAGACACTGAACCTGAAACTGTTACCCGAAACTGTCCGATAGCTGTCCACTGCTCCTAATAGGTAGGATATGTTGAATGCAAAGGGCAAGCATGAACTTTCCCCTATCCCCAAAAACCCAACTCAGTCCAGTGGTCCACGACTGGAGGTCAACTTCTCATCTGTTGCATGGCCATAGTTTAGGCTCATTTCCCTACTATAATTTCTCCTCCGCGTCATCAGTGCCCATACCCTAGGGGGTGTTGGCGAAAGGGCCTTTCTGTGTGGAGTTTGCATGTTCTCCCCGTGTCCCCTAGCGTAGGTACCCTCACAAAAAAACATGCAGCAATCCTGGTCTCTATACCGCCTCCCCCTGGTCAGCCGGGGCGCCTGATGGAGGGGAAAGGAACTGGTTGGAATAACGTATTCCTTCCTCGCCCTACGTCTAACCAGGGAACCTCCCCCCTGTCAGGTGATAAGAAGCGGCTTGCTAGCTCCTCATGCGTTGAAGGAAGCATGAACTCAGTTCAGGGCTTTCCCCAGGATGGCAGAGGGAGAGTAGCGCCCAGGATCACTGGGTGAAAAATGGGTTACAAAATCGTGGGATCATTTTTTCTTTTTTAAGATAAAGAAATATAAATAGTGTAATATATTTGTCTCACAGTAAATAGCTGCTGCTCTTATTAAAATTCTGCAATTCCCTTTAAGGCGGCCTGGGAGAGAGCACCTTCTACGTAGACTACAGGACAGAGGACGGATCAGCCAACGCCGGGTCCGACTATGAGTATGCTGAAGGAACGTTGGTGTTCAAACCTGGAGAGACACGCAAGGACATCAAGGTGAGTAGGAGCAGGAGAGGAGGAGGAGCTGGAGGAGATATAGGAGGCGTGAGGTAGAGAGAGAGAGGAATGTGGGGAGACAAAGCAGCCAGTGTGGAAGAAGTACTTTTACTTAAATGGACTACACCATGAATTTTTACTTTTTCTTCTTTTTTGTGTGTTTTTGGTCTACCCCAGTTTGAACACTCAGGCTTTCACAGAAAAAAATATATATATTTTTTCTTTATTTATTTTTTCTTTATTTGTTCTTATTTATTTATTTTACTTTTTCCACACAGAACCAGGAGATAACATGCATACAAACTGGCTCAATAGCACCCCGTGCCAAACAGGACAATGTGGTATTGCAGGTGAAAGTGCTTTATAAGCCAGAGAGAAGTTAGTTGGAATGAGTATATCTGAGGCTTGATTTAGGCTCAAACCTTTTGAAAAACGTTTGAGGGACATAAACAATATGATATTAAATATTATTATTATTTTTTTAATTCATGGTGTAGATCCTTTAAGTAAGAGTAGCAATACCACAATATAACACCAAACAAGTAAAAGGCCTGTGTTCAAAATGTGACTCGAGTAAAAGTACAAAAGTATTGGCATCAAAATATACTTAAAGTACCAAAAGTAAAAGTACTAAAATGTTTGAAAATAGCAGATCTACAAGCTCACAACGCGTTGTGATGCGACACGTTGTGAGCTTGTAGATCTGCTATTTTCAAATAGCCTAGGTATACAATAGGGCTGAAGTGGTTAATGTATGTTTTATAATATAATAATTTATAACTGCAAAGTAACTAGTAACTAAAGATTTCAAATAATTGTAGTGGAGTAAAAGTACAATATTTGCCTCTGAGATGTAGTGGGGTAGAAGTATAAAGTATTGAATATTGGAAATACTCCAGTATAGTAAAAATCACACCCAGTGTGAAGTGAGCGGTGTTATTTAGAAACAACAGTGGTCATCACAGTGATGGAAGCTCACTTTAAAAAAAATGATTTTTTGAAGTGCGTGGTGCTATTTATAGGGTCTGAATAGTCAGCCAATCACGGTACGGCGAAAAGGGTGTGAATAGAGTCCGCCAATCACAGTACAGGGAAAGACGAATTCCCAACCCCACTTATAGGAGCGGCTACACCGCTCAAAAATGTCTGCCAGCACCAGAGATTTTGGAGGATTAAGCGAGACAGTTCGCAATGTTCCGTTCACGTCTGCTGGAGATATGCCGACGTGGAGAGAATATTCTGTAGCTGATTGGGAAAGTCTGCACATTTTTGAAGACGAGACTGTGATGAGTGAAGTTGTTCCGAACACTCCGGAGCTTAAATTAATCACTTCTAGGTGCGGAGAAAAAAAATCAACATCATTTAGTTTTTGCATATTAAAATGGTTTAATATTATATTTTGTAAAACCTAGCCAAGTCAGTTGCCTCAGTGGTTGAGATATTGGAAACAGAAGCTGATAGGATTTCTGTTTCAGGGCCGTGCACAGGTGTATTAATGTGAGGCAATGCTCAGCATATAAAGTTGCTGTTTCAATATCTTGTTCAGAACTTGTTCAAGAGATCAGCAGAGCCATCGTCTCTGCCAGGTGTGTGCATGTGTGCCGAGCACGGCGCGCGCGCAAATTTACATTATATTTTTTCCCGGGTTTGTTACTTTTTTGGGGGGGTTTTGTTACTTAAAGTCGGTTAATTCGGTTAATTCGGTTAATTCGACCTATGGGCGGAGGCGGAGCTAGACAGCTAGTAGCTACTGTAATGGTACTGTAAATCTGGCATAAAAGAGATGAAAAGAGACAGACAACGTCCCAGCAGGACAGGCAGAGAAAGGGGAAGGTGGAAGTTACTGTGAGGCACGGAGGAGATAAGCAATACGGCTTGAACTAATCACAGCTTTAAGCCATTAAGACCGGGAACGCATCTGTGTATCCACTTTAACCATTTTTCAACCACCTTATACTTTGGCTATTCAAAAATAGCAGATCTACGAGCTCATAGCGCGGCAATCGTGAACATTTGTGCAAATCTTTAAATATATATATTTTTGAAGCGAAACAACGTATTTTGAGATGGGGGTCCGCGGCCAAAATACATATAATTTTGGGTGGTCCTTGACATGAAAAAGTTTGAGAACCACTGATTATAGCGACATAAGTAATTTTTTTTTACTGTTTGGATTTAGAAGACATTTGTAGAATCCCCAGAAGCAAAGATTTGAGTTACAAATGTTTGCTTAAAGAATATAGGTATATTCAAAGATTTGCACACATTTTCATGATTCTTCAAAAAAATTGCCAAAGCATAAGATAATGGTTAAAGTGGTTCAAATAAAAAAATTACAGATGCTTTCCCGGTCTCAAAGGGTTAAATTGAAATCAAAAGAGCTTTAAGTTTTGTCTAGCTTGTTAGCTACACTGTATAGTCACAAATGAGCGGGTCTATTTGGTTACATTTGTGCCCTCTCTGAGTTACAGATGGATAAATGAACTCTGATGGTTATAATAGCAATATAGCATGTTGTCCAAACATTTTCAAAGTTCTCTGCCTCTATTCACTAAATACTTTTTCTTATTGTAATCTATTCCACCTTTTGGAGCAGTAAAGAAACATTTGTTCGCAGATGGAAAATCACAGTGAATGAGACACACAGTATAGGAATGAGGTGATGACATTACTCATTCCTGATCAAAATACAAATTGCTGTTCAAGAAGTTGTGCAGCATTGCATCTGAAGAGACATTTTAGAACCAAATTATCTTTTGGTTTTTTTCTTAAACTGAAGGACTGACTGAATAAACCAATCCAATTAGCATTCATGCTTTGCTGCCTGAATACTAGGAAAACTGAGAGGAATGAACGCAAGAGTGAGCCGTGTGTGATCTCCCCTCAGATTCCCCGTCAGGTGTGTTTGATCAAAAGATCAAACGAAATGCATTCCGTGGATTTCGTAGATAGGAAAGAGATGAGATGACGTGAGATCAGAGCGATCGCAATGGCAAGAAAAATACATTACACAGCAGCTTGGTAAGTGTGGGTCGTTAATGCAGAGACTATATGGACTACAAATGGGTTACACATCTACTATCTCTGAAAAGACGCGACGAGGCTCATTGAGTCCATTCCAAAGGTCACCGTTGTTCATTTCAGAAGAATACAATTGGGTTTCATTGATCGTCGTGCCTGAAGACAGCGGCAGAGAGACCAATTTAGGTGGAATTGCTCACTCTCCTGCTAGAGCAGTTATTCTGTTCAGCTGCTGTATAATCATCCCTGTGGCACTCGTAGGCAGTGGTGGAAAAAGTACTCAAATGTTTTTCAAATGTGCTCAAGTTGTGAGCTTGTAGATTTGCTATTTTCAAACATTTTAGTACTTTTACTTTTGATACTTTAAGTACATTTTGATACCAATACTTGCGTACTTTTACTCAAGTAAATTTGTTATTCCGCACTTTCACATGTAACACAGTACTTCTACATTGCAGTATTGATATACTTTTACTTAAGTAAAACATTTGAGTACTTTTTCCACCACTGTTTGGTTTTGAAACACTTACATTTACATAAATCTCAAGTGCACCTCAAGTACGCGTTTTGCAGCAGGCTGCATTTCCCTATGGCCATGTCTGCCAGGGGCTGAGAAACAGACATGCATAAAAATAACGTCAAGTACCACTACACTTTATATACAATTGAAGCTTTGAGTTGTAGTGTACTGTAGGTGTTAGGTAGTGTTGATTTTGACAGCACATTTTGATTTAGTTTTAGTCATAGTCTTTTGAATCAAATTCCATTTAGTTTTAGTCATTATTAGTCATCTGAAATGTTTTACTGTTAGTCTAGTTTTAGTTGACTAAATATCATAAGATTATATGTATTTTGACGGTGGCTTGATGGCGTCGTAATGACTGATTTTACACTTGGTTGCATGCTAAAAATAGCCGATCTGCAAGCTCACAACGCGTCGCAGCGTGACGCGTTGTGAGCTTGTAGATCTGCTATTTTCAGAGCGCAACACCCGAGCACAACCAAACATAAAATGACTTATCTTAGTTCTACTGGATCTCTTCTCCACTAGTCCCTCACTAACATTTTAGTCTAGTTTTTATTTGTTGATGGAATTGTCAGTATATTTAGTCTTAGTTTTAGTTATCATAGCTTAGTTTTTATAAAGTTTTTATTTAGATTTAGTCAGTGAAAAAAGGTAGTCGGCGAACATTTTTTGTCATAGTTTTAGTCGACGAAATCAACACTGGTGTTAGGCAGGCAGACAGCCCTGAACAAAAATGGAATCATGAACTCATTTTAGTGTTTTATTGTCGGCAATATAAGGCGTAGGGAAGCTGGGGAGTGCTGTTGTTTATGTTCGCTCTGCCTGGATGCTACATTATGTTATTTATGAGTGGCAGAAAAGCTTGTATCCTTAACTCTGTTGTAGCGCTCCTCTCTCCATAATGAGGATCATTTGCACTTTAGTTTCGAAATCCAATATACTGTAGGCCTATATATTGCAATTATATTGCAGACATAGTCATACAGACAACTTTAATGGGAACAGTGTCTTGGCCCCATATCCAAGTTAAAACTCAAGCCACAAACCTCATGTAGGTGGTGGAAATATCTCTTGGAACATGGCACAGGGCCAATTTTACAGATACTCCAGGAGCATTCCGTGAAAAGTCTCTGTTGAACAAAATGGGATTTTTTTTTACAGGGGTCTGTAATTGGTCCCACCCTTTTTCCCTCAACACCAAATCTCAAAAATAGCTGATCTACAAGCTCAGCTATTTTGAGGAATGTTTGCCTATTTTCGGCAGAATGTTCCCCTGTTTCTGCCAAATGTTCAACTATTATGAATATTTGGTGCGAGGGTTTATGTGGTTAAATATAGAAAGAAGAAGAGAGCGGGGATGTTGGTTTTGTGGTACCTAATATCAGTTGTGGAAAGTACTGTAACTAAGTATATTTACTTAAGTACTGCACTTAAGTACACTTTTGAGGTATTTGTACTTTACTTGAGTATTTTCAATTTCCAATACTTTCTCATCTCAGAGGCAAATATTGTTTGCTTTTACTCCACTACAATTATTTGAAAACTTTAGTTACTAGTTGTTTTTCAGATATAAATGATTACATTATAAAACATACATTAACCACTTTAGCCCTATTTTTTTACCTAGGCTATTTCAACTTGTAGATCTGCCAATCTACAAGCTCAGCTATTTTGATGAATGTGTGCCTATTTTCTCACAATGTTCCCCTGTTTCTGCCAAATGTTCAACTATTATGAATATTTGGTGCGAGGGTTGATGTGGTTGAATATGTAAAGAAGAAGAGAGCGGGAGTGTGGTTTTGTGGTACCTAATATGTGGTGAGTTGAAGATAAGAGCTGTGTCATTTGAGAGTGCACGGAGGGATTGTGGGAATTTCTCTCTAGTTTACACTTCTCATTTCAATGCACCTTCTAAGATCTGATGTTGAAGTCTTGACGTTATGAGACCACATTTCTAGATGTCATCGCTTGGCCTGGAAATGGCTGTTGGGCTGCTCCAGCAGCCTCTTTCAGAATCACAATCAGAATAATTTTTATTGCTATATGAGTATTTTGTCATCTGGGATCGCTCAGAGAGTAGAGCTACCCGCACCGCTGCGTGTGCGAACCAATCAGCGGCTGCTAGGGGCGGGATCTTGGCAAGACCGGATGTGACGCCATCGAGAAGCGCTTATTGCGTTGTAGTTCTTTCACGATTCATCATGGTTGAATAGTATATAAAAGAACTACTGCTGGCGCAGCTACTATACGTCATGTAGACACATCAATATGATTGGTTGATAGACGGTGATAGACAGGCGGTCCCATCCAATCACCTGCCAAGTAGCTTGAAAAAAGGGACCGCCGTCTTGCAGCGATTCTGCTACCGGGGTCCCAGATGGAAATTATGCTGTGAAACAAAATGTGTGTCGCAAGCTTCTTCCATCTGGCAGAGTCAGGTTAGGTATGTTGAAAGTATGTTGAAAGTGTACACAGAGGTAGCATATAATTTACATCCTGCAATTAACTTTTGTGAGTCAATAAATGAATTATTGCACGTTATTATAACACATCAAATGTACTGACACAGAGGCAGCTATTCATTCATATTGTATTCAGGATGTGTGTCTGTGCTCGTCGATTCTGTAAAAACGGATTTGGGAGAGCCCACACCTGTCTACTTGATGCATCCTGCCACAGCCAGTTGTTAAGAAACTCCATTTGAAATGACAAGTGCGACGGTAGCCTCTGGTTATCAGTCTGCCAAGGGAGATGACTGGCGCTTGGCTCTGCTCTGTGCCTTGTGTCACACTAGTGTCAGCTCCTGTCTGTTCACATCCATCCATCCACACACACACCTAAACATCCCTCAAAGCAAGCGCACACACATGTTCATGCTCAGACTCAAACACAACCATGGTAGGCTTGTGTGTACGCCAGTGGTTTTCAAACCTTTTTGTGCTTACAATGCAAACACAGCGCACGTGCGTGCGTGTGTGTGCGTTAGCAAGATAACTTGAGAATTTTCATGAGAGAGGAGGATCAGTAGACTGTCTCAAAGCGATGATTCATCTTTGGGTCAAAAAGGTCAAATATCAAGGTCACCAAAAGAATTCTTACGGACAAAATCTAGGTCATTGCATGTACTCCTACGGGCTGGGGGCGGTACCTGTCACCTCGGAGTGTTGGGCGGGAGGAGTGGGACGAAGGCCCTACGTCCTCCCGGTGGGGGTTCCTCACTGGCAGGTGAGTCAGTCGGATACAACAGCAGTGACAACACAGAAATATGTGTGGCCTGTGGGGAGGAATTCATTGGCATAACAACTAAATTGGGGGAAAAGGGGGGGGGGATTATTGGCTACTCTAAATAAAACACTTCATAAAAAAAGGACAACATCGAGAATGGATGGGTGGATTTGAATGACATTTGGGGAGAATGACCAGTGGACTGCCCTGAACAGATCGTAATCTTTTGGGTCGAACAAGAGACGTTTTGTTACAGGCAGGGTTTTCAATTTGCAATTGAATATGAACGTCATTCCTGCCATAACACCGTCTTTATATCTCCATTCCTCCACCTCTTCTCTGCGTCCAGGTGGGCATCATCGACGACGACATCTTCGAGGAGGACGAGCACTTCTTTGTGCGTCTGCTGAACCTGCGCGTGGGCGACGCCGAGGGCATGTTCGAGAGCGACGACGGCGACGGGCCCAAGGGCCGCCTGGTTGAGCCCCTGGTCGCCACGGTGACCATCCTGGACGATGACCACGCGGGCATCTTCACGTTCGGCGAGCGCATGGTGCGCGTGAGCGAGAGTGTGGGCACCATGGAGGTGGCGGTGGTGCGCAACTCGGGCGCACGCGGCACCGTCATCCTGCCGTACCGCTCCGAGGCGGGCACGGCCAAGGGCGGCGAGGACTACGAGGACGTGCGGGGAGAGCTGGAGTTCACCAACGACCAGACCACGTGAGTGGGAGAAAAACCGCTTGATTTTGCTCGTGTGCTAAAATCAGTGGTGGAAAGTAATTAAGTACATTTACTTAAGTACATTTTGTAGTTTTTCAATATTTTTACTTCTACTCCACTATGTCTCAGAGGCAAATATTGTACTTTTATTCCACTACAATTATTTGAAAACTTTACTTACTAGTTACTTTTCAAATATAAATTATGATATTATGAAACATACATTAACCACTTTAGCCCTATTTTATACCTAGGCTATTTGAAAATAGCCGATCTACAAGCTCACAACGCGACTCGTTGTGAGCTTGTAGATCTGCTATTTTCAAATATTTTAGTACTTATACTTTTGGTACTTTAAGTACATTTTGATGCCAGTACATTTGTACTTTTACTTTTAATTTTTAATTCTGGACTTTTACTCATAACAGAGTATTTATATATTGCAGTATTGGTACTTTTACTTAAGTAAAGAAGTACATTTTCCACCACTGATCTAATGTCTATTACAAACAGAAAAAAATATGTGTTGTTGACTGAATGTCATGACATCAACTTCATCCCCTTGACACTTGGCTAAAAGTCATTGTATAATCATATACTAATGATCATATCAATGATAAACAGTTTGATTTGTTTTTTTTTAAAGAGGCGTTGTGAGCTTGTTGATCTGCTCTTTTTTTGTCCTTTGCCCCAAAGGTGAACGCCAGGGTTAATTTGGATAACATACATCTATGATATATGGTATATGAAACGTATGTGTTTGATATTATCAAACATACAAATATCCAACAATTGACAAAAGGAAATGCATGTATTTAATTCAGTCTGACAAGAAGCAGGTATTAAAAACAAAACAACATAACATAAACATGACTGACCAGGGGGGGGGATATCATAAGCAGAAGTATGCCCCCCATCCCCCCAGCAGCAAATTGAGCCCTGATGATAAAGTCCACATTCAAGTTCAAGTCTTTTAACCCTTTAAGTCCGGGAAGGGAACGCATCCGTGTGTAATTTTTTTTCTTTTTTTCTTTCTTTGGCTATTCAAAAATAGCAGATCTACAAGCTACGCTATGAGCTTGTACTGTAGATCTGCTTTCAAAGCTTCAAAGATTTCCAAATCTTTCAATATATATATATATTTAAAGCAAACATTTTTAACTCTGTTACAACTTCTGGGGGTCCCTGGAACAACATATTTTGAGATGGGGGTCCACGGCCAAATACATATCATTTTTGAGAACCACTGATATTATAGCAACACACGTTTTTTCATTTAGAACATTTAGAAGACATTTGTAGAATCCCCAGAAGCAAACATTTGAGTTACAAATGTTTGCTTTCAAAATATATATAGACCCATGATTTTCCACGATTTCTCCAAAAAATTGCAGACCTACAAGCTCGTAGCGCGGCACTATTTTTGAATAGCCCAAAGACATCTAAAAATGACACACAGATGCGTTCCCGGTCTTAACGGGCTAAAGCGTTGATTTGAACGCAAGGAAAACAAAACAACCCATTGACTGGCTGGCATCAGTGCACACAATGTCAACGCAGAGGCAGAGTCTACAGCTTATATAATATTACACTGACAGTATTAAACAAATGCTGCATCCTAGCAGCAGGGCCTCCCATTCACTTCACTTGATTGCACTCAGCATGTGTCTGTGATCACAGCATGTGCTCCATGCACTCTGTTACGAGTAAACATCCGGAATTCAAAATGTACTTGAGTAAAAGTACAGAGGTATTGGTATCAAAATGTTCTTAAAGTACCAAAAGTAAAAGTACTAAAATGTTTGAAAATAGCAGCAAGCAACAATAGCAAGCAACAAGCTCGCAACGCGTCGCGATGCCACGCGTTGTGAGCTTGTAGATCGGCTATTTTCAAATAGCCTAGGTATAAAATAGGGCTGAAGTGGTTAATGTATGTTTTATAATGTAATAATTTATATCTGCAAAGTAACTAGTAACTGAAGTTTTCAAATAATTGTAGTGGAGTAAAGTGCAATATTTGCCTCTGAGATGTAGTGGAGTAGAAGTAAAAGTATAGATAATTGGAAATACTCCAGTAAAGTGAAAGTACCTCAAAATTGTACTTAAGTACAGTAGTTGAGTAAATTTACATAGTTACCTTACACCACTGCCAGCGGCCGACCATGCTGTTACTTTGTTAAAACATTGTTTCCTAAATCCTGGTCTCTATACTGCCTCCCCCTGGTCAGCCAAGGGCGCCTGATGGAGGGGAAAGGAACTGGTTGGAATAACGTGTTCCTTCCACGCGCTACGTCCTACCGGCGAAACTCTCCCCTGTCAGGTGATAAGAAGGCTTGTTAGCCCTCATGCATTGAAGGAGGCATGAGTTCATAGCTCTGCACTCTCCCTAGGTTGGCAGAGGGAGTGTAGCGCCCAGGAGTACTTAGACAATTGGCACTGGGTGAAAAAGAAATGGCGTTACAAAATTGCGGGATACACATTTTTATTTACTTAATTAAATTTAAATATATTTAAAATGAAAAAATACTTTTTTATATAATATTGATATCTGTATATATATAATATAATATATATAATATTGATAATTCTTCCCTATAGCATAATGTCTCTGTAAAGAAATTCTCTCCCTCCCTCCCTCTGCCTTTCCATCGTTCTTCAGTGGTCATCATGGGACTATATTGATATATATATATATATATATATATATATTTATGTATTTATTTATTTATTTTTACACACCACACATAGACAAGTACAACAACAACCAAAACCATACAAACACAGCAAGCCAATCCCTCCCTCCCTCCTCCCCCCACACATACAAAACAACAAGACAAGAAACCAAACAATTAGAAGACAACAACCCACAGACAGGAGAACAATCAATACATATACATCAGACACTGACAACAACAACACCGAAACCACCAAACAAAACAAAAAGAAAAAACACTAAATTGACATTACACCACTTTTAACTGCTCATTAGAAAGGTCAAGTTCTCAAGTGCTGCAATACCAGGCCCTGTATTCCAGAGAATGTGTTAACCCATTGAAACCGGGAACGCATCTAGTGTAACCACTTTAACCATTATTTTATAATATGGGCTATTCAAAAATAGCAGATATACAAGCTCATGGCACGGCACCGAGTGCCGTGCCATGAGCTTGTAGATCTGCTATTTTTGAAAAATCGTGATTTTTTTTGCAAATCACTGAATATATATAAAAAAAAATTAAAGCTAACATTTTTAACTAAAATCTTTGCTTCTGGGGGGGTCCCTGGAACAACATATTTTGAGATGGGGGGTCCACGGCCAAATACATATCATTTTGGTGGTGCTTGACATGAAAAAGTTTGAGAACCACTGATTATAGCAACATACGTTTTTTCAAAAAACTGTTAGGATTTAGAAGATATATGTAGAATCCCCAGAAGCAAAGATTTGAGTGAAAAATCTTCGCTTTAAAAAAATATAAATATATATAAATCTATATATTAAAAGATTTTACACACATTTTCACGATTAAAAAAATATATATATATTTTTGAATAGCCAAAGAAATCTTAAATTGACACAGATGCGTCCCCGGTCTTAATGGGTTAAATGACATATCTATATGTCAGCATCACTGATGTTTTTTTCTGCTGTGCTCCAGTGAACTGGAGTTCTGTCGATATCAATATAGTCCCATGATGACCACTGAAGAACGATGGAAAGGCAGAGGGAGGGAGGGATGAACAGAGATATTATGCTTTAGGGAAGGAGAGTATACGAGGGCATGTGAGGAGAGCTGTAGTTACCTTTCTCCAAGGAGGTCGTCCGGAAGGCATAGAAAAGAGGCAAGAAAAGGTCAAGTGTTGGTTATTGTTGTTGGTTGTTCATAGAATGTCAGCCCTTCATCACCTCTACTGTCGTCTTGTGTTGTTTTGGGGGTGTTTCTTTCTCCTTGTCGCCCCCCTTCCGATAGAGGCTATGCACGTGACATCATCGTACCCGGAAGTTATGCCGGAACGCCTACTGAGTGGCAAAAAAATACTTTCTGGCCTTGACAGCCCATACATCCAAACAGAAAAGTCCTATTTGATTGTATTAAACAACGTTAAACTCAACAACATGGCAGCTGTACGGAAAGCTTGAATTTTGAGACGCGTGAACGAAAGCGTGAACGTAACAGTTTCAAGAATTGAACGAGTTCGTTCGCATTTCGCGGCAACGCACTACATCTTTTGAACGAATCGATCATGAACGACCCATCACTATCCTGCTGTACTTCACTATCTTGCCACTTCTCATTCGCTGTCCATAATACATCAAGGCCAACCTACTGGGAGCATAAGCTCATCACTGCTGGGTTGTGTGTGTGTGTGTGTGTGTGTGTGTGTGTGTGTGCGTGTGCGTGTGCGTGTGCGTGTGTGTGTGTGTGTGTGTGTGTGTGTGTGCGTGTGCGTGTGAGTGTGTGCGTGTACGTGTGCGTGTGCGTTTGTGTTTTGCACTGTTCGGGTTACTAATTAATGGTTGATTACAGTGGGAGTTTAGGAGGCCTAATTAGCTGTAAAGGAAACTGGATTACCAGCAATTAGGGTAGAACCTGTCTGTCTGTCTGTCTGTCTATCTGTCTGTCTGTCTGTCTGTCTGTCTGTCTTTCTGTCTGTCTGTCTGTCTGTCTGTCTGTCTGTCTGTCTGTCTGTCTGTCTGTCTGTCTGTCTGTCTGTCTGTCTGTCTGTCTGTCTGTCTGTCTGTCTGTCTGTCTGTCTGTCTGTCTGTCTGTCTGTCTGTCTGAAGTGATGTCCATTAACACCAACACACATGCATGCATCACTATAAATAAGGAGGCGGTTTAAGTCGTTGAGGATGACTTAGGGTACCTGGGAAGTCTGATTAGTCAGACCAATGGTGACCAAAAAGACTTCCAGCACAGAATTGGGAAAGCCCGCCCCCATCTACACAAGACTCCATAACATCTTGCAGTCCAACACCTACAGCCTCAAAACCAAGAACCGCTTGTATAACACCTTGGTCAAGCTGGTTCTACTGTATGGCGTGCTGACTGCTGAGTGCTGACGAGTCAACAAGTCAGGCCATTCCATAATGACCGCTTGAGAAAGGTGTGTCATATATTTTGGTCCAATAAAATATGAAATAAGGAACTCAATTAACCCATTAAGACCTGGAACGCATCTGTGTCACTTTTTGATTTGAGCTAAAAAGCATTATTTTACACTTTGGCTATTCAAAAATAGCAGATATACAAGCTCATAGCGCAGCACCGAGTGCCGCGCTACGAGCTTGTAGATCTGCTATTTTTGAAAAATCATGAACATTTGTGCAAATCTTGAATATATATATATATATTTGTAAAAAAAAACATTTGTGCAAATCTTGAATATATATATATTTGTAAAAAAAATGGGGGTGGGCAGAAAAACCAAATGGGTGGGCCCAGGCCTACCTATGCCCACCCATGGCTACGCCCCTGCAACAAAATCACTCCCCTGAATTTCCCTGAACAAGTAAAACAATTAACACAATCAATCAAGAACACTAATCAAAGTGCAAATGCAATCCGTTGTGCAAATATGTTATTACAGACCAGGCCAGTCCACACCGATGCAACTCTTCGCAACCATAGAGGTATAATATAACTAGAGGGCGGATTGCCCCGCCCCCAGCTATCATTTCAATGAATGTGCTCAGTGGCGTTTTGAAGCACCCGGAAGCCTGCCGGAAGTAGAATTATTGAGTCGTTTTTGGACACACCATAGAGTTATGAGCATGTGCACTAGTGTCCTTTTTGCGTCCTACGGCAGCCCGGTTGCCAAGGAATGAACGCGAGATATTTATTAAATACACTCGAGATGCCTATTTATATGTAAATGCATATGTATTTATGTACTATAATATGTTTACATATTTATATTTATATATATAAATATCTCTCAGTATGTTTTGCTCGTGCATGTATTTCTCCCCGCCTGCAGTTCCAGCCTTGGCCACTGGGGTGGCGGCTTCAATGTTTCTCAGCAACTCTGGGGGCTTGCTTGCAACGGCCATTGGGGATGATGGTTGCAAGCAGTTGCAAGGAGTTGCATTGGCAGTGGTGGAAAGAGTACTCAAATGTTTTACTTAAGTAAAAGTAGCAATGCTGTAATGTAGAAATACTCTGTTACAAGCAAAAGTCCGGAATTACAAATTTACTTGAGTACAAGTACAAGTATCTGCATCAAAATATACTTAAAGTACCAAAAGTAAAAGTACTCATTGTGCATTTCAAATGTATACAAATCTTTGGAAAATAGCAGATCTACAAGCTCACAATGCATCGCATCGCGATACATTGTGAGCTTGTAGATCTGTTATTTTCAAATGGCCGAAATGTATATAAGGCTGAAGTGGTTAATGTATGTTTCGTAATAATAATCAAAATCTACAAAGTAACTAGTAACTAAAGTTTTCAAATAATTGTAGTGGAGTAAAGTACAATGTTTGGATCCGAGATGTAGTGAAGTAGAAGTAAAAGTATTGGAAATTGGAAATACTCAAGTAAAATATAAAAATATTTTACTTAGTTACTTTCCACCACTGTGCATTGGTGTGGACTGGTCTTTTAGTGCGTTCAGTGTTCAGACTTCAGACTGATTCTGCCCCAGTGTGTGGGTTGTGGTGATTCTGCTCTCTAGTGTTTCTCTGTACTGTGTTTTGAAGCGCTGGTGGGCAGTAACAGGGTCACAGAATGATGTTAGAGGCCCTGCCAGGCATCAGGCCTGGTAAATGTCCTCAACTGCCAACAGCTGTGTCCCAATTATGTTTTGGGCCATCCTAGTCTCACGTAGCCAGACAACTATTCCACAATCTCTGAATGCTATATAGAGTCTGGAACTACAACTCCCAAAATCAGAGAGAGGAAACTGGCACTTCCGTTCACGAAAATATATTTTAAAATATCTTTACATTTTACTTTTTAATTTCCATTTCTGCTAAGCAGCAAGCTAAATATACTTAGATGATTTGTATTTATATTAGGATAAATTTGCGCGACTGTAAAGACGAAACGGAAGTGGGGAGGAGGCTTCACATCCGGTTTATATTCTGATCATGATCAGAGCTTCCGAGTCCCAGACTGTATGACCGGAAACATTAGCCCGGAGGCAATTCAGAAAAATCGTGCACTTGGTGACAAGTTTTTGATTTTTGGCATGCTGTTAGATATGGGCATAAGGTTTTCAAAAACCATCGGATGCAAGTTGGGATCGCCCCCTAGTGGTCTGTTTCCAATTAAGCCATTATTAGATAGGTGTGGTTGAAACCCCAAATAATTGATGGAAGAGATTTTTCAATGGATTCTGTTACTATTGGGTATGCTTAATAACATAAAAAAAAATAGGAAAATCGAACTTTTAGAAACGCATAATTTTCAAGTTGGTGTCCACGATGGCTGGCGGGAGCTTAACATGCTTATAAGCGGGGAGGGAATATATAAAAAATCATAACAATTGTGCACTTGGTGACAAGTTTTTGATTTTTGGCATGCTGTTAGGTATGGGCATAAGGTTTTCAAAAACCATCGGAAGCAAGTTGGGATCGCCCCCTAGTGGTCTGTTTCCAATGAATCCAATATCAGAATCAATCAGAATCAATCTATATGGTTGAAACCCAAAATAATTGATGGAAGAGATTTTTCAATGGATTCTGTTACTATTGGGTATGCTAAATAACATACAAAAAATCTAGGAAAATCAAACTTCTGGAAAGGCATCGTTTTCAAGATGGCACATATTCCCTCCCAGTTTATAGGCATTTTAAGCTCCTGGCATTTTAATTCAATTCAATTCAATTCAATTTTATTAAAGTGTCAAATCACAACAAGTTGTCTCAAGACACTTTACATGTAGAGAAGAGACCCGACATCCCACCCTGAGCAAGCAATTTTGCGACAGTGGCAACGAAAAACTCCCTCTTAACTGGAAGAAACGTCAGGCAGACCCTAGGCTCTAGGGTGGCGGCCTTCTGCCTCGACCGTGTCGGGGGAAAGAAGAGAGAGAGAGGGAGAGACAGACAGACAGAGGAGAGACAGAAAGAGATACAGTGCAAGTAGTAACAATAACAATAGTAGCAAATATAATAGTGTAAGATAGTATATGATAATATAATATAGTACAGCAATAGTGTGTATGCAGTATATAATGGTATAATAAAAGAATGTTAAGATAATATACAGTATAGTGTAGTGGTATAGTGTAATGTAGTAGAATGTCGTGCTCCATGGAGAGGCCCGGTCCGCAGTCACAGTATTGAGCCGCAGCTGGGGGTCCATGGACCTGCGACGTGGGAAATAAAAGAAACTCCGGGGAGCAGGTCCCCGGTTGTAGAATTAGTGGCAGGCCTTACTAGAGTGTGAATCTGTACAGGGTTAATTACGATTGTACCAATGGGACACAAACCCACACAACCAAAGGGAGGACGAGAAAAGAGAGGACGAGAGGAGAGAGGAAAAGGGGGGGGGTGGGGAGGGGGGGGGAGAGGATGACTATAGGGTGACTGAGTCTATACACTTCGGCTATAGGCTTTATCATAGAGAAAGGTTTTTAGTCTAGTATTAAATTTACAGAGTGTGTCTGCTTCACGGACTGAGACTGGGAGAAGGTTCCACAGCTGAGGTGCCTGAAACTTAAATGCTCTGCCTCCTGTTCTAATTTTTTGGGGGTTTCTTGGAGCTGTAAGCATTTTTTCATACTGTGGACGCAATGGTGTTCTGGCTGGTTTATAGGGCTCGATGAGTTCTTTGAGATATACTGGTGCCTGTCCATTGAGAGCCTTGTATGTGAGGAGGAGAACTTTAAACTCTATTCTGTATTTAACCGGGAGCCAGTGCAAAGAGGCCAATGAAGGAGTAATATGATCTCTTCTTCTGGTTCCTGTCAGTATGCGCGCAGCGGCATTTTGGACTAGCTGCAGGCTATTTAGGGACTTACTTGGGCAGCCTGATAATAAAGCGTTGCAATAGTCCAGCCTAGAGGTAACAAATGCGTGGACAAGTTTTTCTGCATCATTTTGGGACAGAATGTGCCTAACTTTTGCAATATTACGCAGGTGAAAAAAGGCATTTCTTGAAATTTGTTTTATGTGGGACTGAAAGGACATATCTTGGTCAAACGTGACTCCCAGATTCTTTACAGTGGCCCTGGAGGTCAAGGTAATACCATCTAGGTTAAAATTCTTATCGGCTAGTTTATCTCTGAGGTGCTTAGGGCCAAGTACAATAACTTCAGTTTTGTCCGAGTTGAGGAGTAGGTAATTACGGGTCATCCAACTCTTGATGTCTATAAGACATGCTTGAAGTTTAGCCAGTTGATCTGTTTCATCTGGCTTCATCGATAGATATAATTGTGTATCATCTGCATAACAGTGGAAATTTATAGAGTGTTTCCTAATTATCTCACCTAAAGGAAGCATATATAGAGTAAATAGTATTGGTCCAAGTACAGAGCCTTGTGGGACTCCGTATTTAACCTTTTCGCGTAATGAGGGTGTATCGTTAACGTTTACAAATTGAAATCTGTCAGAGTGATAGGACTCAAACCATTTCAATGCAGCACCCTTAATGCCAACCAAATGCTCTAGTCTCTGTAACAAAATATGGTGATCAATAGTATCAGTATAAGCTCCCGCCATCTTGAAAATTATGTCTTTACAGGAGTTTGATTTTCCTAATTTTTTAGTATGTTATTTAGCATACCCAATATTAACAGAATCCATTGAAAATACCTTCTATAAATTATGTGGGGTTTCAACCATATACTAACCTATCTAATATTGGATTAATTGGAAACAGACCACTAGGGGGCGATCCCAACTTGCTTCCAATGGTTTTTGAAAACCTTATGCCCATACCTAACAGCATGCCAAAAATCTAAAACTTGTCACCAAGTGCACAATTGTTATGATTTTTTATATATTCCCTCCCCGCTTATAAGCATGTTAAGCTCCCGCCAGCCATCGTGGACGCCAACTTGAAAATTATGCGTTTCTAGAAGTTTGATTTTCCTATGTTTTTATATGTTATTTAGCATACCCAATAGTAACAGAATCCATTGAAAAATCTCTTCCATCAATTATTTGGGGTTTCAACCATACCTATCTAATATTGGATTCATTGGAAACAGACCACTAGGGGGCGATCCCATCCGATGGTTTTTGAAAACCTTATGCCTAACACCATGCCAAAAATCAAAAACCTGTCACCAAGTGCACGATCTTGATGATTTCGGCTGAATTCCCTCCAAGCTATTTGAGGAAGTGATCGAGTTCGTTCACATTCACACAAAAGACTGAATCATTCAAAACGAATCGTTCATGAACGTCACAACACTTTTCATCACCCCAGCCACAAAACCGTTCACACCACTGCTGCGACCACAGCCAGGCAAGCGGTAGTCCTACCGGTGCATCAGAAGCAATTCCAGAGTCTTAAGCCTTGAGATCAAATGTTGAGTGCAAATAAAATAAAGTGAGGAAATTGCTCCTGTCAAACGTACTAAATATCCTCAGTACCACTAGACCTATTTATTATAAAGGCCAAGTGTTATGTGGATGTTTCAAAGCAGAGTGCCTGAGTGTGTGTGATTGTGTGCTATTGATTGTAACACTGCTGGGTTAACACGCTGGCAGCTTTATTGACAGACACAGGGCTAGCTGAGACAAACCAACCCAACAGACAAACTGGCCCACTCCAAACCCCAGCTATATGCCCTGAAAGGGCATTGGAGTAGCATATATTGATTTCAATATCAGTCTTATTGCTGTAACTGTTCTATTGTAGCTTTTTATTGCCGTTCTATCTCCTCATCCTCAACTAATGTAATGATTTGCCTCTTTTTCATTTTCACGCCGCATGACTCCCCACCCAGTAACGGCCAGTGGGCATTGATTGTATCTGTCCATCACACACACACACACGCACGCACGCACGCACGCACGCACGCACGCACGCACGCACGCACGCACGCACGCACGCACGCACGCACGCACGCACACACAGTGTTCTTTGCTCTAGTGCTTCTCTCTTCCTCCTCACTGTGGTGCGGGTGCCATGTTCGTCTGTCCCCTCCATCTTCACTCTCTCATGAAACAATCACCTCTTCCTTGTTCTCACTTTAATGTGACACCACCCCCTCCCCTTTCCTTCCTTTCTCTCTCTCCGTATCCTGCTTCTTTTCCTCCTTCCACCCCTCACCGTCTTTCCCTCTCTCCCTGTATCCCACCATATTTCACTCCCTCTCTTCCTCCTCTCTTGCACCTCACAGCCATTTTTCTCATCTCTTTTCTTTCTCTATTCCAGTGGTTCCCAACAGTTTCTGGATCAGGGCCCAATTGAAAACCTCAAAAGCGAACCACCCATCTGACCACTTAATCTGACCACTTATCAATGGAGCGTAAAAAATGGCTTACTTTTTGCCTTAAATTTGCCCGTAAGCCAACGTCCAAGTGAGATTTATCAAAGGATCCTATATAGCCAGAGTTACACTGAAATAAAGCAGTCATTCCCTGTGAGACTCGGGCGGGCTCGAATTTTCTATCCATCCGGCTGTGGACTGCACTCAAATGGACCCAGCTTGTTAAGTTATTATGGGGCCATGTTCACCCTGACTTTAATCATCGCTATTGTTGAAAAGACCTGATGAAGTCGCCCATAGAAGTGATTTTGTGAGATAAATAAGCAACCAGGTCTATGAAAACAAGCCCAAAAGAAGCGACTAGGCCACATGAGCGCTTTAAACCGGCTATTTGAAAATAGCAGTTACAAGCCCACACGTGTCGCAGTGTATATACACTACACCATATACGCATATTATATATATATATATATATATATATATATATATATATATATATATATATATATATATATATATATATATATATATATATAATTATATATATATATAGTTCCTTATCAGTATCACATTCACTCATTGTTCAAGGTTTTAAAGAAAAAAATACCATGAAATTTTAGCATAAATGTTTAATATTAATGTTATAACATCTATGAAATCTCAGTGTTTTGCCAATTATTTGGGGACCCTTTTGCAATACCCTCACAGCCCACCAGTGGGCCCTGGTCTACAGGTTAGGAATCGCTGCTATATTCTTCTTTTATTCCCCCCCACCCCCTCCAAGTTTCCCCCACCCATCTCTTCCTCCCTCTTTCATTTCTCTCTTTTCATTCGTGAGTTGATGTTGTCTTCTGTCTCCGGGGAGATGGTTGACACAGTGACATTTCTTTCAGTGTGTCCTTTAGAGACACCGAACAGGCCTCTGAGGACTAGAAATGTACCCAGCCATCATTCACATCCACACTCCATTCACATCTAATGGCCATCATACATACGGTACACAGAAAGGTGGACAAAAACCTGAGCGTTTTGCTGCCATCTCAGCTATTTTGGCTGATAGCGTATAGGAGCGAGCAGGCGGGGGCTCGGGGTGTTGCCCAGGGACATGTTGACATGACAGATGGCTGTTGTACAGTATGTGTTGAACCTGTAAAGCCTAATTTGTGCTTCGTCAGATGGCCCTGCCGTGCAACAGCAATTACGTTTAGTTTAGTTTATTTTTCAAAATGTTTATCCCATGATTTTGTAACCCCATTTTTTTACAACCAGTGCCTCCTTCAATGCATGAGAGCCAACTGACCTTCTTGTCACCTGACAGGGGAGAGTTTCCCCGGTTGGACGTAGCGCGTGGAAGGAACAAGTTATTCCAACCAGTTCCTTTCCCCTCCATCAGGCGCCCCCAGCAATTATGTTTATTGTCTCCGCCAGGCCGAAAGGCATGGCGAGAGACATAGACGATTTTTGCCTCTGCCACCAGAGGCGGGGGGCAAAGGAAATATATGAACATATATTTTTTATATATGAAACATATGTGTTTCTCATATGTGACATTTTTCGGAATTGGCCGCCTGCATATATGTCTCTACATATATGTACATATAAATCCATATATGTGGACATAATATAAGCTATACTGTATGAGACATAGATTTCCTATATATTCATATATATGCACATATATGTGGATACCTGAATATGATGTATAAGCAGAATTTATTCTGCATATACCAGCCATTTATTGGCATATTATATTCATATAACTCATATAACAAACACATGAAAGCCCTTAGTTTTCTACTATAGTTCATGCAAACCTGTTGCTATGTGGGAATATTTGAAAATGACATCTGTGTCATCTGTGACATCTGTGTCATTTTAGATTTCTTTGGCTATTCAAAAATAGCAGATATACAAGCTCATAGGCACTTGGTGCCGCGCTATGAGCTTGTATATCTGCTATTTTTTAAAAATCATGAACATTTGTGCACATATTTGATTTTTTTTCTTTTAAGCGGACTCAAATCTTTGCTTCTGGGGGGTCTCTGGAACTAAATGTTTTACAAATGGTCGCTTTAAAAAATATTTATTCCAAGTTTTGCACAAGTTTTCACGATTTTTTTCAAAAATAGCAGATCTGCAAGCTCATAGCGCGGCACTCGGTGCCGCGCTATGAGCGAGCTTGTATATCTGCTATTTCTGAACAGCCAAAGAGATATTAAAATGACACAAATGATGCTTCCCGGTCTTAAAGGGTTAATGATTGTTCCGCTGGACTTAATCCATACATCTGTGGCGCTCACATCAGCACCGCCCCCATTCTCTCACTCTGTCTCTACTACACTACTTCTGTGTTCACCCATCACCGGCTTTGCCTCCTCTGTTCTCTCTCTCTCTCTCTCTCTCTCTCTCTCTCTCTCTCTCTCTCTCTCTCTCTCTCTCTGTCTTTCCTCTCATCTGTTACTTAGCTTGCTTTGATTCCCTTAAGGCCTGATTATACTTTCCACGTCTAGGGTCCGTGGACAGCAGGACGTGAGATGTGTTGTGATTATCCTACAATTTGAACTCTTGCTTTCAAGAGCAAGAGCAACACGTTGCACTCAGTACAAGGCATGTAATCTAATATTATACTATATATATATATATATATATATATATATATATATATATATATATGGACTCAATGTCCATCATATCAGCCCATGTGGTATGCAGCCTAACCATGCAGCTATCTGGTTGCCCCAAGTGCACAATAATGTTATTTAAAGGTAGGGTAAGTGTTATATTTTTTGGTTAAAACCAAACGTTTTTGGTTAAAAGGTTAAAGCACTATATTCTGATAGTATTCATTGCTATAGACTTAAGGTCCTTATACACCGGGGCGATTTTTTCATGCGAATAATGCGTTTTTTTTTTTAAACCTTATAAAGTCAATGCAAGCGTACAGCGAAAAAGCGAAAAAGCGAAGCGAAAAAGCGTCTTTTAATTATTCGGAACGAGTCCTAATTGTGCGTATATTCTCATATTCGCCGGTGTGTAACCAACCGCCTTTAGAGTGTTTCAGTAGCTCCCTGTCTCTTCAGCTCTTTAATAAACAGAAAATACATTTTCAGGTAGATGACAAAATCTCAGCCAGTCATTACTTCCAATTTCACTTGTTTAATCTGTATCCTGACTGAGTTCTCTATCCTGATTGGATAAAATTAGTATCCCGACCTGAAAATGCATTTTCTGTTTAATAAAGAGCTGGAGAGACATGGATATCCCTGATACTGATCAAATACACTATAGCAATGAGTACTATCAGAATATAGAGCTATTTAACACTTATTTCAACCAAAGAAAATCACTTACCCTACTCTGAACGTTTAAAAATAGATTTTAGCCACTACTTTTAGCCATTTCTTTATTGTGTATATTATATATATATATTATATATATAACACCCACAGGATAATAGCCATGAAATGGTTTTTCAGTTCAGCAGTTGTATCTACCATACGTATGGTATTGTTATTGCGCAGAGAACACAATCTTAAATGTTTGAGACACACTGCCTGTGTGTGTTAATGCCCCTATGTGGGCGGACAAGAATGCATGTGAGGGAATACCCTCTGTGACTTGGTTGTGGTGAACAAATAAAGAGTTACATTACGAAACACTAGAGCCAGCGTTCTTTAAAGAAAAGGAAAAAACAACACAAAGTGATTGCCGGTCTGTAAAGGGAACACAGTAATGGTTTACTGGCACATTAAGATATCTCCTTACTGATTAGTTAGTGGTGGAACCATGCTTCAACCCGCTGAGCTGCACTGGGAATCGAACTCTTGCGGTAAATGTGGTTAAGAGTAGATTATCATCTGTCTCTCTCCTGTCCACATTATCTCTTACTCTGCAGTCTCTATTTGTCTGTCTGTCTGTGTCTCTTTCTCTCTCTCTCTCTCTCTCTCTCTCTCTCTCTCTCTCTCTCTCTCTCTCTCTCTCTCTCTCTCTCTCTCTCTCTGTTCTCTCTCTCTCTCTCTCTCTCTCTCTCTCTCTCTCTCTCTCTCTCTCTCTCTCTCTCTCTCTCTCTCTCCATCTCTCTGTAGCCCTTTCCCTTTACTCTGAATTATTGATCCTACTTCCTGCCTCCTCTGATCTGATTTAAACACCAGCTGGTCCTGATAAGAAACAATGCAGAGGGAGTCCGCCAATTGCCTGGCTCTATAGACCAATTATTTGTTTACCAACATTGAGACTGGACGCACTGCAGGTGATTGTTTCATGCAATCAATTCCCAACACATTGTTTCGGGGTGCTCTGGTTTCAGTTCATTCAACCTCCTCTTGTGTGTTGACTAGTGAGGCGCGTCCTAGCGAGACATGACAGAATGGGTTTCATTTGGTGCCGGCCTGCGCGCGCATACTGGTTCTTATCAGTGTGACGTCGTCTGTTAAGGGGTCTATACTCTGTGTGTGTGTGTGTGTGTGTGTGTGTGTGTGTGTGTGTGTGTGTGTGTGTGAGTGTGAGTGTGCGTGTGCGTGTTTGCGTGTGTGCGCGTGTGTGTGTGTGCGCGTGCGTGCGCGTGTGCGTGCGTGCGTGTGTGTGTGTGTGAGTGTGGGTGCGTGCGTGTGGTGCGTGTGCGTGTGCGTGTGTGTGTGTGCGCGCGCGCGTGTGCGTGTGTGCGTGCGAGCGTGTGTGTCTTGAGTACATGTGTGCTGTATGGTGTGTTTGTGTGTACATGTGTGTGCTGTATGGTGTGTTTGTGTGTACATACGGTATTGATTGAGCAGTTTATTGATAATTAATTCAAAAGGATAAATACACAAGAAAGCCCGTAGGCGTGTTTCCATTGTGGTCCTTTTGGGGAAGGGGGGCAGGGAGCAACAATACATTACAAATATAAAACAAGGGCAAAAAACGAAATACCTTATTTTTTTTTGCCCTGCCCCCCTTCCTTTTGGGAAAGGGGGGCAGGGAGCAAAAATACATTACAAATACAAAACAAGGACAAAAAACAAAAAAACTAAACAAAAATGTAACAAACAATCTGAAACTTTTACTCTAAAAGATCAATACTTGGTTTAAACTTTTGGTCATATTATTGGCCAACCATTAAAACAAAAATAAAGGTAGGAAGGTAAATAATTCCACTGCCGAGTATAGGAAAGATGTTTTTTCCCATATTGCTGTCAAAACGGCAGGGCTTAAAATCAGTAGGGCTAGCTCTGGTGTAATGCCTGAGTGTATCACTAACCTTGGAAAAGTAGTCACGGAAATATTTGGGAGCTACATTACTTCTAATTCTGGGAAATAAACCCATTTTAAGTTTTTAAAACTCCTCCACTCTAAGCCACCCAAGACTGGTGAAGTGGGCAGGGAGAAGATGAGTTCTAGGATGCAACTTAAGGATCACTCTAACCAATTTATTTCTGAGAGGTCTGAAGTTTCTTCTTAAGGCTCATAGAAATGCCAGTATACCAAGATGTACGGGCATAGTCAAAGTGACATTGTACAAGAGCCCCAGCAAGGATTTTCTGGGCGTTTCTATCTAGAAGGCTGGCTATTCTAGCAAGAAATGTTGTTTGACTTGAAACTGTTTGTGCCGTACTCTCTCCTGATGGCTTATTATCCAAAATACACCCCAAGTAAGTAATGGATTCCTTGGCTGTAACTTTGAACCCAGGAGACTTCAGTTTGGCATTTGACCCAAAAAGAATGGACTCAGTTTTGCCGAGATGGAGAGACACTTTTTTGTCTGCTAAAGCAGACACTAACCTTAAGAAGTTCAGCACTTAGTAGCTTTTCCACCTCTGTTTTCTCTTCATGAGAGACAACTAAGGCTGAATCGTCCGCAAAAAGAAATAAATTACAGTTGACAGCTGACTTCATGTCGTTAACGTACAACAAAAAGAAAAGGGTTCTCTGTCCACCAAGTAGGACCTCACCCACTGAAGTAATACACTGTTAAAACCCAAAGCCCTGAGTTTATTCAAGAGAATTTACGGTATCGAAAGCCTTCTGAAGATCTAACCTCACCATTCCTCAATATTTCCCTTTATCCACCTCTAGTCTTATAAAATCTGTTAGATAGAGCAAACAGGTGTCGGTGGAGTAGGACTTTCTAAAGCCTGATTGATTGAAAATCAAACAAGAGGTATTGCTGTCAAATAACTATTAATTTGCTCATGTATAATCCGTTCAACAACCTTTGAGACGAAACATTACATTTATATAGGTCGATAATTTCCAGGATCCGATTTGGCTCCTTGTTCGATTGATAAATTGATTAGGTAAGTTATGCAAGGAGCAATAACTTCAGCTTCATCAATAAAAAACTGTATGGTGTGCAGACATCACTGTGCTTGTCTACATTTTCCCTTTTTTCTATTACAGAATACGGTTTAAACAGAATTATTCAACACGTGTGTCTCACAGTCTTGTATTGTGTGTGTGTCTCTGCGTGTGTATTTTATTAAAACATTTAGTTAGAGGATAAACCCCTTGAGATGCATCATTATGTGACTCTGTGTGTGTGTGTGTGTGTGTGTGTGTGTGTGTGTGTGTGTGTGTGTGTGTGTGTGTGTGTGTGTGTGTGTGTGTGTGTGTGTGTGTGTGTGTGTGTGTGTGTGTGTGTGTGTGTGTGTGTTTCTGCAGTCAAACCCTCCAGATCAGGATCATTGACGATGAAGAGTATGAAAAACATGAAAACTTCTTCATCGTCTTGGAGGAGCCACGCTGGCTCAAGAGAGGAATCTCAGGTACGTCTTTTCATTTTGTCACATTTTCTTCATCTAGGAGAGTGTGTTTGGTTGCATAGTCATGTGTGCTTCCTCATCAGTGCACTACCTGACTTCAAAATCGGCATCTGGGTCAGTTGAGGATAACGTGCCGTGGTAGTTGAGGGAGAGAGAACATTACTAGCAGTGGTGGGAAAATGTACTCAAATTCTTTACTTTAAGTAAAAGTACCAACACTGCAATATGTAAATACTCTGTCGCAAGTAAAAGTCCAGAATTTGAAATTTACTTGAGTAAAAGTACAAAAGTATTGGCATCAAAATGTACTGTAAATGTAAAATATTTGAAAATAGCAGATCTGCAAGCTCACAACGCGTCGCGATGCGACACGTTGTGAGCTTGTAGATCTGCTATTTTCAAATAGCCTAGGTATAAAATAGGGCTAAAGTGGTTAATAATGTTTTATAATGTAATAATTTATATCTGAAAAGTAACTTGTAACTAAAATTTTAAAATAATTGTAGTGGAGTAAAAGTACAATATTTGACCAAAACACCACTGGCGGGAGGAACAGTTTCTGGCTGTATTGTTATGTATTGCTATGTGCATCTCAAAGATGTTTACGTAAATCCTGGAGCTTTCTTAGTAGGAGCGTAACACATAGACTACACCACACACACAGGCGCACACTCGCGCACACACACACACACACACACACACACACACACACACACACACACACACACACACACACACACACACACACACACACACACACACACACACACACACACACACACACACACACACACACACACACACACACACACACACCGTGTGCAAATGAATTCACATGCAAGCATAATCATGCATCCATGTGCACAGAGACTAAGGGCGGCTTCACACTGAATCCGTTTGAATCAAACCGTTTCCGAGTACGTTTGGCTGGCCAGCATTCACACTGGCCAAGACTCGAGACCATTTCATTTAACAGTAATGGTAAATATGTGCCTCATGGGGGCGCTGTGGACTATGGGGTTTTGGGAGATTGAATGTCATTCACAGAAGAAAAGTCACTCTAGAGTGAATAATAAAGTTTGACTGTGTTCCTGACGTTGTCTTGAGTTATAATAACAACAGATCAACAATACACAACCAAAGCAGTGTGTGCACTGGTCTTTGATATTGGCGTCACGGACGCATCCTTGGTATGACGTCACGGACTAATCCTTGGTGTATTTATCCTTATAAATACGTTCGCCACACATGTGTTTTTTGTTTATTATTTTTCACGGCTCGCGCTACTCAAACACTAGCGGGATTATTATTTCTTGTCAACATTCAAGTAGAACTATGAGAAGGTATAACCCAGCTAAAATAATGCGTCATTATAAAAAATATATAAATGATATATGATTAGCAGTCCACTTCCTTCTCTTGGTACGGATGGATTCACACTGCCACGTTCCGTTCCCGACTCCGCAGCAATCGGACCCGAGACTACCTCCCAAGGTGGTTTCGGGTACGGTACAGTGATGCGTTACGGGGAACGGTTCGCTACGTTCACACTACCACAACATCTGCCATGTGGTCCGGGGTGCGCACCCGGGACCATAGTGTGAAAGCGCCCTAAGAGAGCGCATTATTTTCATGGGGAATAGACTAAAAATTTAGTAAACTCAAATGAAGACAGAGTGAGGAACTTTTCAGATTTCAGAAGACTTTTCCTTCTTCTCTTCGGTGGTTTGTCAGCCGAATGCCAAGAAAACCAGGCCAAGACAGAGCACACCTTTCAGTCAGAGGCTATAAATGCACTCATTTGTGTGAGACAAAGACATTAGAAAAGCATTTCACACCGCTGGAAGCGATCAGAGCGTGCTAATGATAAATGTGAGCATGAGTCCTGAAAAAGGTGGAGAGGTCGGAGTGTTGAAGGGTTTGTGTGTGTGTGTGTGTGTGTGTGTGTGTGTGTGTGTGTGTGTGTGTGTGTGTGTGTGTGTGTGTGTGTGTGTGTGTGTGTGTGTGTGTGTGCGCGCGCGCGCGCGTGCGCGTCAGAATGGGCCGTAAAGAAAGGGAGAGAACGAGGGAGTGAAATCGATTGACTCCAAAGGGCACGGTACAATGAAAAGAAAATAATTTTTTATTAGTGAGGAGTATGTTTTATCTTGACATCTTTTTCTCTCTCTCTCTCTCTCTCTCTGTCTCTCTCTCTCTCTCTCTCTGTGTGTGTGTGTGTGTGTGTGTGTGTGTGTGTGTGTGTGTGTGTGTGTGTGTGCGTGTGCGTGTGGGTGGGTGTGTGTGTGGGTGTCTAGTTTTATATTCATATTGGATGCTGAAATGTATTGCTGTTTTATTATCTTGTCGCTAACTGGCCGAAAGACTGTCACTGATATGATTGATATTTATTTCTCCCTCTCCTCCTTTCCTCCTCTCCTCCTCTCCTCCCCCGACTCCTTTTTCTCCCTCAACAGCTCTGCTTCTCAGCCAAGGTAAGGACATTTACACTTTACAACTATAACTTCCAGGGTATTAAAGCTTCACTCCAATCACATACCAACTAAAAAAACTGTTGACCTTGGTCCATATCAGTCGATTTGTGCAGTGGTTCTCAAAGAAGGGTCCTTGAGGGGATTCCATGGGGATGAACACAGGTAAAAAAAACACTTACCAGATAATAATAATAATAATAATAATAATAATAATTTAAACTGCAGCCATATCTATCGTGGATATTTTACACCACTGATGGTACACTGATGGTTTTATTCCAGACCACTGATAATGGCGTTTGTTTATCCCCACTTGGTCCAATAATATTGGCTCTGGCACATCACTGGCCTCTCTCTCTCACAGTCTCTTGTTTTTGGGATGAGATCAGCCTCATGTGTCACCCTCCATTTAAATCACAGCAGAGCCTCCCTGACACGAACACATAGAGAGCTCTGTGTTAATGGAATGGTTAGGAAATTAGTTCTGGCTTAATGAGCTCGGCACCTCGCACGCTACGGCGTGTAAAAAGACAGTTTTGCCTTCCTCCACCCCAGTGCTACATGAATCACAGTGGTGGAAAAAATACTGACTTTTTTTAACTTAAGTAAAACTATTAATACCGCAATGTAGAAGTACTCTGTTACAAGTAAAAATAACTGTGTTCAAAAATGTTACTTGATGTGTGTTTTATAATATAGGCTAATGATTTATATCTGCAAAGTAACTAGTAACTAAAGTTTTCAAATAATTGTAGTGCAGTAAAAGTACAATATTTGCCTCTGAGATGTAGTGGAGTAGAAGTAAAAGTATTGCAAATTGGAAATACTCCAGTAAAGTAAAAAGAAATCCTCAAAAGTGTACTTATAAGTACAGTACTTGAGTAAATGTACTTAGTTACTTTACACCACTGGTGAATCACGACGTATTTGCAGCCTTTCTGACATAAACGAAGTAGTGACTTTCACCCACATGAACCGTAGTGTCCCTATTATGGGCACGTCGTATTAGGTGAACATTCGGTGAAAATAGGCAAACATTCAGCAAAAATAACAAGACCTACCAGCTCACAGCACAGTGCTATAGAGTTTTACGTTGATAAGGAGTGGATTGTATCATATCTGAACTGCCATTTGGTTACTTTGTATTCCGAGATAGAGCAGGAGATTAAATGGGAGGACGTTCTCATGAGCCGTGACAAATGAGAGAGAAACAGATGAGTTTTGGCAAAAAATAACTCATTCATTAGGATCTAAGCCAAACATTATGAACTAAAGTGCAGTGGGGTGTGTCAGATTATCATCCATTTATGTGGAAATACCTCTTGGATGTGTCGTATATGGTCCCATTTGATCAGACAAGAAAAACACTATTCCATAACTATTCCCTAAGTGCAAGAATGAGAAGCATCCAGTTTGAATCCAGAAATGTATTTATTTCCATAAACGTGACACCTGCGTTGTCAATCCACAGAGTGTACCTGAATCACCAAAACATTGCACTTTATACAGACAGACATTTGACATAGGACCTCCTCCCAGTCCTCCTTCTTGACCACTCACAAACTAGCTTTTAGAAACAAAAGGCTTCTTGGGCCAGCCTTCTCAATCGGCACAAGAAATTTGCATCTTGACTTGGTTTAAGCTGGCTCCAGACCAGACCGATTTTGGGCCGACTTGGCGTCGGGAAGCGTCGTATATAGTCGTCCAGTCGGTTAGGGGTCCGTCGGGGGGTCCGTCGGGACCTTTTCGGCCGACCCAGAGCCGACCGAACATGTTCAGCTTTTTGGCCGACTGGTAGAGCCATGGGGTGGTGAAGACGTGACAACAAAGGGCTGTCGGTGTTGCCAGATTATGTGAGAGAAACAAGCGACCATGTCTATGAAAACCTACATTCACTGTTTCTCGTTGTCGCCCCCAGAGAGAGAGATTGATTGATTTGACCTACTTTTGCGCTGTGGTGATGACGTAATTTATTGGGAGCAGGTGTGTAAGATGCCATTAGTATAAACATTTTAATTGGCTTTCATATACTCTTAATATATTTTTTTCAAATTAGATTTGGCCTTATAGATCGAAATGTGCTCGGTTTTGGCTATTTTCTGGGTGTTAATTTCAATAAATTAATTAATGTATTTATTTTTGATTATTCGAATAACCGTTTTCAAAAATGTTGTGTCAGCAGTGGTGGAAAAAGTACTCAAATGTTTTACTTGAGTAAAAGTATCAATGCAATAGATGTACTCTGAGTCTGTTACAAGTAAAAGTCCGGAATTCAACATTTTCTTGAGTAAAAGTACTAAAGTATTGGTATAAAAATGTACTTAAAGTACCAAAAGTAAAAGTACTAAAATGTTTGAAAATAGCAGATCTACAAGCTCAGAACGTGTGCATCGCAACACGTTGTGAGCTTGTAGATCTGCTATTTTCAAATAGAAAAAACGCTGGGAACATCAGGGAAACAAGCCCAAAGTCGCTTATAATAAGCAGACCTGGCAACGCACAGCAGAGGGCACTGTTTTTCCTTTTTTTTTGGCCTTTGGTTCCCAGATTAGCATCTCAATGGGGCAAGTCGGCTGACAGACTAAATGCCCACTTTTGCCAACCAAATACCAGTCTGTTGCAGTCTGAAGTAGTCTGAAATAGTCTGAACGAGTCTGTTTGGTCTGGAGCCAGCTTAAGACATGTGACAATTTATTTTATCCCTTATCTATAAAACTATACTTTTACACAAGCTCATATTATGAAATCTTTGTTTAACATCTTATTAGCTTCAAATTAAGTCCACACACATTATACATTCACAATTGCAAACAGCAGTTAGAAATACAATGAGTCAACAAAGACAACAGTTACTTTAAGACAGAATATTTTCCTTAAATGACATTTCTCTTTGTTAACAACACAAGTCATAGTTATCCAGACTTTAATCATTTTAACTACACACTTAAGACCTAAGAAAGAAGAATAACCAAAGTGTATATATTTTACTGTCATCTTGACCTGGCTTCCAATCATTCACTACACATTTCCTGTCTGTAGCTGATCGGCCCAGGAACGAACAATGATTACTCTGATTAGTTTAAATGAATACAAAAGCCTTCTTCTGATAATCAAGACAAGACAGAGGGTGTCAATGCCTCTGAACCAAGAAACAAAAGGTTTATCAAAAACGACTGTTGTGCCTCTCACCTCTTACCTGGACTCTACAATGGCCAGGAACTCTGAACTGATTGCATTACAGCTGAGCCCACACAAAGGTCTCTCCCAGTACTCAGTTCTAAGTACAAACCCTCAAGTATTTGACCAATTAAATGGAATATCATGGAAATATGCTTGAAACGATACTTTTAGTCCTGGATATACCATAGATGGAAAGCTCGTAGCGCGGCACAGATGAGCTTGTAGATTCGGTATTTTTTGAATAGCCAAGGAAATGTAAAAATGACACAGATGTGTTTAATGTGTGTCTTAATGGGTGAAAAGTGAATATCTGTGTATGATTGCATGCACTGACCACCCCCCCCCCCCCCCCCCCCCCAGCGGGGGGGCTCTGTGGGTCCTCCCTCAGAAACCTTTTTTTAACATAGTAGATGTAATTTCCTGTGTTCTTGGGAAATTGGGGAGTTTAATACCAAATCAAGGAGGAATCAGAAGGAGTCCAGAAAGAGATGTGGTCAAAATCAAAGAGACTCCTGGAGGAATCCAGGAGGGTTGGCAGAAGGTTGAATTTAGAGGCAGAAATCAAGGGAAAGTGCTCAGAGACCTCTACATAAATACAGCTGAAATGTTGAAAAATGATGACATCCCGGTATACCGTATAGACTCGTAATAGGCAGAGAACGGGAGAATGGGGGCTGGGTAGATCGTCCGTCCGGTGATGGTTTTAAAATATGGATACTGAGCTTTCACTCTGAATGACAGCAGGCTGGTACAGCTCAGGAAGACAGAGTATGTCTGTGTCTTTTTCTCTAGAGATACATCTACCTGCTCCCTGTCGCCCATACACACATGCTTGCTCTCGCGTGTGCGCCCGCGCGCGCGCGCGCACACACACACACACACACACACACACACACACACACACACACACACACACACACACACACACACACACACACACAATGTTTTCCTTCTCTGCACATTTCATACTGCCTCCAACTGTCTTCTCTGTCTCTTGATCTTATGTTTTAGCTGAAAGGTTGACAGTATGAAAAAAAAGGTATACTAACATGAACATAGAGAAGGCCTGGGGTTCCACCAGAGCTGTTTTTGCATCTTTCAGTCCAGTCAAGTCAAGTTTGAAGTCCTGAGGAGTCACGCCTTATAAGTCTCAAGTCTCCAGCTATGCCCATCTCCATAATAAAACATCCATCCCAGCTTGGCAGTGCCCAGCCAGTAACCAAGTTTAGTCCAAAGAAATGCTACAGAATGGCAAGGCAGAATTGTGCACAATAGCAGTAGGCTAAACTACAGTATAGGCCTGTGATGGTGATACATTTAAAGTTGCACTGTACTTTGAATAAGCCAGCACTCCGGGTTTTACGCGGGTCAGATTTCTTTGGGCTATTCAAAAATAGCAGATCTACAAGCTCATAGCGCGGCAGCGAGTGCCGCACCATGAGGTTCTAGATCTGCTATTTTTGAAAAAAGAATGCGAAAAATTTAGCAAATCTTTGAATATGTATATTGTTTTACTGTAAAGCGAATAAAATATTTTGAGGTGGGGGTCAAAATACTTATCATTTTGGGGGTCCTTTGACATGAGAAAAGTTTGAGAACCACTGATATTATAGCAGCATAAAAAAAATGTTAGGATTTAGAAGACATTTGTAGAATCCACAGAAGCAACGATTTGAGTTACACATTGGCTTTAAAAAATATATATATAAAAGATTTGCCAAAAATGTCACGATTAAAAAATAAAATAAAATTTGAATAGCCAAAGATTGAATAGCCAAATAAATCTAAAAATGACACAGATTCTTTCCCGGTCTAAATGGGTTAAAGCAATCAAGTCGCAAATAAGTCTTGTAGCAGAGGAGTCCAAGTTAAGTCTCTGAAGTCCCTGATTTTGGCAGCTTAATCCCATCTCAAGCGTACAGCTCTACATTCGGTTGGTGTGAAATTGTTTTCTGAGGTCATTTGGGGTTTTAGAGAATGTGAACTGCTGGACCTTAAACACCATCTCTTAGAGACCTCTTAGAATATTAATATGGCTGCGCTTCTTTTCTATTAATTTAAGATGAACTGTAATTGGTGTATATAGCTGCTGCTGGTCGTTTTGGCAGTAGATCGATAGCACAATCCACACTGCGTATCGATATTAATTCCCCTGCTACTCCATGCAGACAGACTCACAAATGGCTCTGGGTGCTATCTCTTTTAACCCATTTTAAAGATGTCTTTGGGCAATTTATATAGAAAAATCGTGAAAATGTGTGCAAATCTTTGAATATATATTTTTCAAAGCCAACATTTGTAACTCAAATCTTTGCTTCTGGGGGATTCTACAAATGTCTTCTAAATCCTAACAGATTTTTGAAAAAAACGTATGTCGCTACAATATCAGTGGTCCTTAAACTGTTTCATGTATTTGGCCGCGGACCCCCATATCAAAATATTTTGTTCCAGGGACCCCCCAGAAGCAAAGATTTGAGTAAAATATATATATATATATATAAATATCTTAAAGGGTTAAGCCCTCTATACAGATGGCATAAGGTTCACCGTGGGGCCATAAAGGAAGTTACTTCAATATTATGAGGACACTCTAGATGTAGTATTTTAAGAGCCCAGTGGAGGGAGAGATGGTAGCATGTCTTTCGCCGTGTCCATCCTGAAACACTGTCCGGTCACTCTCTGGTGTGTCTAAATAAAAACTATTTCGTTCATGTTCACGGCAAAGATCTGTTTAAATTATTTGTTCTAATGATTCGTTCATGTCTAGTGAAAAACAGCTCAACTCGCACAGCCCATCCTCCCGTCCTGTGTACGGGGAGGGCGTGAACGAAAGCGCGAATGTAACAGTTTCAGGAAGTGAACGAGTTCGTTCACGTTCACGGCAATGAACTTAGTTCTTTTGAACGAATCGATCATGAACGCCCCATCACTATACCTAGACAATAGACATATGCTCCAGCTTTCATCTCCCCATGCTCTTTGTCTACTCAGCATGAGCGCACACACACTCTCTCTCTCTCTCTCTCTCTCTCTCTCTCTCTCTCTCTCTCTCTCTCTCTCTCTCTCTCTCTCTCTCTCTCTCTCTCTCTCTCTCTCTGCACACAAGCTAAATACAGCTCAAGATAAAATGCTGATTAAAGCTTGATTATTGATAAAGTGATGACCTGAAAATATCTATCTATGTGCCATGTGCTAGAGTCTCTCTCTCAATCTCTCTCTCTCTCTCCCTCTCTCTGTCTCTCTCTCTCTCTCTCTCTCTCTCTCTCTCTCTCTCTCTCCTCCCTGCAGAAGGAGCAGACGGCCAGCTGAGCGCTGAGGAGGAGGAGGCCAGGAGGATAGCTGAGATGGGGAAGCCCATCCTGGGAGAGCACAGCAGACTGGAGGTGGTCATCGAGGAGTCCTATGAGTTCAAGGTATTACCGTAGATTCATTCATTAAACCAGTGGCTCCCCAATAGATTCATTCATTAAACCAGTGGCTCCCCAATAAATTCATTCATTAAACCAGTGGCTCCCCAATAGATTCATTCATTAAACCAGTGGCTCCCCAATAGATTCATTCATTAAACCAGTGGCTCCCCAATAGATTCATTCATTAAACCAGTGGCTCCCCAATAGATTCATTCATTAAACCAGTGGCTCCCCAATAGATTCATTCATTAAACCAGTGGCTCCCCAATAGATTCATTCAGGGCCTAAATTAACCCACTTCCAGAGCGTTGTTTGTGGTTCACAGTTATCGACTGGACTCTCTCTCTCCCAGACCGCTAGCAATTGTATATAAAATCTTGTAAAGTAAAGTGTTCCCCTTTAACACATTAAGACCGGGAACGCATCTGTGTGACCACTTTAACCATTATTTTATACTTTGCGCTATTCAAAAATTGCAGATCTACAAGCTCATAGCGCGGCACCGAGTGCCGCGCTATGAGCTTGTAGATCTGCTATTTTTGAAAAATTTTGTGAATTTGGGCAAATCTTTGAATATTTTAAAATTAACATGTTTAACTCAAATCTTTGCTTCTTGGGGGTCCCTGGAACAACATATTTTCAGATGGGGGTCTGCGGCAAAATACGTATCATTTTGGGGTCCATGACATGAAAATGTTTGGGAACCACTGATTATAGCAACATACATTTTAGTATAGAAGACATTTGTAGGACCCCCAGAAGCACTGTCAGAAGTACTGTCAGTACGAAAAATATGCAGTGCTTTTCTGGTCACTTTATACACGCGTCCTCCATTATGGCGTTTCACATTCTTTCCTTCCCCATGTCCCCGCAGTGGTGGAAAAAGTACTCACATGTTTTACTTAAATAAAAGTAGCAATACTGCAATGTAGAAATACTCTGAAAGGGCGCGCTCTCACCAAAAGTTGGCTGGCCGCTGTTAAACGCAGGTTGTGCGCGGCCACAGTTTTTTGCAGCCAGCGGATTCTAAAAAAACGCTGTGACGCACCTGTCACTCACATTCAAGACCGTCCCCGTAGCCCGCACCGCCTTCTGCCTTGAGCACCATGTTGCTTCCTGAGTCTTGGGACGGTCCGCCTTCGACTCACCCGATTGGACAGAGGGAGAAAATCAGCTCCTGCCTCCAGCAGTTTTATGCTTCCAATGGACAAGTCGCGTAGAGCGGATAAACGCAAAATCCGCTCTTGCGTGAATCCACGCATTTACATTGACAATGCATTGGCAGATTCTGCCCCAGAGGTAAAATAAAAGTGCAGTGAGAGCGCGCCCTAACGGACTATTTTTATATTGCAGTATTGATAATTTAAGAAAAACATTTGAGTACTTTTTCCACCACTGGTTGCTGGTCAGGTTACGTAACTTTACTCCATTATATACCCTTTCACACACCCCTTGTACCAATTAGTTTGAATTATTCAAATTATTCAAATTATTCAAAATATGAGTTGCATCTGATACAGTGCATCACCTCGCCCAGGGCATGCAAAAATCAAACCCTCCTAGGCTTTGGTGCAATTTATGCAGCCTGTGTATTTTAATTTAGCAAAGCAAATACCATCCGCTTTTGGCTCTGATTGGCATCTTTACATACCTCCATTCTAAAAAGGTTCACTCAACCCATTGAGACCTGAAGCCGATAAAAAAAAAAGTCTTCTGAATCCAAACAGTTTTCTGATTAACGTATGTTTCTATATCAGTGGTTCTCAAACTTTTTCATGTCAAGGACCCCCAAAATCAGAGCCGTCTGGGAGCAATGCGGGGCCCTGTGCGAAGTCGCGCGCGCGTGCGCGCCCCCATCCCCGCGCGCGCGCGATTTTTTGGCGGTTTTGGGCGAATATTTCCGAGTTTTTGGTGGTTATTTGCGGTTATTTCTCGGTATAACTCTTACTAAACGTGAATCTGTTCACTAAAAAAAAAAATTATAATAATAATTTTTTTTTCGTTTTTTTTGCGGGGCTCCCCCAAGCGCGGGGCCCTGTGCGACCGCACCGTTCGCACTACCCTTCCTGCGGCCCTGCCCAAAATGATATGTATTTTGCCGCCGCCCCCCCCCATCTCAAAAGATTTAGTTCCAGGGGACCCCATGAAGCAAAGATTTGAGTTAAAAATGTTTGCTTTAAAAAATATATGTATATTCAAAGATTTGCATACATTTTCACGATAAAAAAAAATAAATAGCAGATCTACAAGGCTCGCTATGAGCTAGTAGATCTGCTATTTTTGAATACTAGCCCAAAGTATAAAATAATGGTTAAAGTGACACAGAAGCTTTCCCGGTTTTAATGGGTTGAACACATGAAGAGAGTGGATCGCTTTGTTTACTAGTTTAGTCTTTGAAATGTACAAGAATGTCAACATTCTCGCCTAATTAGACATCAGAGACATGGATGGTTAATCAGAGAAGCCTTCAACATCCCCTGTGTGCGCCGCGGTGGTCTTCTTTGTTGAATTAATCAGGTGTTCCGTGTTCCTCCCTCCATTAGCTCCTATAGGGAGGTTTATGCACCGACGGGGCTACTCATAATGATTTAACCCATTGAAACCGCGGGAACGCATCTGTGTAACCACTTTAACCATCATCTTATACTTTGGGCTATTCAAAAATAGCAGATCGGTGCCGCGCTATGAGCTTGTAGATCTGCTATTTTAGAAAAATCGTGAAAATGTGTGCAAATCTTTGAATATATATATATAAATTTTTAACTCAAATATTTGCTTCTGGGGGTCCCCGGAACAACATAGTTTGAGATGGGGGTCCGCGGCCAAATACATATCATTTTGGGGGTCTTTGACATGGAAAAAGTTGGAGCACAGCTGATATAGCAACAATAGTATTTCAGAAAAATGACATTTGTTGAGATATTTGACAGAACAAATGTTCGCTTTAAAAAACAAATATTAAAAGATTTGCACAACTTTTCAAGATTTTTAAAAAAAACAGCAGATCTACAAGCTCATAGCGCGGCACCGAGTGCCGCGCTATGAGCTTGTAGATCTGCTGTATCTCGTTTAATTAAAGTAAATAATGCACCTGCGGCGAGGAAGCAGGATAAGACAAGAGAGGACGCAAATGAACAAAACAACTGCAAATGAACAAACTAAAAGATGAGAGCAGCTCCCTCTTTTCTATTCATCTACCTCTCCTTTCACTGCTCTCCCCTCTTTCCGTCGTTCTATCTGTGTGTGTGCGCGTGTGTGTGTGTGTGTGTGTGTGTGTGCGTGTGCGTGTGCGTGTGCGTGTGCGTGTGCGTGTGCGTGTAGAAGTCCGGAATTCAACATTTACTTGAATAAAAGTACAAAAGTATTGGTATCAAAATGTACTTAAAGTACCGAAAGTAAAAGTACTAGAATGTTTGAAAATAGCAGATACAAGTTGTGCGACGCGTTGTGAACTTGTAGATCGGCTGTTTTCAAATAGCCTATGTATAAAATAGGGCTAAAGTGGTTAATGTATGGTTTATCCGCCTATAATTCCACAAACCTCTGAGACCAAACCGCGACGGGACACGCAATAACCCCACGTTTGCAACTACTTTTGCCTGCGCACTTCACCGGGTATGGACTAGTTATATAATAATTGATGGCAAAGTAACTAGTAACTAAAGTTTTCAAATAATTGTAGTGGAGTAAAAGTACAATAGTTGCCTCTGAGATGTAGTGGAGTAGAAATAAAAGTACTGACAATTGGAAATACTCCAATAAAGTAAAAATACCTCAAAATTGTACTTAAGTACAGTACTTGAGTACATGTACTTACTTACTTTACTAGGTACACTAGGTGTGCGCGTGCGTGCGCGCGTGTGAGTGTAATAAAATGCAACATCCCTGTCCCAAGTCTATTGACCCATTGTTGCAATAAAATGAGCTCTGTCTCATATGATTTGTGGACTCACAGAGCTGAGTCGGGGCAATAATGCAGTTCAGGGTGATTGACGCCCACTTTTAGTACCTACAGATCAATGTCAGTGGATTGAAAAGCTCTCATTGCCAAAGCACAAATAGGAGGATACAATCTGTTGAATTAAATCACATATGAAATATGAATGCAATGCATATTTCATTGAGATTAGATGTACAGTATATGGTGTGGGGGATGGTGGAACATCATCATTATGATTTATGGTTTATGTCTGTGTGTGATACTTGGGCATTTGTATACAATATGTGCAGTATGAGGTTGAACTTTTAGAAATATGGCACACTTCTTTTTTTTCCTTCCCTTTTTAGTCATTAAAGGGATAGTTCACCCCACACTTTTTTCCTATCGATTAGTCACCACTTAGTTACTTTCCACCACTGCCCATCTGTCATCTTGGCATAATGTGACAGCAGGATGCTACGAGTTGCATCATCATGTTGACTCAGTGGAAGACTCCCCATCTGAAGAAAGCGATGGTGACATTCTAATGAGGCCTCGTTAGTGGCTCCGTCTCGTCTTAATTAACTTGTCATATAGGTCCTGCGCTCTGTTTGCTCGCTGATTAATGGTGTTGTGCTTTTTTGATTGGCAGAGCACGGTGGACAAGCTCATCAAAAAGACCAACCTGGCACTGGTTATTGGCACCCACTCCTGGAGGGAGCAGTTTGTGGAAGCTGTCACTGTCAGCGCAGGTGAGGAGCGGGGTGTGTGTGTGCGTGTGCGTGTGTGTGCGTGTGTGTGCGTGCGCGTGCATGTGCGCGTGTGCGTGTGTGACTCGTAAGTTGTTGTTTTTTTTGTTTCACTTTCACTTTGAGAGTGTACAAATGGATAAATAGGTAACAAAGTAACACATTAGCCCTATAAGCCTTTTTAAATTAAATTCTATCTCTCATGGCTAAAGCATTCCATTTCAGTCAAACATTGTGGAGTGTTTGGCTGTGCACCTCATTAGAAGCTCTGCATTTACAATCTCTTCATTGATCGAGGTCAAGGTGGTACTTAAATCTAGAAAGAAATCACAAATTTACTCTCTACTTTTTTGTTGTTGTTGTTTTGCCATACTGACATTCACAACGTTTTTGAAGTAGATACTAGACATCCTTTCTTCCCCACTGATCCTTTGTTAATGAAACTCTATTACTACTGCCCTTAAGATACAAACTTTCATCCCTCTAGTTTCTTTTTTATCTTTTTTTTTTGCCGTAGGCTACAGCTATTTGCATCTTTTTAGAAGTAGATGTCATCCCACTGATCTTTTGTGAAGGAAACTCTATTACTACTGCCCTTCAGATGCAATCTTTCATCTTCTTGTCTAGTCTGATATTGAACCAAGTAATTGCAAATCACATGCATGGATAATATGGAGTTGGTCCCCCCTTTCCTATAACATTTACCAGCTGTAACTTTGGGTCAGCCACTGATGGTGGCTGATTATTGCCCGGCTTGCATTTGATGTTCCAATTCATTCCAAAGGTGTTGGATAGGGTTAATGTCACGGCTCTATGTCAACGGGCCTGACAATTAAGGCCCGGCCCTAGTAACTGGGCCCGAAAACACCCCAAAACCGAAAATGTGTCATTATGTGCGTAATGTCCTCAAAGTCACACATCCAACAAGCTTTGAACTTTGACCTTCCGTTCCAGAGATAATGGCCAAAACATATTGAAAACGGCCACTTTCACAGATTTTCGATCGCCGATTTTCGATTGAGTTTTGGACATTGTCGCCCGTTTGTCTTTAATAACACGGGCAAGGAAATAAAGTTCACTTTGAGCTGCATCCAACACTTACGTTTAGGCCGCTAGGGGCAGTTTAGTTTAGTTAGTTTTTTTCAGAGAACCCGAGGCTCGGCCCGGCCAATTAGCATAGATTTTGGGCCCGGCTCGGCCCGAAAAGGTCGGGTCGGGTAGGGTCGGGTTTGGGCAGAATTTGAGAACTCGAGTGTCAAGTTCTTCCCCGCTGATCTCAACAAACCATTTGTTTATGTAGAGGTGTGGGGGGCATGGGGCAGGAAATGTCCTTCTGCAAACTGTTGCCACCAAATTGGAAGCACACGATTGTCTAGATTGTCATTGTAGCTGTAGCATTGAGATTTCCATTCACTGGAACATCGATCAGTAATTAGAAACACTTAATAGAAAGAGTGTCCACTGACTTTTGGTCATAGTGAACATCCCTCTAAAATAAATATACTATATATCCCACGATACACACAATATACATTATGTGTCAGTTTTTTTTTAAAGATATTTCTTGGGGCTTTTTCTGCCTTTATTGATAGTACAGGAGATAGATCGGAAACACAGAGAGAGATGGGGAGAGACATGCAGCAGAGGTCGTTGGGATCGGGAGGCGAACCTGCGACGCGCTGTCAGGCATTAGAGCCTATGTATGGCATGCGCCTGGACCGCTAGGCCAGCGGGAGCTCCGTACGTCAGGTTGAAGTGCAGTGTCACCCGTAAAACCATAGCCCTGGGTAGAGTATTGGCTTCTGTGACTTGCTCACGTGTACTATCACAGTATCAGCTGTAATGCCATATTGCAGTGAATGAAACCAGCCCTTCAGCTGTGCTAACCGGCAACCTGTCTCTGAGAATTATACTATATCTGAAGTAATGGTGGGTCTTTGCCAGTTGGATCATTTGTTAATGCAAACTAATTAGTGAGGGGCAACAAGCCACCAAAGCTTTACCACCTTTTTTCCCCGGGTATACCATTCCTGTATTTTTAACCAATAATAAGCAGTGGTGGGGAAAGTACTCACATTTTCTACTTAAGTAAAAGTATCAATACTGCAGTATAGAAATACTCTGTTACAAGTAAAAGTCCGCAATTCAAAATGTACTTGAGTAAAAGTCCAAAAGTATTGGCATCAAAATGTTCTTAAAGTACCAAAAGTAGAAAGTACTTATTATGCAGAATATCCCATTTCAAGTCTTTCAAATGTATACAAATCTTTTTAAAATAGCAGATCTACAAGCTCACGATGTGTCGCATCGCAATATATATACAGGGCTGAAATGGTTAATGTATGTTTTGTAAATCTAAATCTGCAAAGTAACTAGTAACTAAAGATTTCAAATAATTGTAGTGGAGTAAAAGTACAATATTTGCCTCTGAGAAGTGGTGGAGTAGAAGTAAAAGTATCGGAAATTGGAAACACTCAAGTAAAGTACAAAATCTGAAAATTGTACTTAAGTATAGTACTTGAGTAACTGTACTTAGTTACTTTACACCACTGGCAATAAGTAAGTTATGAATTATAGGACACGCCTGTGTACTCTCTGAGCACATAATACCCTCACTCAGGCTGTCTCTCTGTCGTAATTAACCTTTGCAGGTTATACATGAATTTGTGATAGTAACAAGTAACAGTATTAAGAGCAAGAAAGTGGTCCTTGGATGATATGTCGTTTGCAATGCAAGCAGCGCCCCCTTGTGGACTGACAGGCTCATTGCCAACAGCAAACATTTCACAAAAATCTAAGTACTTTATGGCAGTGGTGGAAAAAGTATTCACATATTTTACTTAAGTATGCATTGTGAGCTTGTAGATCAGCTATTTTCAAATGGCCGAAATGTATACAGAGCTGAAGTGGTTAATATATGTTTTGTGATAATAATCCAAATAAGTAACTAGTAACTAAAGTTTTAAAATTATTGTAGTGGAGTAGGCTACAAGTAAAAGTATTGGAAATTAGAAACACTCAAGTAAATACCTCAAATTTTTACTTAAGTACAGCACTTGAGTAAATGTACTAAAGTATGTAATTAAGTAAGTAAAGAAGTTACTTTCCACCACTGCTTTATGGTTATTAAACTTGTCAAAGGGGCTCTATCCAAACGATCTATCCACAATGTCTCTCTCGCTCGTCTTTTCCTCCGTACAGGCGACGGAGACGACGACGACGACGAGGGCGGCGAGGCGCGCCACCCGTCCTGCTGCGACTACGTCATGCACTTCGTCACCGTCTTCTGGAAGGTTCTGTTCGCCTGCGTGCCGCCCACCGAGTACTGGAACGGCTGGGCCTGCTTCTGCGTCTCCATCAGCGTCATTGGCCTCCTGACAGCCGTCATAGGGGACCTGGCGTCCCACTTTGGCTGCACGGTGGGGCTCCGCGACAGCGTGACCGCCGTGGTGTTTGTCGCTCTGGGAACGTCCATTCCAGGTGATACTATAGTGCAGGGCCAGACTTTTATACAACGTGTTTGTGAGTGTGTGTGTGTGTGTGTGTGTGTGTGTGTGTGTGTGTGTCCACACGTTTACATGCTTACTCAATTCTGTTCTCTCTTTGCCCTTCGCTCTCTCTCTCCTCTCCCAGACACCTTTGCCAGTAAAGTAGCCGCCACACAGGATCAGCACGCGGACGCGTCGGTGGGGAACGTCACCGGCAGCAACGCCGTCAACGTGTTCCTGGGGATCGGCGTGGCTTGGTCAGTGGCCGCCGTCTACTGGAACATCCAGGGCAAACCGTTCCTGGTGGACCCGGGGTCGTTGGCCTTTTCCGTCACCCTGTTCACCATCTTTGCTTTCATCTGCATGGGCGTGCTCTTGTTTCGGCGACGCCCCTCCATTGGCGGAGAGCTGGGCGGTCCAAAATCGGCCCGCGTGCTGACATGCATGCTCTTTTTTGGCCTCTGGTTCCTATACATCCTCTTCTCCAGCCTGGAGGCCTACTGCCACATCGATGGCTTCTAGAATGAAATCACACCGCTACGTACACAGATATCTTGACCCTCGTACATGCGTCCATTGTTAGACACACCACATCTCATCTGTTTGGCAGCCTGAATATGTCCTATAGTCTTGAATCTGAAAAAAGATTACAGGCAGTCTTTACTACTGATATATGAATCCTGCAGACATGCTATGGCCACTGAGCCATTATACCTGTGTAAAAATGATTTGCATCTTGACGAAACACATAATTGATAACTGACATGGTCATGGACTCCGGAAGGCATTGGAAAGTGTTTGTGATGGAACAGAAATGTGAATACAAAGCAACGGTAGCAGAGACATTTTTTGAGGAGAAAGAAAATCTTGTAAAGTTGAAGTAAAATAGAGAGTAAGGAAGTTGTATGTAAGGAGTGATGTGATATTTTAGCAGCATGCCACCCAGATTGGCTTCACTGAAAGGGGTTGGGCCAAGTTGTGTTTTGAAGTTTTTACAGAGTGTCATCATTTTTATGTCCACCATGATTTCGTTTAGACCAGAAGGATCAGTCTACAATGGAAGGCGTCGTTCAAAAAGAAAGCAAGATTTTTACCAGAGAGGTGGAGGTGAAACAGATCTGCGGATACCAGACATGAAACAATAGAAGTAAATGGTTGATACAGAGAAAGCATCACCACCCACTTTCACTCAACACAAAAGGATTTTTGCAACTGCATACCCTCTCAGTCCCACTGGCCCCTCCCTTCTACTCACCTCTCATTGTTACAGCTTAACTTTTCTTGAATAAGGATGGAGCACCATTTGACCAACAAAAAAAAAGAAGAAGAAAGAAAAAAGAGTAGAATGTTTACAATGACAGAATCCAGTCTCAAAGTTCCATTATTGTTTACTGTGATGGACAAATGATACAATGGTGAAGGTCATCTGACATGGCATATATAGAGGGAAGCAGCTTTCCACACTGCGCTGTTAGTTTACATACTGTATAAGGGCGTAGATGTTCCTCTTTTCTATAGATACCAGAGTGATGCTATACCTGTGAAAAGGTCTGACGGGTTTGGAAAACTGGATCCACCACAATGCACATAGACTATATTGGCTACATATAACATGGAAAGACTCAGAGAGCACTCTCAGAGTCCGGTGAAAGAAGAAGAAAGAGCAGTCTATGGTACAACTGATCGATTTGGGGAGATTATTATCTGAAAGGGGGAGAACCACGTGACACGTGACCCTTTCTTGAAACACCTCCTACCCCTGACTTTGGTTTCACTGCCGGACGGTCTGGACTCTGGAGATCTCCCAAAATATGTTTGCATTTCTTGAAAATATTGAAAACGTTGCACATTTTTACGAGTGCTGGAGCTGTGCCTGAGTGTTGATAGATAACGATTTAGCTCTGTGCTGGAGGTGTAAATATGGTTTTATGTCTCACCTCACTGGCTTTACTCAGTGGTCAACTTGTGGTCCATCAAAGTGCGTTACTGTCCACTGAAGCCAGCAAAACAGCAGTCCCCTCCTCAGCTCTAGCTGAGGTAGTGATTTACAGTTGGGTGGTAATATATTACATATGTAATATTGTTACAACAATGATCTGGTCTGAACTGAAGTGAAAATGAAACAAAACACAACATATAGTGTAAATAGGTGATTACTTGATGGACATCATTAAAGGGAAAGCGGTAGTGAGATTGTAGATTATTTTTTCCTTGGGGGGGATTATAGAAAGCTAACATCATTTACAGATGTTGAATTAGTAGTTGAGAACAGATAACTTGAAATTGCAGCCTACAAATTATTATACATTCTTAATTTAGTGGCATATGCAATAGATTAGAGTAAAGTAAGGGATTACATTACAGATTACAATGTTGACCAGGTAATCAGTTATCTGCATTGGCTACATTTGAAAATTAATTGCACAGCCCTTGTACATAAACAGCTACTTTGAATAACACTGTAAACTGAACCTGTTTTCTGTGCAAAATAATAACTTGTAATCTAGTTTGACCCAATATGGAAAACCTAGGACAAAATCCACTATTGTTGTTTGGTAATTTTCCTTGAGGGGGCAGTATAGGCTCTCAGTGCATGCTTGTGCATTTTGTAACCAATCAACCAGTGTGATGGGTAGGTCAAAATAAGCAGTGGTGGAAAAAGTACTCAAATGTTTTACTTAAGTAAAAGTAAGTATCAATACTGCAATGTAGAAGTACTCTGTTACAAGTAAAAGTCCGGAATTCAAAATTTACTTGAGTAAAAGTACAAAAGTATTGGTATCAAAATGTACTTAAAGTACCAAAAGTAAACGTACAATTTTTTTTTAAAATAGCAGATCTACAAGCTCAGCTTAAGGTATAAAATAGGGCTGAAGTGATTAATGTATGTTTTATAATGTAATAATCTATATCTGCAAAGTAACTAGTAACTAAAGTTTTCAAATAATTGTAGTGGAGTAAAAGTACAATATTTGCCTCAGAGATGTAGTGGAGTAGAAGTAAAAGTATAGACAATTGGAAATACTCCGGTAAAGTAAAAGTACCATCAAATTTTTACTTAAGTACAGTACTTGAGTAAATGTACTTACTTACACCACTGAAAATAAGTCTCCTGTGATCACAAATATGTTTCCTATTTCCTTTCCTTCATTTATTCTATGTTAAGCCGAGGGGTAGTCATGACTCCACTGATGGATTATGGTATGTCAATATTTATACCTGTCTGGCAAGGTAGACATTTAGCCAAAATACATATTACCAACACTCCTGAGTTACCAGATACTGTGGGAAATAACTTAAAGACAAGAAAGGTCTACCAGTATCAACCAGTGTACATAAATACATCCCTCTGGTTATATATATTTGCTCAGTGGACAGTAAACTATCAATTATGACTTAATGGATGTGGATGTTTTCAATTCAATGCTCTATATATGTTTAGGAGAGAGGTAAGGAAAGAGAGTGTAAAGTGTTCTGTACAATATGATGGGTGGAAGTGACATACATGAATTGATCAAAATGGAGTAATTTGATTTAGTGGCGTCGGATCAGCAACTCAAAGTCTGAATCCTTCCTTTAGAAACATAAAGCATCTAAAAGGTTACTCTGGCAACCAGTAGTTTTACATTCATGCAGTCCAATTCAATGAGTTTAGTTTGTGATTAACAGTGTCTTATGACTTAGCAGTGAATTGATCATTTCACATGCACTTTCATCAACTCTGTTTTTATGATTATGTTTTTGTTAATTCCACCCTTCATAATGTGATCTGTTTGTAGCCTGATTTATGCTTTGGCAACGAAGTGTTGTGCAATTTGACGCTTGACATCAACAAAGCTTTGTCGCCGAAGCACAAATCAGGCCATCTGTGTTGCCGTTTGTTTAGAGAAAATCTACAATGTGATTTGTATAACTTTCCTAATGAGTCCCGTTTGGACCACATTGAACCTTTAGTTGTGTTGCACTCCTGTCAGTAACAAGCTAATACTGTGGCATGTGCTGAGAGAGTAATCTTTGTGATAATGTAGAAGCATTGTTATGGCATTGCTGGATTCGACAAATATGCGTAGAGGGTCAAAACAGTTAAATCACAGTGTTAGTTTACATTCAAGGGTTAAGCCTCAAAAGGCTATTATGTTGTAACTTTTAATCAAAAGTCCTGGTGATAGAATATCAATCTCCACCAAATTGATGTCGATACAGCATCATACCCATCCAATGCCTTATAAAAGACTAGTTAAAAATGCTAGTATTCAAGCTATCACATGTGCAACTGTACTGTATAACATCTGTACAACTGTAGTGTAGGCCTATGCTGTTATGTCTTCATATTGTTTGATATTGAGTTATGCTATAGATTGGGCACCAGGGGGCTAACAATTATTAGCGTGTGCAATGCCATAAGTGAAAATCTGAGAACTATGATATACACAGTGTTTACAGTGGTAAAGTTGACTGGGTGATCATGAGCTCAAGTGGCTTGTGTATCTGGGAATATCTCTTCACACCAACACATCTCTTGTTTTTAAATGTGTCGTCAATGGAAAAGAAGCATTATTCTGTAAAGAGGAGAGCATCTTTTGGACACATGCAGGAGCACCATTTGACAGAACTTAAATTGATCAAATTTGCATTGTAACTGATTTTAATAATTTCCCAATGACAGCTTTATAAGGATCTTCTGGGTTTCTTTCCATTAGATTGAATGGAATACCTGCACAAAGTGATGCCTCTGGTATGTGAAGCTCCAGAACTGATGACAATTTGATCATAACTGATCAGCACGATAGAGACAAAGAAAATAGGGCACATGTTGCATTTTTTTATATATGTAATACTGAAAAAGAAATCCCCTGACTTATCTTTCAAAATATTTTACTGGTTAGAAAGAAATTCTGTTTTCAGTTTTTTTGTAAAACCTTACAAAAAACTCAATAGTTTCTCAGTCAATATTATCCCCTATAAGCAGCTGTTGTTTAGGTACTAGCTAAAGGATAAAAAATGATCTATTAGTGGTTAATTCCATTGGTCAATAATAAGTCAAGTTCTAATTTTATAAACCTGGTTAACCCTAATGTATTTTTAAAAAAGTACCTTAATTTATTTTTATTTTTATGCTGCCAGACATATTCTAAGAGTAGATGTCTAATTAGTTTTTTTTAAATAGTGCATATCTCATTCAGAAATTAAACCTTTAAAATGCTCTCTTTTAAGCGCCCAGCGATCTGCAACCAATGAATAAGTTATTCAAATTATTATTATTATTATTATTATTGTTATTGTTATACATGATAAAATCAACTGGTTTACTCAGAACTAACTTCTTCACAAAAAAAATTTTTTGTATGTTTTGCTCACAGACATAGTGGATTTCTACACTATGTCTACAGAGGTCACTGGTGGTAGATTAGTATAGATTGTAGCATTATTGGATTTAGCGTCTTAGATTTTGATAATTTTTCCACAATGATGAAACCCCCTTGATCTGTTCAATTCAATGTAGCCTACATAAGCATAACCTCATCTATTACTTTGTGCGCAACTTGTTTTATGTCTACTGAAGATTATTTATATCTCTTCTCACAAGATTATTTAGATTATTTATTTAGATATTTATTTATTTACCAAAAGATTATTTATCTATATGTAAGCTGCGCCACAAGTCCTTGAGGCACGCAACTTAGTGTTTAGTTCAGGGAGCGTGGTTTTAATGTGCAATACAGAAGAAGAAATAAATGGTATATTCAATAACATCTTTGAAGAGAAGTCATAGCAGTAGGAGGTAAAAAGAAAAATAACTGTCTTTTTGCTCCAGGGTTTGTTGCTCCTTCCTCCAAATTACAAATATTTCAAAAAGTCTCTCATGTGACAGTAAAAGTATGGGTCTTTATGAGCAATGGATGTCAGTTAAGATGGTAACTATAGGAAGAATGTGGTTTGACTGGCCTACCTACAGTATGTAGACAACTGGAACTTCATGTACCCTCTAAGGGTATCGTAAAAAACAATTATAGATTACACATAACATGCAAATTTGCCTGTCTACAGTAACTCTTGTGCAATCTAGACCAGAGGTTAACAATCTGTACAAAATGCAGAGAGCACCACTGGTATAAGATGCCTATTGTACCTGCTCCCGGTAAATGTGACCTGCACCTAGCTCAGCACACAAAATAGAACTGTCTACATTGTCCAGACAATGTCCTGTGTTTTGATAAACTTCTGTACTGTCTGGTTTTGGCCTTTACTGTTCTGTAGCTAAGATGTGATGTCCCCCTTCGTCCTGTGTTTGTTTCCCCCCCGTGTTCCTCTGCGGATGCATGATGATTCCCTTGTATGTGTTAGCAGCATGGTCTACTATGATGGACGCCTATAGGCACATGTTACTGGGTTGAATCCTGTGGTCAGTCTCTCCCAAACCAGGCTCTCATTTTGTGACGTAAGCAGAGCAAGAGACTTGTTTTCTCTCCCTCCCTCACGCACACGCACACGCACACGCACACGCGCACGCGCACGCGCACGCACACACACACACACACACACACACACACACACTAACTCTTAACTACTGTGCTGCCTCTGGCGACTGAATTTCCCCCATGCACGGGATCAATAAAGGTCTATCTATCCACACACACGTGCGCGCGCGTACACACACACACACACACACACACACACACACACACACACACACACACACACACACACTAAATGGTTAGTTGTTTATTGGTTCCATTTCCTAGATGCTGTGACGAGAGGGCCTTTTGAGTTTTGTCTAGTTTATGTCTGAAATAAGTAACATCCCAGCTCATCTTTTTGTTGTTTGCCTGGTCTATGATATTTCTGTGCGTGCGTGCGTGCGTGCGTGCGTGCGTGCGTGTGTGCGTGCGTGCGTGTGCGTTAGTATGTTCTGATCTTTTCTCTCCAGTCTCTACCTATCTGGGGATGAGAGTCCCACACACTCCAAGGTCTTGCTCTTCAATGTGTCTTTGTGAAGTTATACCTGTGATTACGTTTCTCTCTTTGCCTGAACCTTTTAGGGAAATGATGGAAATAATAAGATATTGTGATAGAAATATACAATTATCCAATACTGAAATAAATTATTAACTGAAGATGACATTTAAGCTTTTTTTAATTAAACAATGAGGAAAATGCTAAGAAAAATGGTTATACTTGTTTTTGAGAATGGCATGAGGTGTAATGTGTACTGAAAGAAACAAACTTCTTTCATCAACTGAAGTTGACCTTATTTGAATATAGTTTATTTATTTTCAAGGCTTACTGTGTCTGTGTAATTATTCTTCGCACACACACACACACACACACACACGCACGCACGCACGCACGCACCCACACGCACACATGCACACATGCTCAGGCGATTTTAGCCTCTGTCAGGAGGGGCGGTGGGCAAGATTTTGTCATGGGGGGGCCACCTCTGTGTTAAATTGGCTATTTTTTCCAAAATGTAAAAAGTATATATTTGGAAAATGTTTTTAAGTAAAGTAAAGTAAACATGATTAGAACAATAACATGCTTAAACATTTGACAAGGTCTAATCTTTCTAAAATTGCTATAAATTGCTACAAAACCTGTATATCCAGTCATTGTTGGACATAAACAAGAAGTTGAAGGATAAAATTAAGTCTGATAATGATGTACCATGCATGTTCACATCATGTATACTTTACATTACATTTTGGACAAAATAGCCATTCAAGGTGCCCAGATGTCCCTAGTGCCCACCTATACTGTATGTATCCTCTGTAAATAGCAGGTGGGCTGGGCTCACAGATAAACAAATTGTCAACAGACAACACTATTCTACTGTCACCAGTATGGCTAATACAGTGCAAATACATCATCCTATATTATGAACACTGAATAAAAACGGTACTCCATCTGCAAAGTAGCCTACATAAGCCATTAAAGCAATTAAACTAGTAGACAGTTGCAAAGTAAGCGAAACAAACAATGTAGGCCTAACTAATAAAGTGACATTGGCATGTAAGTGTCACAGTTTGCTTACGTGTTACTGTTATATCCTTCACACACATGTCAGGATGACAGATAGACAGTCCATTATTGTAGTTTGATTTAGATTTTCAGAGGGAAAAAAACGGTTAACTCCTGCAGGGCAGAGCAGAGATCAGAGAGAGAGAGCTTCATCCATGGTGGTCACTTCATTAACGCCTTGTTATAAGTAGCCTACCTGGCAGGCTTTTCGTTTCAAACCCATCTATTTACAATGCCTAATGTCACTTCAACTCACTTGTATGCAAATGACAAATCCGTATGAGAACTCAACAAATAGCTGGAGGGGAAAAAAATGTCATTGTGATTTTTATCTTATTTTAAATTAATCAATAGATCAGAACTGGGCTGGCCGCCCCCCCCCCCCACGCACACACACACGCGCGCGCGTGAGATCGCTCGACTTCTTGACAGTGTTGCCATGTCTGCTTATTATTTTGGGCCTGTTTCAATGTTGTTTAAAGAATATAAAAATATATATTATTATAAATATATATATTATTATATTATAAAAAAATATTGTGCCAGATTTGTGATATTTTTTAAAAATAGCAGATCTACAAGCTCACAACGTGACGTGTTGTGAGCTTGGCTATTTTCTTTTTTTCTAGGCTATTTTCAAATAGCTGATGAGTATATAGATGTAAATTGCTCATGTGGCCTAAGTCATTCGTTCTCAAAGTGGAGTCCGGGCCTCCGGGGACCCCCAGGGCCAGGGGTCCTTGGGGGGGTACCGGGGTCCCCAGCAAAATGTGTTAAAGCGTCACATTCATTTTCACCACTTTATCCATATTTTACACTTTGGCTATTCCAAAATAGCAAATCTACAAGCTCATAGCGCGGCACCGTTTGCAAATATCAATTTGGGGGTCCTTGGGACCTTGGCACGAAAAAGTTTGAGAACCACTGGCCTAAGTCACTTCTTTTGGACTTGTTTTCATATAACTGGTTTGCTTATTTCTCTCGCAGAACCTGGCAACACTGCTTCTTGTTGGTGGTGTTGGTGGTGGTGGTGGGGGGGGTCAGGTCCTGCTGCAACACCAAACCGTCAGTGCGCATGCGCGGAAGTAGCACCGTTGAGATCAGGCAGCTACTAGCTACAGCTACTTAGCTTTAGCCATAGCGACATGTGTGGGATGCATTAATACTCCTTAAAGGAGACAACGGAACCACCACACACGTATATTTAAACATATATTCGGCTCAATAACAGTCGACGCTACTGACTGTATGTGAGTGAAATTCCTTTTCTGTCCGGAGGAGACTTGTAAATCATCAAAATTGCGGAAGGAAAGAGGTAATTAACGCATGTGGTCGCCATTGTTTATCATTTGGGGTCAGACTAATTCCTAGATACGGTTACCAATATAGATAGATGTTTATATGGACTATATTGCACTATAGTCATAACACTTGGTTCTGTTGCAGTAAGTTATGGCATTAACCCAATTTTCATACATTGTAATTTATGACTTTTTGCCAATTTTCAGATCAATATCAGTCCTAAAACTTGATTCAGATGTTTTGCCAATTGTCAAATATAAATATTAGTAAAAAAAAAAACGTAATTCTGACTATTTTTTACGTTTTTGTGCCAATTGTTAGATATTTTTAAATTTATTTTTATATTTCGCGTTTTAATTGTAACTTTTCGTGTTGTGTTTATCGGTTTCTCTGTGACATCACCCATTATAACCCAGTAGTAACATGACCTGGTTGGTAGGGCTCTGTATATCATTACAGTCATTGCAATTAACTATTTAATTTCTGCTTTGCCTTTCAGGCTTCGTAATCAGATATTTACACAGGGCAGATTATGTCAAATAACTTAAATTTACAAAGACATGACTGACATTTCATTTTATACTTTTGAAAATAGCAGATCTCACAATGTGAGCTTGTAGAGCTGCTATTTCTGCTATGTTGTGAACATTGAGCTTGTAGATCTGCTATTTCGTGAACATTGAGCTTGTAGATCTGCTATTTTGTGAACATTTTTCAACGTGGGAGCGATTATGACGATCATGCAATAATTGTGACGGGCCTACTGGTAGGCTGTAATGTCCTCTTCTCAATAAGCTCCATGTGCTACCGTTAGCCTTTCCAGCACATAGACTGCTGCAAGAGGAGGATCTGATATGCATACTGATGAGGGCAAACTGTTCACATTTGAAACCTCGGCACATTTAAAACGGTTTCTATTGGTTCTTTAACAGCCGTTGTGTTAAAAAAACAAAACAAAAAACATCCGTGTTTGAACGAGAAACGTTTGGTTTCAGTCGCTAGATCAAACAATATGTATTCTAGGCCCACCCACCCATGGTCCCCAAACAGTGGTGCCATTAGGGTGACCACCCGTCCCGAAATTCGCGGGACAGTCCCGAAATTGGACCCTCTGTCCCGCGTCCCGCACAAGCAGGGCAATGTCCCGAAAATCAAAGTTATGAAAAAAAAAAAAAAAAAAAGATTTTATTTTATAAAAAAAAAAAAAAGTTCATTACATTTTTAAGTTAACTTGCAATACCCTCTTATATCTAATCCTAACCCTAAAACCAAAGTAAAGAAACCAAAAACTGGAAAAAAAACGAACCCAATCCGCCCAGAACCGCGAAAAAAACGAACCCAATCCGCCCAGAACCGCAAAAAAATTTCGCGCGGGAGTGGTCCGCATGCACGCGCGCTGCGCGCGCGTGCATGCGTCCCGCGATGTCCCGCGAAACGGGTTAATCTGTCCCTCAATGGACCTGTCTGGAGGTGGTCACCCTAGGTGCCATGTCCGCTCATTATAAGTGACTGTGGGATTATTTTTCTGTGAAGTTGCGTGCATGCTTGTAAATATTGGCGGTTGTGGTCTTTTGGTCTTGTTTTTAAAGTGTAGTTGCTTATTTGGGATTATTATTTTAACCAGTGATTCTCAAATATTTTCTTGTCGTGGACCCCCAAATTAATATGTATTTGTCCCTAACCCCCATCTGAAAATGTTTTGTGCCAGGGAGGCCCGTACCAGATTTGTGTTGGAACGTTTAAAAAAGCTTCCAAATATTCCACATTTTATTTGAGCTTGTGGATATGCTATTTTCAATGTATACAGTGTAGTGCCCTAGTTGCTCCGCGTCGGTTAGTATTTTAACAAAGTGTCATACAGCCGCTCACGTGACTGAACTTGGTGGCGCGCTGCCGCTGTCTAGATCCCACGGTTCTCATCAACATACCAGTCATGATTTAGAATGGTGTTCTGTTCAGGGATCGTCGTAGATAAGATCTTGATTAAATTAAATTTAAATTTTAAATAAGTGATTATATCACATGTTTAAGTTCACTGTGCTGGCATGTGTTGTATATCTCCATGGGGACTGATAACACCTCGTAGACGTAGTTAATGCCTGGCACATATCACACAATCTCCACTGTAATGCTTCACTTGTTTTTTCACAGTCCGACGCATAGATGAAACGTAAAGCGAAACTAGGATCGTTTTAACTCTGTGGTGATACATTGATTTGTGGCACATTGGACCCTCCATTCACTATCTCCTCTGCCTGCAGCGTATTCGGCACTTATTCAGCACCATCATTTGTTTTAGATTTTATATATGTATGCTTTATGTTGTTTTGTAAATTGTACAATCCTGGATAGACCGGGAGGGCCACTATGGCTTGTGAATTGTACACACAATCTGCTGTCATCTCATCTAAACATTTACCCGTCTCTTCTCCAGCAGGCAAGGCGAGATGTCATACTACTCGTCCTCACGTAGCTCGTCAAGGGCTACTGACTGCAAAGTGTATGTAGGTGACCTTGGCAATGGTGCTGCTAAGGGTGAGCTGGAGCGAGCGTTCAGTTATTACGGCCCACTGCGAAGTGTTTGGGTGGCCAGGAATCCGCCTGGGTTTGCCTTCGTTGAGTATGAGGATCCCAGAGATGCAGAGGATTCTGTGAAAGGAATGGATGGAAAGTAAGTATAAAAAAAACCCTAGTTTTATATCCACAAGTTTCCTAGGGCGTAGTGGGCATCACTTCCTGTCGATTTGATACCTGATCAAATCGACAGGAAGTGATGCCCACTGTGCCCTGGGAAACTTGTGGATAAGCTCATGAACTCGACAATTCCATGCGAATGCGAGATCCACACAAGACCCTGGTTTTCATATCGAACCTGAATCCTGATGCACTAACTGCCTTGCTTGGTTGCTCCGAAGCTTCTCTTGCTCTGCCGTACTCTGTCCAGCAGACTCTTAGGCTCGGTACACTGGTAGCAAAGAGAATTATTTGAACAGAGTGGAAGACTTCCATCGCTCCTTGTTTTACCAGATGGCTTAATGAGTTTGTATCACTGATACACCTGGAGAGGCTGCGGTGCAACAAACAGGACAGTCTGGCAACATTTGAATACATATGGGGTCCTATCACGGGTCATCTCGACTCTGTGTGACTGCTCCGTTCTGTACAAGCTCAATTATTAATGTGTCCAACTGTTGTATTGTAGTCTGTTGTATTCTGTTTGCCTTTGCAGTACCTCCATTATGATAGGTTAATTACTCATGTTTGTTTGTCTTGTTGATGTCATGTCTTATAAAATAACAATACAAATTCATATATATATATATATATATATATATATATATATATATAAAAAGACCCTGTAGGATAAAGGAAAAGTGTTTTCACACCGTTTCACTTTCCATCCCTGCTTTTCCTTTACCCTACCAGGGTCTTGTGTGGATCTCGTATTCGCGTGGAAGTGTCGACAGGCATGTCTAGGAAGGGTCGGGGTCGCCCCAGCCGACGCCATTTTGATCCCAACGACAGGTGTTACCAGTGTGGTGACAGAGGCCACTATGCGTATGACTGCTACCGCTTCAACAAGAGAGGAGGAGGAGGAGGAGGAGGAGGAGGTCGTCGTGGTAGCAGGTAATGGAACCGCAGAATTGCATGTTTTTGTTTTGTTTTTAAGTTTGGGACTCTATTGCACAAAGGATAGAGAAATGTATAATGTGGGAAGAGATTAACCCATTCAATCCGGGAACGCACACGCATGTTTTAGATTTCTTTGGGCTATTCAAAAATAGATCTACATTTTTTTGGAAAAATCGTGAAAACGTGTGCAAATCTTTGAATATATATATATATATTTTTAAAGCGAACATTTGTAACTCACATTTGAGCTTCTGAGGGGGGGGTCACTGGAACAAAATACTTTGAGATGGGGGTCTGTGGCCAAATACATATCAGTTTGGGTGGTCTTTGACATGAAAAAGGTTCAGAACCACTATAGCAACATGTTTTTTCTTTTTTAACTGTTAGGATTTAGAAGACATTTTGTAGAATCTCCAGAAGCAAAGATTTGAGTTAAAAATAATTCGCTTAATTTGTTCTAATATATATATATATATATATATATATATATATATATATATATATATATATATATATATATATATAAATACATTCAAAGATTTGCACACATTTTCACGTTTTTTCAAAAATAGCAGATATACAAGCTCATAGCGCGGCACTCGGTGCCGTGCTATGAGCTTGTATATCTGCTATTTTTCAATAGCCAAAGAAATCTAAAAATGACAATTCTTCCCCGGTCTAAATGGGTTAAATTGAACTTGTAGATTGTTTGAGGAATTGGCTTTAAAAACTATATACATCGAATTCTCATACACAAAACAAAAGGGAAGGCATTTTTCAAATGAACTTTACTTAATTCAAATCAAGTGAAAATAAGATGCAAACGTAGTCTGGTGTGTTTGCTGCAGATCTCGCTCCAGGTCCCGATCTCGTTCCAGGTCTCGGTCCCGTGGACATCGTTACCGCTCTCGCTCTCCTCGCTCCCGTAGCCGTAGCAACGGCCGGTAAGTCTCCTTTAGGTGCAGTTGCCTTAGACCAGTGGTGGAAAAAGTACTCAAATGTTTAACTTAAGTATCGATATCAATACTGCAATGTACTTCTAGAGTACTTCTAGAACCATCTGGTAACCATGTCTGAACAACTATCATGAGGAGTAAAGTTGGGTTTATAGTAATCTAGCTTGTTCCTCTCTGATGCCTACTTCCAGTTTCTGACTGCTCTCTGTCTATCTTTCAACAGCCGCCAGCGTTCTGCATCCTACTCCAAGCGCAGGAGCAGGTGAGGCTACAGATTTTCCAAGAATCTTGGGTTCAAATTTTACACACCTGTTAATTGTTTTGGACGTCAGGGCAAGGATAGCTCTGTGTGACAAAGTGCAGCCTGACTGAGTGCTGTTTTGGTTCAGATTGATTGACATTGTCTCTACTTTTAAAGTCCAACAGAATTAGCATCATTGCAAATGCATGGGTCAAAATTAATTATTTGTCACGTAATTTTAGTTTTTGACCACAAGTGGCTGATCTGGTGAATAGGTATCTAGCAGCGCTGGATGTCAAGTGGTGCTATCGGAAACGGCTGTGAACCACAGTGCAGAGAACGCAGTTCAGCTTAGCCAGGCTCAGAGGAAAGTGGCGAAACCAAAGTAGCGGTCAATTTCCCTGTCTCGTTTTGAGATGCGGAGATGATGGCAGTGTAAACCAACCAATATTGCACTTGTATGGACGGCTTGGGTTATCCTTTTTAACAAAGTCTTGACAGAGACGCAGATGATGACCCAAGCTGTACATACAGCTGCAATAAGCTGTTAATCGTGGTTTAATACAATCAGATAAGAGATCATAGGACTTTTCTGTTTCATGAATGGGCTGTCAATGGAGGGTATTGCAACTTGGATGCAGATAGCATTTAAGTTGCAGCTAGTAAATGCATACGTAATGGTAGAAACTAGAAAGAAATGACATATAAAGATGGCAGCTTATAAACAACATGGTTAACAGGCCCCCCAGAAACATGTTTTCTTTTAACAAAAAAAATCTTCTGTCTCCTGTGATGTTAGGTCTGGCTCCCCAGCCCGTTCCAACAAGTCCAGAACTCCAGTGAGAAGGTTTGTATGCATCTGATCAATCTACACACACACGTATATGTGAGGCGAACAGCGTTTTCCTATCGCTTCGCAGTAGCGGGGGGGGGGGGGGTGCGGAGCAGTCGGCGCACAGAAGTCAAAGCACAGGCGGCTGTGTTTTTGATGGACAACAGATGCACGCTTATGAGAAACAACAAAGGAGGAAACATTCAGTCTAAATGTCCAGTTCGCTAATTCACAACTACTACTACTTTTGTTACTTTTGTATTTGAAACTTTACATTTCTCTAAATATTATACATTTTCACGACAGCCTAAGTACAAATATCATTCATGAAAAGGCTACTATAGGCTACACTGAAACGTTTTTTTTTTCTTTTACACTCTGAGTTTTGTTGTAGGGGATTATCTGGCACATGTATCTGTTATGAAAGAGAAATTGTATCATGACTCAGTGAAACGGCTAATAGTCCTTGGGGAAACCATAAACCTACGTAGGTAGGTTATTCCTTACATTACAAATCCTTATAAACTATATATTTCTTGGATGCATAGTAGCTGAAACTCTACAAGATATTTCTCTACACTTATTTAGTGAGAGCATTGCTCCTCCTGCTGAGAGCATCTCAGCACTACAATTACTCCTGCACTTTCATAAGCCGAACAAACCCCCGCTACTGCGAAGCGATAGGAAAACGCTGTTCGCATATGTGAGTGACCCGGTATGGTTTAGACGAGGGGTTCAACTGTCCGTTGGGGGTCTGTGAAGCCATGGCTCACGAAAATGTGTTTTTAAAAATGTTTATATTATAATATCCATTGACCATTATCTGTAGAAGAAATTCCTTCAGCCCAGTCTCACGCTGTTCTCCAACAAAACGAAAGGTGATAACAACGCCTTGTGCGCGACACCTCTACCTGCGACACCTCTACCTATTAAAGCCCACTGTCGGGTCAGGTTTAGCATTCTAAAGAGGGCTATTATCATATGGATGGAATGGAATTCTTACCGAATAGTAAAGCATTCACATGCAGAGTAGTCTGGGATGGCTTTTGGTCACATATTGGTGACTGAAAAGAGTGACTATTTTCATACAGAATGGTTGTCTCTGTTAGGCTTGTTATATGCGGTGGTGGAAAAAGTACTCAAATGTTTTACTTAAGTAAAAGTATCATTACTGCAATGTAGAAGTACTCTGTTACAAGTAAAAGTCCGGAATAAAAATTATTTGAGTAAAAGTACAAAAGTATTGGTATCAAAATGTACTTAACACATTGAGTGCCAGGGTCTTTTTAAAACAGGGTACAGTCGGTGCCTGGATTTTTAACAATTTTTGAACCTTTTTCAAGTAGTCACAAAATATTTTCAGTGATCACCGTCCTCAAGGTGATCCCCTCATTACACACATAGAGGTCTCGTACAATCGGGGGGAAAAATGTAAAACATTAGGTAATCCGTTCCATAGTTGCAGCCAGTTGAAAATAGTCGAAAATAGTCAAAAATACATATTTTAGAAAAAAAGTACACAGGAGCCGAGATACAGGCTTTTGAAGTCATAAGTTAACCAGGAAGTGGATTGGAGTCTAAATCTTCGAAAAATGATATCTCCTGGTGCTGAGAAGTAAAAAAAAAATTTTTAATTTATTTTTAAAAAAAAATCCCAAAAACGGTCATAACCGTTTTTGGCACTCAATGTGTTAAAGTACCAAAAGTAAAAGTACTAAAATGTTTGAAAATGGCAGATCTACAAGCTCACAACGCGTCGCGTTGTGAGCTTGTAGATCTGCTATTTTCAAATAGCTTAGGTATAAAATAGGGCTAAACTGGTTAATGTATGTTTTGTAATGTAATGTAATATACTTATATCTGCAAAGTAACTAAAGTTTTCAAATAATTGTAGTGGAGTAAAAGTACAATATTTGCCTCTTGAGATGTAGTGGAGTAGAAGTAAAAACTATAGACAATTGGAAATACTCCGGTAAAGTAAAAGTACCTCAAAATTGTACTTAAGTACAGTACTTGAGTAAATGTACTTAGTCACTTTACACCACTGGGGTAGTGGGGTTATATGCTTGCTATTTTTTAAACATCCTGTCATTTCCTCTGTGTAGTCGGTCCAGGTCTCGTTCCCGTTCAGGGTCCCGGCCCGGTGCCCGGCCCAGGCGGCGCTCGGCCTCCCGCTCTCGCTCCCGCTCAGCCAGCCACAAGAGGAATAGGTAAAACACTCTAGCTTGCTTACCCTTAACACTGATTGAGGTTATAGATGTAGTGATGTATTTAACTGTCTTTGCCTTTCTAGCTGTTCATGCTTGGTACTGCTGGGTCCAGTTTTGACCAGGACTTTTCTGAATTGTTCAAATATAATTCCAATGCACGAAGAATTCCCTACTAGTTCTAGAATCTAGATCCTCCCTGTTCCCCTCTATTGTGTGTTTTAGATGTGACAGTAAAGAGTTGAGGCTCAGAATACACTTTCCATGTTAGCTAGGGCTAGATGCTTCTTCCCTAGGTAAGTGTTGACTCTAGGGGGTCAGGTAGATTCTCCAATGGAAGCCGGGACCAACCCTGCCTTCACCGGATGACTGCCATGTTGCTCGAAGCGGGGAAAACCACGAAGAAGATAAGCGCCAGATAATCCTGGCGAGTTTGCAATCTGTTGCTGCTGCCGTTAGCGAAGGTGAAACGGAGGATGGGGACTTTGGACCCCATAGAGAGGGATAAGGAAGTAGTAAGCACGGTTGGCTCTTCCTATGTGCTCTCTTTCACTTCTTACTGCAGTGGTCATATTGTACATACTGCATTACTTGGAAAGAGAGCACATGGAAGCACAACCTTAACATTCTGATATTCAGTTAATCCGTGAACCATCTAGCACAGCTAAGAATCTAAGTGAGGCACACTAGCTAGAATTTATTTTCAGAATGTATTTTGTTTTCTAATCTTTGCTAGATTTAGTCCTAATTTGACTGATCTTGGATGGACAGAGAAGAGAGTGTTACAAGAAAGGTTTGTAGTTTGAGGAAAAGATTACTAGGGAAAGGATTTGATATTTATTCCCCCCTCTTATTTTTCTTCCTTTTTTCTCCCTTCTATCTGTCTTTAAAAAAAATTGGGTAGTTCTCCATCTAAGTTCAGGTAGAAGTACTGCACCATTGGGTGTGATATACTTTTTTTTTTAGCCTCTTTGCAGAACAGTTTTGTTTATTTTTCATATTTCCTTTAAAGCGTGTGTTGGGAGCTGAGCACTGCACAGGCACCGCAGCTGTCCCCAGGCCCAGGGTCTGCCAGCTGGCGGTGTGCACGTCCTGCGGGAGGGTGACTTAAGCGCTGACCTGAGATCAGCCTACGCCTGCTGCTACTGCTGGTGTTAGAGAGAGAGTGAGGTCGACCTACCGACCGACCCCCTCCCCCTCCCCACCCACAGTGAATGAGTGGCCGTCTCTGTCCGACCGACGCACACGCTCAGATGAGATCAGCCCGCGCGCACATAGAGTTGTTCTACTAGAATCGCCCAGCCAGACAGCCAGCCAGCCTGCCAGCCTTCCTTCCGAGCTACCAGCGGGGCTGGTCCAAGCAGTTCAGAGTTCGACCACTACCTTTTTCTTTTTTAAAAACTCCCTTAACCTACCAGACCCCCCACCCCCCACCTACCTACCAGAGCTCTCCGGCCTCTGACTTAGCTTCTGAAAGTGAGAGAATGAGAGAGAGAGAGTGCTGACGAGAGATCAGTCTTCAAGAGCCTCCCAGCGAGCACAGTGTGTCTCCGAGTTGTAGTCATCCGTTCTGCAGTGCTTCGCGTCTCTGTACTTGTTCTTTCTGCACTGTCTCCAAAGGTAAACCAAAAATCAACCCCCATGACAAAGATCAGACATATAATTTTGATGGGGAAAATTAAACAGACGTGTTAGTCGTCTTTGGTTTATGTTATCCACCTAGAGAGCTAATGCTGATACCATACCAGGCATGCGCAGGGTACAGATGTGGGTGTACGTGTGTGAGTGAGTGTGTGTGGGGTTAAGAGGAAGTATTCACCATGTATGTTTGTTGCCAGGTGATATTCTAAGGATGCTTATATCTACAGATAAGTGCTACTGTTAAGCCGTAAATGGTTGATTCCCTCAAATAGTGGTCACTGTTCCTTAGCTTCTGCGTTAAATTAACCCCTTTTCATAGCGGTGAAGATGGGTCGGAGGGGCTCTAGTAATGAACAGAGGGTAATTGTCCAGGGTTTTCATCATTCATTTGGTCAAGAGTGTTTGCTTGTTTGGGGATTCAGTGGTATGTATTCAGATTCTACCTTGGGCTCTTATCTGTGTGAAATATAAAGTTGGCTGTCTTGAAATGCCATAAAAGACAGCTTTTCTTCCACAAACCACCTGTGGCCATTTCCTTGGCCCAGAGAATTCCAGGCATTTAAAGGGTTCCCAATTCAAATGCATTTTTTAAATGGCCAAATTTTGCTATGATGAGCTCAAGGCCATTTCCATACTTGGAAAGTGTCTTGTTCAAGGAAATGCAGGTGTGTGTTTGTTACAGAGGTGAGAACAAAGTAGGAGTAGTATTGTATGATATAATGGCTGAAGGTCAGTTTTGGTGGGTTGGGGTTTGTTATGAGCAACGTTCAGGACTGTTGAGATGCTCTATACTTTGTATATACCTTCATCCCACAGCTTACTAATCCTCCTCTTTTTCCGTTGCAGTCGCTCCCGTTCTGCAAGTCCCAAGCGGAGTGCAACACCAGGCGACAACTGAATGAAGATTAATTTTCGCCCCTTAGCTCTCAACCCTGATGCTTCTCTTCCCCCAAGACCACATAAAAACACACGTCCCTTAACTCCCATCCTTCCACCTGCTTCAAAAGCCCTGCTGCGGTTTCTTTGTCGTCTGTGAAGTCTTGATTTGATTTTTACTCCCTGCAGTGCATTCTCCATGCTGTGCAGACTTGGAATGTTGTACATGTAGAATGACATTATGTTTTAAACACTGCTTTCGTGGTCCTCTACCATTATAGAGAAGTCGAGTAAGGGAGCATAAACAGTGAGGAGGATGTTGTAAAAAAAAAATGGCATAACAGTAGACTTTTAACAATGACTTGGGCAGTCCGGAAGGCAATTTGCAGTTGTCTTGAATGTAGATGCTTACCTGAGTTAATTGGCACCATTCTGCAGGGTGAGAGGCACCAGTCCAGTTTTGGATTGACCACTTTTTAATCCCTAAATCCTTTCCATAACCCTAGAGCTTGATCTCACAAATGCAAATAACTACCCTGTACCACCCTGTCTCATACATCTTACACAAACACCTGGCTGGTCTGCATGCCTTATGTATGAGGATACATTCCTAGACAGAATATTTTAGTACTCTGCATGATGTCTGTCATTTTACTACTGCACTGCCCTTTTTACAGGTGTTATCAGTTCACTGTAAACAAATAGGACTGTCCCTTTGTTCGGATTATCTGAAATTATTCTTGTGATGTTTTGAATTGATAGAGTGCTTAAGTTTCATTTATGTAAGGGCTTCCTTGATTTTCTTTTGCTCTCCCTGGCTTTTGATGACAGGCAGTTTTATTTTTAAATAAATGTCTTAGACATATGTTTTGGCTCCTATGTCCTCTGTTAATTTGAATTTGTGTTACTCAAAATACCGTATGTTGTGCTGTGCTTGCTTGGCCTGTATTTCTTGTCCCTAAGGGGATGTTACTTACGGTGAATTTATGTTGCATGACGTGTGAACCCCATGACACCCACCATGAGGGTGGTTCATTAGCAATGTTAATTAAAACGAATGGTTGGTATCAGCTGGCCAGTATCTGTTGAATCCCCCCTGGTGCCCTCGCTCAGACAACGCCTATCTTGGAACAATGCCTTCATTATCATCTCAACAACACACCTGTAAAGCTTCGTGACAGCATCCTGCACGGCTGTGATGCTATCGCATCACACATAATCTCCAGACAAACACACACTCAAGTTTCAAGAGGTTTGTCACCTGATTGTAGAAGTATGTGCATTGAGAGGTTAGTGTCATGGTGTGGTATACTCCAAGAGGAAAATAGCAAGAGTCGCATTCTCCGGTTTACTTCCCGTTTCTGCGTGACATAGGTGGACACCTTTTTAGGAGACGGGAAGCAAGTTGGAGTCTATTGATTCCAATGGAAGAGTGAATGTGAACACAGCTTCTGAACCATTCTTTAGCTCCATGGTCACTGAACTAAATATTGGACCTGATCGTCACAAGACACAAAATATGCACAATTTTCATACTAAAATGGCCTTTTTTGTGTGTCACAAATTAGGAGAAAATCAACTTTGTTATCGACTTTTCTCTATCCCAGCAACACACTCTCGCGAGATTTGGGAAGATATCTGAAGGCTCCATCTGCAGTCTGATGAACGAGACATAGAGGGCTCTGTCCCTTTATATTATATTTTATTATTAGATTAGATTTTAACTCTATGCTCTGTCCCCATAAGATGTTCTAAAAACTGATCAACTGAGATTCTATATGTGAATGTAGTAGGCCTACGTGAAATCATTATGGACATTTCAAAAATTAAATACATTTTTTGTCCCAATGCTCAATAATATAATTTTCCATTATTAACTGTCTTGGTTGATGGGATATGATTTGGGAATCATGACATTTTGCTAAACATAACATTCATGCTAAACACATTATAGTCTATAGTGGTAAAATATATACCTTATAAATAAAGGGACCTGTTACAATGTTGAGCAGAAACAGGAGCACATCTAGCATAATAAGACTGAATAATACGTGTGTGTTTGTTGGGGGAATTTCATAGGTTTCTTAAAAGCATCTTTTCCAATAACAGTTTACTTTCAAACATGTAAAGCATGTATTTTCTTTAATGAAGAAAATACACAAATATACATCCATATGACGTTGTCAGCCAGGGAGAGGGGAGGGGGAAGGTGGTGGGGTGGTCGGGGGAGAAGACAACCACGCCTACTTAGGAGACCATTTGTAGGATTTGTGTACTACTTCGCCTCTAGTGGCTCCGATGGAGAATGTGTATCTTCCTATACTTAACAATCTTTGGTATACTCCACCAGACTGCCAACAATAACCAAGATTAAACAAAACAAAAAAAATACAAGGATGTAATAAGGTTATACTGTACTGATATTAATAAAGTGATGTGTTTTTGGGGTGGGGATAGAGACTGCATCAATATAGGCTACACAGAATACACAAATGATCTACACTGTAGAGAAAGAATGAACTAAATACAAAAATAAACTAACGTAATGCAATTTACTGGAATGGCATAACATCTTCCCTGGGTAGAATATATAAATTATGTTTTAACCAGTGGAAACAAATATATAGAATATACAGAAATATAAATGGGACAGTAAATTGCCAACTGGGGTATATAGAACACATTTTTTTTCTATATTCTACATATCCCCGTTGCAAGAAGAAGAAGGTTGCAGAAGCTAGATGTAACAGAGCAAATAGCTATAAATATGTGAACAATCCCAGCCACACTGCTGCGGTTGTTAATGCAGCAGGTAATGCTAATTGTCAAGGAGTGGTTTTCAGGTGCATCAAGAGAAGGATTATTACCCACAGCTCTCTGCTACAAAAATCTGCCTCGAGGTCATTCATTTAAACTATGAGAAACGTTTCCACTGAAGCATGCTACAAACAGTGGCATTCCAAGGTATAAGCTCTTACATTGTAAAGGTTATTGAAGCATTCTTAGAACCGGTCTTTTTTTTTTACGACCACATAGTTCAAACAACATGAGCTCTCTGACCTGCTCTTTTTTTCCTTTTAGCTAGAGTCTAGCTAAAAGAGCAAGCAAGCCGAGGCACACTAGCCAGAATTTCTTCCCTGTTGTTATTACTATTACCATTGTTATTATATTATTATTATAACTCAAAGGATTGCTACATTATTACTGTTATGTGTTATCTTTGCTAAATTTGTTCCTTTTTAGTTTTTACGGACAGAGAAGCGGAGATAATTGCAAGGAAGGTTTGTAGTTGAGGAAGAGAAGATTTGAAAGGATTTGTTATGTGTATATGATGATGATAAACTATATTCAGTGTTAATTTAGTCGACTAAGACTAAAAGACTAAGGTTTTGATATTCAGTCGACTAAGACTAGACTAAGACTAAACAATTTCAGAAGACTAAAATAGGACTAAAACTAAATGGTGTGTTATTCTAAAGACTAATTCGACTATATCAGAATTTGCTGTCAAAATTAACACTGGTCTATAAAAACAGAGCTACAAAACAGACAACAACACAGAGATAGCCTGAGTAACAGACTGATTCCAATCCATAAAAACATATATTGCCTCCAGTGTTTCCAGAAGCAAGAGGAATACCTTGTATCACTCGGTGTGATACCTGTTAAGGCCATAATAAACACATTCTCGATTCCATCAGTCACATTAATCTATACATAGAATTCCTCATTACAGCATGAAAGGTGGGTACATTACTGGTCACAATCATTTCACTTGCGCTAGTCCATATACACATAACATATATATATATATATATATATATATATATATATATATATATATATATATATATTTGCATTTTAAATTTGGAAATAATAATAAAAAACTTTAACACAAATCTTCTGTTCCAGGGGTCCCCAACAGAACATCTTTTCAGATGGGGTTCTGTACTTAGAAAAGCACTATATCAATTTCAGGTATTATTATTATTAGGGGGTCCTTGACATGAAAGAGTTTGAGAACCACTGGGCTGAAATACAGTGGTGGAAAAAGTACTCACATTTTTTTACTTAAGTAAAATTACAAATATATTGGTATCAAAATATACTTAAAGTGCAAAAGTGTAAGTACTCATTATGCAGAATGTCCCATTTCACAAGTTTTCAAATGTATAAAAATCTTTTGAAAATAGCAGATCTATGAGCTCACAATACATCGCAAGGCATAAATGTGAGCTTGTAGATTGGCTATTTTCAAATGGCCAAAATGTTAAATGTATATAGGGCTGCAGTGGGTAATGTATGTTTTGTAATAATAATAAGTAACTAGTAACTACAATTTTCAAATAATTGGTGTGGAGTAAAAGTGTAATATTTTACTCTGAGATGTAGGCTAATGGAGTAGAAGTAAAAATACTGAAAATTGGAAATACTCCAGTAAAGTAAAAACACCTAAAAAAGTACAGTACTTAAGTAAATGTACTTAGTTATTTTACACCACTGCTGAAATCAAACCATAGATAAAAACACATCAACTGCAACTTTGTCGAATCATAGCGTCACACTGCCAAGCTATCTCGAGTTCCCCTATTGGTTCGCACCACACGTCACGTGCAGACTGACGTAGGGGGTTGTCAGCCTATCAGGGCATGGGACAGACCGTGGAGGGCGTGGACAGCGGAGCTCTACTTTCCTAAGGACTTTTCCGGCCATTTCATTTCATCTCGTCATTACAAGGCAACCATCCTTTTTAACCAGGACAACATGGCTACCGCAACGAGCCGTTATTACAGTGAGGACGGGCGGGCGACCAAAAGACAGAAAACTGACGGAATGTCCACAGTAAGTGTAATTTGTAAGAACTGTAAACATGCAACAATATGTCCGTAAATGTGCACTGCGTTTGGAGCCACGCACACTTAATTCTCTGTATGAGGCTACGGCAATAGAAGCCCCCTCCCCCCGCCTACTAATTCATTTCCTTTAGTTTTTTTTAGAAATACATTATAAATGAATATGCACTTTAAACGTTTATTGTTTGCATCTTTTTGTACGCTAACCGAGACGCATTCGCCGATATACTCCCTATGTTTGTTTTGAATGAAAAAAGGGCTCGCCGCTGGGCCACGCCATACGATAGTGCTTTGTTCCGTTAGCATGCATGCTAACCAGCGTTGCCATGTCGGCTTATCACAAGCGATTTTGGGCTATTTTCTGTAAATTTTACTTGTAAATGGGGGGGGGGGGGGGGGGCTTGTTTCTAAAGTGTACTCGCTTATTTTAGACAATATTCCAAATTTGTGTTTTAAAAAAACAGTTCTCAAATATTTTCATTAATGCTTTGTGCCAGGGAGCATTTGGTTTTAGAATGTTTCAAAAACATATTCAGATCGACAAGCTCACGACGCGTTGTGGGCTTGTAGATTGGCTTTAAAAAAAAATTAATAGCCGATGCATGATATAGGTTTAAAGTGCCCATAATGGCCTAGTTGCTGCTTTTGGGCTTGTTTTCCTAGACCGGGGTGCTTATTTCTCTCACAAAGTATGGCAACACTGATGCTAACGTTTAAACGGGCGCTTGTTGTAAAGGGGTCGTTTTTAAAGACGGTGATTTGCATTCGTTTTAAATCTACTAAATTGCCAGTGGGTTTTATGTGTTCTGTTGGGCCACAACAGCACATTAGTCCACGGGTAGTTTTTGAGTGAAGCGTTAACGCACCCAGTGACCCTCCCCTCCCCCCTAGTAACGGTATGACCTGAGGCGTTTCTGCTACGTTTGTTTAGATGTTTGGTAGCATGAGAGGGCCCTACACATTTTATACCACTTTGAAAGGGTTTAAAGAGACCCATTTGCACACTACAGCAGGGGTCTTTCAACGTTTCAGGCCAAGGACCCCCTAGCTGAGAGAGATGGAGCAGGGACCCCCTCTATATTGTGTAACATTGTGTTTCACCTTTTTATTCATTTACTTGGTCTGCTCTTTTTCCCCTCTACACCTATAAGTCTTTGTCCAAAATAAAGCCGATCTACGACCTCACAAAGCCTAGCAGCGCAACGCCTTGTGAGCTTGTGGATCTGCTATTTTTTTTGGCTTTAGTTCTCCTCAGAAAAGGGATGCTAGGGTTCAAGTGGTTACGGTAAAAATCGTATCACACAGATTTGGCGGACCCCCTGTAGTAGCTCTGAGGACCCCCTAGGAGTCCCGGACTCCCTGTTGAAGACCCCTGGTTTAGAGGACCGTGAATTGTACTTCCATGTACTGTTTTCATGTCTTTCTAAATAAAGTACTTCAATCAATTAATCACATGGTTACACATGGTTAAATTATAATTTTTAGATTTTTTTCGTTCCAGTTATTAGGGTGGTCAGGATTACAACGTTTAAGTTGACGATTAATTGTCGCACAAATAATTGCAATTAACGATTTCATTGTGTTTTTTTTTGGCATTGGAATAGCATTTTTATTTCTGTTTATCTGCCTATAATCAAACATTGCATGACAGATATGACAAATAACTTAAATATAAAAAGAATGTACTGACATATTATATTAAATTATGTTTTTAATAAAAAACTCTGCATGATGCTTTGTATGCTTTTAGATCTGGAAGGCGATTTTCCAACATGGAAACTATCATGACGATTATTCAAAAAGAATTGCCTCAAATAATTGCCATTAAGGCACACTAGTACCAGTTATTTACTTTTACTACCCCCAAGGCAGCTTGGCTAATGTAGCTCATATTTAAATATTGGTTGGATCGATGTATTTGAAGTTCTGAAAAATTCTCCTTTGAAGGGCTATGAGGACCCCCACAAGACTCTCCCGTCCGTGGTGGTGCACATCCGGGGATTAGTGGATGGCGTTACCGAAGCGGACCTGGTTGAAGCCTTGCAGGAGTTCGGAGCCATCAGGTAATTAAAAAAAAATTACCTTAGGAAAATCATACCAAACAATTTTAATTTCAGCCTTTCTGTGGTAACCAGGAAACTGGCACACATAGTTAGTTAGCCATTTTAGCTTTTTTACAGATAGTTTACAAACACCAGAAGGACCATTATGTATCATGTAACATTGCTTGATGTCTGTTTAATATGATTTATGTATTCTTAACCTGAATTAGAAACCTGAGTGGCTCCTCTGATGTCCCTAGTTATGTGGTGGTGATGCCGAAGAAACGCCAGGCACTAGTTGAGTATGAGGATATGAACGGCTCCTCCACGGCTGTGACCTACGCAGCAGACAACCAAGTGTACATTGCTGGCCATCCGGCCTTTATCAACTACTCCACCAGCCAGAAGATCTCCAGACCAGGAGACTCTGATGACTCAAGGAGTGTCAACAATGTCCTGCTGCTCACCATCATGAATCCCATCTATCCAATCACCTCGGTAAACAATTTCTCTTATGTTATTTAAAAAATAAATAATCGCAAAAACAATTACTGTCTCTTATGCAAGTGATTATGAAAATTAATCTAAATACATTTATTTAGATTAATTTTCATAATCATTTGCATAAGAGACAGTAATTGTTTTTGCAATTATAACGTATGCAGGGACAAAGTAGATGCATGACATACACTCACAACATCATGGACTTCAAGGTAGCATGGGCGTACAAATATGATATGAGCATACAATGACAGTATGGCATTACACACACCACTCTAAACAGAGGTACAACTGTCACCTGGAATTTGAGCTATTTGTCTTGTTCGTGCAGCCGGTGATGGAAGTCTGTGCGACCTAAAAATATAATTGGAGCACCTGTGCGACTGCAAATATTTGCTGTGGTGTGATCAAAACGGCACTTCGAATGAACCAAAATGAGAGCTCCCTGCCATTCTGAATAACAAACCTTCCCCTCTGAGCTGCCAGTAGTGCTTGGTGCACAGAGGCATAGGAACTCACGGCTGGTATATTTCGGCAGATGAGTTTTGAAACTGTCGTAAATATTCAGAATCAACGTTTAGCCTATTGAGAAATGTATATGACGACGCAAAAAAAGCCTGTTCGATGTGCACATTAAAAGTCTAAGATGAGGAGGCTATGTGCAATAATATGTTATATGTACAATTATGTTATAACTTAGAAATTAGAGTTATATTGTCCAAATAGGCTATGAAGGTGAGGAGGGGAAAAAAACACGGGTGAAGATGTGATTGAAATCAGTATAGAGGGTCCTCCTCCCCTCAGTGACAAGATGGCTGGATTAGGGACAGAGAGCCAGGACAAAACATTTTAAATCTTGGCCCCAGCATATTGCATAAAGACCCAGTGGTGGGCTACGTATTTAAGGTGACTTTCACCATTTTCTGTTACTTGTAAACCGCTCAGTTATATTGTTTATTCATTGCAAAATCAATTGCATATTGATGCTCCTAAGTTTTTTTTTTAATGGGAGCACCAGTGCTACCAAGTGAGAAGTTTATTTCGAGCCCTGACTTTGACAGATTGAGAGATTATAACAATGTGAAATATAAATAACAGATATATAAATTTATTTTGCGTTAAGATAAGTTCTTAAAAATCTGAGTACTTCTTCTACCACTGTGCAGCTGAGGGAACATTTGCATGAACACATTGGATGCATTTCCTTATTTCCCCTCCAGTCATCTATCACCTGTAGTGTTCCCGCCGAGATTCATGCCTGCTAATGTTGATTGCCCTGTCACCCAGGCCTAAAGTCTGTGATTACAACGAATGTATAAAGGATCCATGCTTTGACTGTATATTTTGCTCTTGATTTCCACTCAACTGCTGCTGACATTGATTGTGCTTTTACACACAGGATGTCCTCTATACTATCTGCAACAACTGTGGCCCAGTCCAGAGAATTGTCATCTTCAGGAAGAATGGTGTCCAAGCCATGGTTGAATATCCTTTTACAATCAGAGCCATTTAAAATGGTCACATAACTCCAAGGATCATATGTACCAAATTTGGTGATACTTGGACCCGAAAGAAATTGATTGTTTCAAAGAAAACTGGTTGATTTATGTATATCAAAACTGCAGGAGGAGTAGCTTGCCAGTAGCAGATATAAGAATGTGCAAAACTATGGTTGCTCATTGGCAACCACATCAACTGTAACTTGGCATGATGTCATACATCACCATGTCACTGTATGGTAGCATGCTTTTGTTGAAATATTTATCATTCCTGTGCTTTTGTCATATCTCTTAATGACCGCAAGGCAGTTTGTTGTTGTGCAGAGACCTTTTGTACATCCATGCTAAACCAGACTCGAAAACCAGTCCGTGACGACTGTCACAATCTTGTCTGCATGTATCAACTAGCTACAGACGTGACGTATTCTTGGCCAACAACTGTTTGTGTACAACCACCTGCATTATTATCTATTGATCATTTTTAAATTCCATTTCAATCTTTATCACAACAAGTATGGCTCACAAGGCATCTTGGCAGTGAGGACATGACTAGAGTTTGATTGCTACAGACACGGTTGGGGACAAATGATGTACCTGTAGTCACAATTAGTTACAATGTTAAGCTATTGACTGATCATTCTTTGCATACCTGTTGCTCTGTTTTCACTTCCTTAACTCCGCTATTACATTTGACTCGGTGCAGAGTGCACAACGGGCTAAAGCTTCACTCAATGGAGCTGACATCTATTCTGGCTGCTGCACACTCAAGATTGAGTATGCCAAGGTGAGTGCTGCAAAATATGGCTTTTTCTCACAAACATGCTGTTAACATGTGCCAGTCATGTAAACTGCAAACCCATTAGCTAGTTGACGGTGTGTATGAGGGCAAGTTTCTGTAACACATTTTGTATTCTCACAGCCTACTCGTCTGAATGTCTTCAAGAATGACCAGGACACTTGGGACTACACCAACCCTAACTTGGGGGGTCCAGGTAAATCCTCATACGCAAGCGTTCATACATTCATAAGCACCAAGTCGCCCATGTTTTTTGGTGAAAAGATAACCTTCTGCTTCTTTACTGCCACTGTGGGATGGGAGAGGGTCTTTCAGCAAATAGGCTTGTCTGGAACCATGGAGGCTGGGAGACTCTTCCTTCACAATGCCACAACATAGTGAATGCATCAGAATTTAGCATTATGCTTGATTTGGGTCCCAATTTTCATAGAATTCTGACTACCTAGCCAGTCATACCATCCCATAGTAACTAATGTGGCATTATGAATGAAGTGTGGCTGTGGGGGCCTTCTTAAAGTCTTATGTTGAGCAACGAGCATATGTCTTGAAAGTATATGGTGAAATGATGGACATTGAGGTTAACAATCTTATAAGTACTGGCGAAATTGGCTTTTCTATTTACGAAACTATTGGTCTATCAGCCTGCAGTCATAGGTGTAAGAATGCAATTTCAAAATAGAAAAATAGAAATGTATACAGACATTAAAACATTTTTTTACCTGCAGGCTAATTGAGCATAGTAATGTTTTATATGTAGTTAAAGGTAGGACAGTTGAATTTACACTGTACATATCCAGCCAAAACACAAATGATACTATTCTTCTGTTAGACTCCCTCAGTCAAACCAGAGGTATGCAAAGCATGACTGTCATGCTTCTTGGCAGCAAGCAATGTCATTGGCATAATGACAATATTGGCCTTATCTAAGCCCATGTTGACAGAACCATGCCGGGCTGCCAACATTACACTATTGTTTGAAATGTATGTGAGTTGGCAGCTCTGCAAAGGAGGAAACTACTTTTATTACCACCAATTATAGGAACTGACTAGGAAGACTTACCGAAAGTCAACACGAAAGACAAATGTGGTCTGGTTACTTTGCGGTCAGGGTGAAGTACGTTAACATGTCATTCACGCACACTTGAGTGATTTATATTCCTGAGGCTCTTGTTTTGAGCACTAAACATATTTTGTTAGGCTTGAAAGTGTTCTACAATACATTTATATTTATTTCAGTCACTGAATTGAAAATTGGCCCTTGAACAAGAAAGATAGTTCCGTCTGGTGCTTATAAAACTGTTATTCTCAAGCCCAAAACTTCAAAACAAATGTCCTAGCCACACAGCCAGGTCTTGGTCTCTTCCACTATTTTTTTCTTCTGTCAGTCTAGTGCAGTGCTTCTTTGCCAAATGACTGAATAGTGAAGGAGACCATGGTCAGTATGGGGTTCCTGCAACAGAAGCCATGCCAGTCTCCATGTCTTCCAAAATGTCGCTGTATTCGCAAAGTAAAATGTACTGAACTTTGTCTCAAGAGGGAGAGGCAGACACATTTGCACTGACAACACCCGCCACCACCTCAAGTATCTCCGTTTTACGTGAGGACACATCCACCCTTGTACAGAAGTCCCATGGTCCCTTCAGACACAGGGAGAGGACATAGTCTCCACTCATGCAACATATTGTAGGACTGATGACTCCTCATCCACCCTCAACACCTCATCTCTGCATCGCAACAACAAAGCCATGAAGACACCCATGTTACCTTTTTTATGGTACCACACACCTCTATCGAAGAGGGTGAGGAGTTTGGTTGTTGGTACTGTGGGATACCAAGCTATGCTTGTGTCCTCCACCTTCTCCCACCCTCTTTCCTCCACTGTTCCTTCACACCCATGTGGTGGCACATGTGCCTGACACACTGACAACAGACCACAGCTTTCGCCACCTATAAACAACACCTGGAGAAACATTACAGACTGATACCAGTCCAAAGAAGGAAGGGGGACACCATAAAGATAACATCCATCCACGTAAAGACCAAGCTAGTGACAAACCTTGCAACAACTGAACTCACTCACTCACAAGTCAATTGAGAAAGTTCTTGCTCTACCGGTTTACTGTTGTTGGCTGGAAGGGCTGTGTGTTTTGTTTTGTTTTTCCTCTTCAGTTGCTAAAGAACAACAAAACACTCAAGCAACACATTACCTCCACTTCTGATGCTGTTCTACCAACTGATCCAATAGATGACTTGCACTACCACCACTGATCCCAAGTTGTAGCCAGTCACATTGGAGTTGCTGACACAAGAACTAAACACTCAAGCAACACATTCCCTCCCAATACTTCCTGATGCTGTACCACCAACTGATCCAATAGATGACTTAACACCACTGATCATCAAGTTGTAGCCAGTCACATTGGAGTGAACAACTGATGAAGACCGAACATTGCTGACACCACCAGGCATTAGCACACTCAAGTCAGGCTTATCAAACACTTAGTGGAGGTTGAGCTCCCCTTTCCTCTTTTCTCCTCATCTTTCCCTCCCATGTGCTTTTCTTGCTACATGCATCCCTGTATAGCTTTTTTTTTTCTGAGTGCAGATTTTTAACACCTTCCATGTGATACAGGTTTGGCAATTTACAAAGAGGAGCCAGCTCCCCCATCTGAAATGTGCTCTATGGCAGCCTACCAGTGAAGTTAGCATGGACCGATTAACCAACCTGCCAGCAATGGCCCCTCATCTTGATAGAACCCCCCCGGCGGGTTCTTTCAGCGAACGAGGGAATGGATAAGAGTATGGGATGAAATGAATTTGGTGGACATTGATGGAACCACTGCCCAACTACTTCTGAAGCAAATGTCTTCCCCACTCCCACTGTTTGTAAGCAAGCAGTAAGTAAATCAAGCCCTCCCTCACCTAGGGAGCACGACTGCACAGAGCACAGCACCACACGAGTCCCCCGGCACTCACCATGGCCATACAAGACTGACCTAACCATTTTTTCCCCATACAGGCTTACTCTGTCTGTCTTTCTGATTTGTGGTGGGAGGTGGTTGTGGGTTTTTCCTGTCAAGACTTGACTAACATTGGCCATTATGTTTGTATGTTGTCTCTGTTCCTCCACTAACAGTCAAAAAAACTTGAACAAATGACACATAATGGCTCTGATTGTGTATTTTGAGGAGGGGGTGAGCCTACTTAAGTGGCTGGTAAAACAGGCCAATTAGAAAACCGTGTGGAATTAAAGCCGCATTAGAATTTGCTGGGTCTTCTACCCATGTCTTATTGGCACGTCTTATTGGCACTATCCCTTAACTGCCATGCTAGTGTAGTGTTGTATTTATTAGCATCCTCATTTTCTTGAATATGTAGGAAAGTGGTAGTGAAAATGAAGTGTTTAGGATCAATGTACTTTGTAGCTTTTCAATTGAATTAACCTGGCCTGTTTTTATTTGTTTGGTTGTTGTGTACCTGTACAGATGGTGAAGCAGAGGGCAATGGAAACAGTGCAGGTGTGTACTTACTGTTTCATCTCCCCCATTTTAGGCATTTTATGCGATATCCTTTGTTGCCCTTTTTGGCTAACTGTACAATACTGCCATTCTCCCCAACCATCCTTCATCTCTCCTAACATTTCTGTTTTACCATTTCAAGCCAATATCATCATCATTGTAAAGTTTTTAAATTTCATAGTCTGTAACTGTTTTTCTAGTTTACCATGAAGTGCAGTTTCTGCCATGATCTTTTGTAGTCTTTTTTTTTCTAGACCCCAATGCATCTTCAATTCTAAATGCTTACATCCCAGCAGTCTTCTGTTTTCTGTTGCTACAATATGACACTTAAACGTTCCCTCCTTTTCTCCTTTTTAGATGGAGATGCCAATCCCAATCCCAACAAACGAGCAAGGCAGCCTGCTCTGCTGGGAGATCACCCCCCAGAGTATGGTAAGACCAGCCACAGTCACATTTCCTACAGCAACAATTCCTCAGTGTTTAACTGTGGAGTGTAGACATTGACCCAGAAGGGTCTATATATGCACTTTTGTACATTTGTAGTTAGAAATTGATCATTCAACACTTATGGATTTTACTGTAGAATGCAAAGATATTTTTCTCTTGTATCTCAATCTTGAATATGTTATGGCAACTTATTTTTATGGTAAGCTTTCTCTCAAGGAATAAATACATGGCAGGAATGTTGTCCTCTTGGTAGTATTGATGTACAGTATATGACTTTGCTTAAGACTGACCTTTTTCAAACCGTCGGCTAGAAACGGTCTGCCCCCAGACAGTCATAAGTATTATATTGCTCATACATAATACATATGCTTTATCTTCTCCTCTGATTTTTGTCTTTTGATGCCTCAGCTGGCGGTTACCATGGTGGTTACGATGAGAGCTACGGCTCCCCCCCATATGAGGGTCGCCGTATGGGCCCACCAATGAGAGGGCGTGGTGGCAGGAGCTATGGGGGAGGGCCAGGCTACGGCCCTCCCCCGCCACCTCCTGGCGAGTATGGTGCCCATGCAGACTCGCCTGTTGTAATGGTGTACGGCCTGGACCCAGTCAAGATGAATGCTGATCGCGTCTTCAATGTCTTTTGTCTCTATGGCAATGTGGAGCGGGTAGGTTCCATTTGTGATTAATGGATAATACAGTATGTCTGGTATGCACGGAAGGTAACCCTGCGTTGTAAAATGTGCTATATAAAGTCTATTGGTTTGGTTAAGATGGTTAAATGAATTTCACATGTGCAATTGTAAAGTGACAAATACTCGCAACAACTAACCCTATTCGGACTAGATTACATTCCCATACCACACCTGTAAGGTAGTGCTTAAAATGGTTGGCTCTAGTGTCCCTTCCAGCGTCGCCGACTTAGGTTCGAATCCCGGGCGTTAGTCACTTAACACCAATGTAGGATTTACGTATGTTTAAAATTGGAGACCTGTTATAACATACAAAGTAGAGGTTTATTTTAGCACTGTAGTGCCAAAATTTGTCTCAGTGGCAGCAGAATGCCTCGAAGAAACGCCTATGGTGGCTTGAAGAAAAAAGAAGTGACACTAGTAAAACTGCTTTTAAGAGCTTCATACCTTGGCATAGCTAGAAAGCCGTTGACTACTAATGTTAAAACTGTATTTTGTGTCTAGGATGTTCTAAACAATCGTTTCTGACACATTGATGTCCATGAAAGACTGTTCTAATACATTCGGGGACGTTTGTAATTCGTATAATCGCACTGTTGGGAGAAATGTGTTTTTTGGGACCTACGGTATTCAATAGTGGCCAAAATATTTGTAAAGACATGACTGTTAAATCACATTCGGACAGAAATACACTTTCCTTGAATATGAATTTTCATGAGGTGGCGCAGAGGTTGAGCTTGGTGGTTTATCATTTAGACAATTGGCAGCTTAAGTTCAGCAGTCACTTGACATGTCATTTCTTGTCTCGCCTATTATATTCAGTCTAATTACACAGCCGTCATGCCTTGCTGCTGGTGCATGGGAGCATGTGACCCATGTGACCTGCATTTATATCACTGTTAACTTAGGCTCTTGTTTGTCTGCTATTATATAACTGTTAACTTAAGCTCTTTGTCTGTGTAGGTGAAGTTTATGAAGAGTAAACCTGGAGCAGCCATGGTGGAGATGGGAGACTGCTATGCTGTAGACCGTGCAATCACTCACCTTAATAACAATTTCCTCTTTGGACAGAAACTCAATGTGTGGTATGTACAATTACTGGTTGTGACAAATGACAGGCAGTCTCTGCCAACTGAAAGAAGACTGCTAATTAAATCATACCGCTTGAAGCTATGTTTGTTCCTGCTCAGATTTACGTACACAAAAGAAGGCGTGACCTCTAGATTAATTTTTTCCTTGACTGCCGATTTCTTGTAATGTCGACGATCGCTAAATCTAATCCTCCTTCCAGTGTGTCCAAGCAGCAGGCCATCATGCCAGGACAGTGCTATGAGCTGGATGATGGTTCCAGCAGCTTCAAAGACTTCCATGGCTCCAGAAACAACCGATTCACATCTCCAGAGCAAGCGGCCAAGAACCGCATCCAACACCCGAGCAATGTGCTACACTTCTTTAACGCCCAGCCCGACTCCTCAGCAGAAATCTTCTCGGGGGTAATAAAAGGCTGTAGCCATAAATATCTCATTTAAATTGTTCACACATTTGTTTGTATTGAAATTCTTCTGGATTGAGTTCACATGAATCTTAAATTAATTACATTTATTTTGTTAATTAATCCTACGTTATGGCTTGGAAACTAATCATTATGGGCCCCTACTCTGTCAATTAACTGATTGCCTTCTTTACAGATTTGTGAAGAAATTGGTGTCAAGACTCCAGTAAACATCAAACTGTTCACAGGAAAGAGTAAGCATTTTAACCAATATTACTTTTTTGTGTCTGTTAACTAGTTCGGCAGTGACTAAATGTCAGTGCTATGTAGAAATCTAACAGATGGGTCCTAGATTTTGTGCAACATGTAAAATGCAAAGGAGAGTATTTTCTGTGTAGTCAGTAATCCCTGTGACTGCTGTTTGACCACCAGGTGGTGCTGCCCCCAGTGAGCGCAGTGCATCAGGCCTGCTGGAGTGGGAGTCCATCAATGATGCCATGGAGGCGCTGGGCTTGATAAACCACTATCAGATGAAGAACTCAAGTACGTACACATACTTATCGCCCTGAAGGGGAGTTGCGTCATAACCACTAGCCTCATTTTCCTATATTTAATTATTTTCAGCCGAATATGGCTGATCTACAAGCTCGCATTATGTAGGGATGCCAGGGTTGGAGTGGCTAAGATGCAAACATTGACGTTCTGTGCACTCTGCAATTGTCATCACATAGAATGATTTGTGCATTTATACCATTGCAAAGTGTTCTAGGGTGGAACTTTCCTTAATCTCAGGGAGTAGCTGGCTGTGGGAGTATTGTAGCTTTGGTTTGCCTTCATGTGTATCCAGTTAGCTATAATTCTAAACCAGGATGACGATTCCATTGTGCAATACAAGTCTCTAATGATCACCCTCCCCCCTTCTTCTTCACAGCTGGTCCGTACCCATACACCCTGAAGCTGTGCTTCTCCACTGTTCAGCATGCCAACTGAGCATGCTCTGTGGCTGCAGAGGACCCCACCCCCCATTTAGACCACGACTTTTCACCAAACCCACCTGGTGCAAACTAATGTACAAAACACACAAGATTTCAACCTGCGAAAGGACACTGGCCTTGCACGGTCGTTCAAACCCTGCCAGCTGCAAACTTGTTTTCTTCGTCACACCAAACGGACTTTAATCCAATACTGACCAGCATTTGAAAAGATATAGTCTGCCTATTCAACATGTCCGGTGTGGTTTATAAGGCGTCAGTGTGTCTATTATTCAGTTGTCCTTTTTACCTTATAATCATACAAAAGCTCGGAGTGTTAAATAGAATATTTCAGAGATCTGTTTTTATGCTTGGATGGATAAATGGCAATTGTAACTTTTGTATGAGAAGTGTTTATTTTGAAGCTTTTTTTTATTTTATTTTTTCCCTTGTTGAATGTGTTTTTTTATTTTATTATTATTATTGCTACAATTTCAGTACTGCGCCTCCATGATACTATGTAGTAGGAGTTTCTTTTGTTGTAAGAAAAATAAAATACGATTTGAAGCTTAGTTCACTCTATGGCCTTATTTTTAAGATGCTTATTGTCATGCTTTTTTAAATTGTCCATCATGTGAATGTTTTTAGAGTTGATTCAAAACCGAGGGAAGTCTGGTATGACATAATTGGTGACTTTTGCATAAAATGTTCTAAGTGGCTTAATGTTACATGACTAATGCATTTTGAGATGGCCCAGTCTTTATAAAGTTCATCACTAATTCATTATTTGGAAATGGTATGACCCGCAGAGCAGTCATGATAAACTGCTCAGTGTATCATCCTTTAAATGGTCTTTATTTAAACCTTGAATTTGCAATGAATAAAATGTTAACCAATCTGTATGGTAGAGTATGCTATCTGCAGTGGTATTTGCAGCAAACGCGTTTAAAAAAACAAAACGCCTTGCGTGTTACAGGTCTGGTCTAGAGTGGATACGGAATCTGGATACAGTGAACTGTATCCAGTTCATAACCCTGAACATAAAATGGAAACCAGGCTTTCCACACTACACTGCTACTGCACTCTACTCCTGTCCTATATATTATTTATTTTCATCTGTCCTGGGTCTGTCTCCTTTACCATTGACAACTGAATTTTCCCCACGGGTGGGTCTGGTGATGAGCAGGGCAGGTATTTCAGGGTGGCCACGAAGGCCATGGCTGTTGTTGCCCCTCAGTTTAGCCTTGTGCCCCTCAAAGAAATGGCATGATGCCGTGAGGCCACAGTGGCCTTAATGCCCCAGCTGACTGTACCACATTGTCTGTTTCTTTCTTGTCAATATGAAGACACCAGTGTCTCTTGTCATGTAGACACCAGGGTCTTTTGTCATGTAGACACCAGTGTCTTGTTGGGATTCTGAATTTTCATCCTTAAACCAATCCAGTAACTTTGATTGGTGCAGGGCTGAGCATGGATCAGATTATAAATGCCATAATTTATTTATTTCACTGCAGATAGTCAACATATCAAATTTAAAATCATCCTTAACCCTTAAATTCAATTCATTATTTCAATGGACTAAAATCTTGTTTTATTTGATGGCCTTCCTGCCCTGGCATTTGGCCTTTGTGCCCTCAAAAAAATTACAACACCAAAGGCCAAGTGGCCCTAAAATGACGAAATTCCAGGCCTGATGATGAGTAGGGTTTTTGGATTTCAAGTTCAACGATTCCGATTCCTTAACGGTTTGTTTCCCTTAACGATTCTTATATTTAAAAAAATGTTGCCCTTCATAAAATAATTCTATTATACACAAATTCAATCATCCATATGGTATTGTATACATATTATATACTGGGGTCCAGGGACCATCTGGGTTACTTGCGATGGTTCCAAATGGACCCAGGTCTGTGACTCTTGAGTGTACAAATGGACCAATTTATGGTGGTCCTTGAAATTAAAACTCTTCAGAATTGTAATTGTATGGCAGACGTGAAGTCCACGTAGTGAGTGTATGTAATGAAATCAGTGGTGTGTTCTTTTCATTATGAAACCAGTTCCGGTTCCTCAATGTTGGATCCGGTTCTTAACCGGATCTTATCCGGATCCTAACCCTACGCTACGCGTAGTGGTCGAGTTTGAGCCTCGTCGGACACCATACATTTTTAGGTAACTTGTTGTTAGACATGCAATAGCAACATAATAGACAAGCATCCGTGATAATGCTGTTTGTTATAATTAAAACATTAGAATAAGTGAAGCCTTAATTACAGTTGCCTTGAGTCTTTGTGAGCTAGATTCTAGCTAGGACCACCCAGCTACTACCAGAGATAGCTTTTTGGCGAGGTTTCTACTAGCTACAGTTAGCTGGATGTAGGTTAAAGTTGACAGGGTAGAATAGATAGTAGCAAGACGACATCTGAACGGATTGAAGTGACTCTTTCAGTTCACATGCACCCTGCACCACCCTAACCTCTCTGACAGAAGGGATCTGCAGCCTGCAGTGACGTTAACGTTTCATTTCCGACTGGACTCTGGACTGATTGAAAAGGGCAATGTTGTCATTCACTGTCAGGTCAGCTCTCATCAAAAGTAAGTGCATGTTAATGAAAGTCTCATATGAATCACTAACATAGGTAGAGTTTACTATACGATTCTACTTTTAATGTAAAGTAAGTGACAGCATTCACTTTAGCTAGCTCACTTTATGTTTATTTTATATAAATAAATCATATATCATGACATTTATGGATGAACTTCAACCTGGTGTTTGCACTTTCTCTCTTTTTGGCCCGTACATCTACATAAACGTTCAGATTTCAAATATAAAGTTCTAACCCCATGGCCACGGATGTTATAATTATGTACGGGCCCTCAGAAGTACCCGTATTTTCCTTTTTATTATTCAATAAAAAGCATTTTAATCCGATCGGTGGCCACATATGCTTTCGCCATATGCTTTCAACTGCGCGACCCTATTGGTTGGGAGGTGTATTGCACTCTGATACACTATAACTCTATGAGAAAATGGTCACCGATCGGATTAAAATGCTTTGTATTGAACAATACGGAACATACGGGTACTTCTGAGGGCCCGTACATAATTGTAACATCCGTGGCCATGAGGTCAGTATGGTATATCCAGGACTATATCATTTATTAAGGGTTAATAACAGTGTGGGAATATAGGCGGGTGCATATATGAAAAAAAAGCACCTTACCCAAAAAAAATTGGAACAAAAGGTTTCTCAACTGTTTTCTGTAGTATGTGGTGTCCTGAATAACATACTAAAAGTCTACCAAAGTTTGATCACTGGAAAGGTGTTATTTTCAAGATGGCGTCCACGATGCCCAAAAAATCATTAAAACAGCCTAACTCCTTCATTATTTATCCTAGACAAGTACTTTTTGTGTCTAACCGTATGTTTTTGGGGCCTAGGAATCCATTGGACTTGTCCAAATTGCAGATACAATTAGATAATTGTGAATTCCAATATTTAGTTTGTGACTCTATTAAAACCCTTTGAAATGGTCTCCCATTTCAAGTTAACTAGTACAACAATGCCATGCAGGAATTCAATGATCTCATCTACACGACCAGTGAGCAACACAGAGAATCCACAGATTCCAGGATGAAACGAGATCACGCTGACCAGGAAAAGATCAAAGAAAAACGTGGCACTTTTAAACCATTCTCTCTAGACCCATCTCTGAGAAACATTGTGACTGGTGTAGTCGCCAAAGAAGACGTGAATATTCATGAGTTTGAGACTGTTGGGAATGAGTTCATTGAAAAAAATGTTGGAAAGCCCATTTTTGGGATCTCATTCAAACGCAAAGACCGGGCAAAAACCCTTGCAGATGAGTCTAGCATCAAAGTTACCAAAGACCGAACCATTGATCCTGGTCTGTTGTTCCAACGATTTCTGATTATGTCAAAAACCGGAGACCTTTCACTGGAAGATGTAATGACCTATGAGCTCAGCCCATTCCCTGCAGCCCTGTTTGAAGCCAAATAAATATTCCGTAAGGCTGACAAACCCCAACTAGCTCAGGCAGTGACTGAACTGTCAAGCGAGGAATCAAAGAAAACTATACTGGATTCTATCCCACCAACTGAACAGTATGTCCTTGATGGTGGCTCCCTGATTCATCGCTTGCCATGGAAAATGGGTGACAGTTATGGTGTCATTGCACAGTCCTATGCTGACTTTACCATACACCAATATGGTGAATGGGTTTCTGCTCCCAAATCTGCTCCCAAATCAAGCAAAAAATGTGGTAGAGGACCTTGGGAGCAAGGCAATGGCAGTTATGTTTGGTGGCAAGAATACAGATTCACTTTCATCTTTGCGCTACAAACTTCTTAGCAAGAAAATTGTGTCTGCCAAATCATTTGTCAACCCAGAACATCTCCCTCCAACAGAGTCCTTGACTAAATATCACTGCCAAAGAGTTTATTACCAGATCATGGTGTGGACTGAAATGGAGAGTGACATGAATCCGGTGGATTGGGGATGGAGATTGGAGGACAATCACTTTGTGCCAGTTATGACCAATAAAACTGCTGCCCCAGAAAGCCTCCTGCATATGGTCTACTGTAATTGCAAAACTGCTTGCCAAACATAACGGTGTAGTAGCAGACAATACGGACTGAATTGTGAGAAAAATACAAAAACAATATCTATACTACAATCCGCAGACTGGCTGAAAGCGGGAAAAAAATCAGTCACCGGTGTCAGTTGCATGTTAGGTTTCGCTTTTGGTTTGCATGATGCAGTTAGGTTTCGCTTTCGGTTTGCATGCTGCAGTTAGGTTTCGCTTTCGTTTTGCGCTTTGTACAGTACAGTACCGTACAGTACAGTACAGTACAGACCGTACAGTACAGTACAGTACAGACCGTACAGTACAGTACAGTACAGACCGTACAGTACAGTACAGTACAGTACGTACAGTACAGTACAGACCGTACAGTACAGTACAGTACAGTACAGACAGTACAGTACAGTACAGTACAGTACAGTACGTACAGTACAGTACAGACCGTACAGTACAGTACAGTACAGTACAGACCGTACAGTACAGTACAGTACAGTACAGTACAGTACAGACCGTACAGTACAGTACAGTACAGACCGTACAGTACAGTACAGTACAGTACAGACCGTACAGTACAGTACAGTACAGTAGAGACCGTACAGTACAGTACAGACCGTACAGTACAGTACAGTAGAGACCGTACAGTACAGTACAGTACAGTACAGTACAGTACAGACCGTACAGTACAGTACAGACCGTACAGTACAGTACAGTACAGTACTTTTTTTTTTTTTTTTTTTTATCCCATGATTTTGTACCCCCAAACGACATTTTCTTTGGGGGGGTTAGGGGGGGTACTAGAATTCTGCCCGCGTAGCGGGCAGAACTTCTAAGTAAAATACAAAAGCATGAAAGAAAAAAGTTTTTAAAAAAATAGGGTTTAGCGGTACTGAGCCTTCACGCGGCGGCCCTGTTTTGACTAATTTCACAGTACCACGCAGTAATAATGCATTTATTCCCAAAATAAATTGTTGAAAGCTTCAACAGAATTTGAATTATAAGTAAAATCACCAATGCTGGGCATTATGTCACGACAAGTTTCTTAATTCTTTACATAAATACCCTTATAACCAATTTTTTAATACATAATTGTACTTATCAATACATAATTGTACTTATAATCACTTCACTATAATTTATATAAGCTAATTGGATTCCTAGATCACCAAAACATAGGGTTAGACACCAAAATTACTTGCCTAGGATAAATAATGGAGGAGTAATGGTCTTTTAAGGAACTGGCGGTGGCCATCTTGAAAATTTTACATTTCTAGTGGTCCGATTTTGGTAGACTTTTGATATGTTATTAAGTACACCTGATACTACAATAAACCATTGAGAAACCTTTTGTTCCAATTTTTTTTGGGTCAAACCATATCTGCACCCGCCTAATAGCATTCTAAATTGAGAAATAGACTGTGAGACCTTATATGGTAAGAAAATAGTGCTGTGAGACCTTTTGCTCTGAACAGGTGTGAAGCTGTGACTACTGCTTTAGGATGAAAGGTAAATAGGGCCCAGAGTCACAACAGACAGAGACAGCTGATTCAACCAGCTGCTCTTATATCTAAGAATAATGTAATGTTAGTTAAGTTATCTCTTTTTGTCTAAATCATTCATAAAATGTTGAATACATATATTTGTGGTCTTATATTGAAGCTAATAACATGTTAAACAAGGATTTCATATTATGAGCTTGTGTAAAAGTGCAGGTTGATAGATAAATGTTCTGTGTTGAAACCAAGACAGATTGGGTGACTGAGAAGGGGCTGGCCAAGGGGCCTGTTTCTGGAGGGTTTGTTTATGAGTGGTCAAGAAGGAGGAGAGAGAGGAGGTCCTATGTGAAATGTCTGTCTGTATATATTGTGATGTTGTTGTGATTTAAGTACACTCTGTGGATTGGCAATACAGGTGTCAACGTCTGTGGGAATAAATACATTTCTACGGACAAAACCGTCTTTCGAACTGGATTCTTGTATATTCTTGCACTGGGAATGGTGTTGATTCCGCCTGATCATGGCCAATTTACGACATCAGCACTTTATATTTGAAATCTGAACGTGTTATGTAGATGTACGGACCAAAAAGGAAGAAAGTGCAAACGCCAGGTTGAAGTTCATCCATGACGGTCGTGACAGACGACCGTCGTGTGATCTATGGCTATGTTTATTTAAGTGAAAGGTCACATCCACTCACAGTTGACCCATTTAGAAGTTGAAATATTTCTTATGCTGTATATTATCCAGTTGTTTTAATTAGAGCAAGGCCTCAAAACAGCGGGACCGTACCTATGTTCCCCAGGTTCTATGTTCCCCAGGTTCTATGTTCCCCTTTCACCTAAAAAAAGGTTCTATGTTCCCCGTTTACCCCAAAAAAGGTTCTATGTTCCCCATTAACAAAAAAAAGGTTCTATGTTCCCCGCTCACCCAAAAATGCATACATTTTTAATTTCCAATTATTAATAACCTCTCTGAACACAACTGAACATAATGGGGAGAAATTACTATCAGAAACTTGCCCGCCCCTTTCCCCTGGCGGCCATCTTGGTGATATAGAGCACCTTGTAGCAACTCATAATGTAATAACGGCGTAATAACAGTTCATAATATAATAAACTAAATGTCATAAGAGCTCATAATGTAATAAAATCATGAGCGATAGCGCAATAACGGGTTTTTGCATAATATAATAACGTAATAATTTGTTACATTAAGATTTTTTTTTTTTATATAATTGTTTTTGGCTTCATCTGCCTTTTATTAGATAGTATACAGTAGTCTGAGAGGAAATGGGGAGAGAGAGATGGAAGTGACACGCAGCAAAGTCGAACTCGCGACACGCTGTGCCCGGACCGCCACGCCAGCCGTCCGGGCCATAACTGGTCAAATTGTTGAGAAAATTGTTACATCTTATAATCAGTATCAGTATCATGGTCAGTGTCATGGTCAGCATCATGCTCAGTTTCATGGCAAGTGTCAGTATCATGTTAGTATCATGGTCAGTACCATGTCAGTATCATGTCAGTATCATGTCAGTACCATGTCAATATCATGTCAGTATCATGGTAGTATCATGGTCAGTATCATGGTCAGTATCATGTTAGTAGCATGGTCAGTATCATGGTCAGTATCATGGTCAGTATCATGTCAATATCATGTCAGTATCATGGTAGTATCATGGTAGTATCATGGTCAGTATCATGTTAGTAGCATGGTCAGTATCATGTCAGTATCATGGTCAGTATCATGTCAATATCATGTCAGTATCATGGTAGTATCATGGTAGTATCATGGTCAGTATCATGGTCAGTATCATGGTTAGTATCATGGTCAGTATCATGGTCAGTATCATGTCAATATCATGTCAGTATCATGGTAGTATCATGGTAGTATCATGGTCAGTATCATGGTCAGTATCATGACAGTATCAACTTTTTTAACATTATTTATTTATTTTTAAACACCATAAAAGGCCTACACCAAAATGTAGGGGAAAAAAATAAACCTTGTCAGACAAGAGGAAATGCCTGTCAAAAAGGCAAGGGGGTTGGGGGATATAGCCAATAAAAAAACATGCATCATTAACAACAACAACAAAAGCAAAACAACACCAGAACTACACTAAAATTGAAGAAATTCCAGTACAAAATGGAAGATATGCCTATCAAATTTGGCAAAATCAAAAATGTAAACGGTCTAGCCCATGTAAATGATACGGCTGACAGCCCTCCAGTATGAAGGCAGATCTCTGTGGCCCTGATTGTATTGCGGTTAAACATGAGGTTAAACATGAGGTATCATGTCGGTATCATGTCAGTATCATGGTCAGTAACATGTCAGTATCATGTCAGTATCATGTCAGTATCATGGTCAGTAACATGTCAGTATCATGTCAGTATCATGGTCAGTATCATGTGTCATGTCAGTATCATGTGTCATGTCAGTATCATGTGTCATGTCAGTATCATGGTCAGTATCATGTCAGTATCATGTCAATATCATGTCAGTATCATGGTCATATGATATGACCATGTGATCATGGTCATATGGAAAGGCACGGCGAGAGAGTATGTTTTACCCCCTGTCTGTCTGTCCGTCCGTCCGTCCGTCCGTCCGTCCGTGTGTGTGTCCTGTCCGTGTGTTACCAGCTAATCTCCGGCACCATTGGCGAAACTGTGCACACACACTCCCTCGATACCAATTCAGAACCTCTGCCCCAAATTTTTCACATGGGCCTGTTATAGCACCACCAGGAGGCCGATTTGTGAAAAACCCATTTTTTGACATTACTCCTACAGATTTTATCCAAACGTGCAAATCGGTACACAGTATCTCTATAGTCATGTGATCAACCCGGATCTGTCCGATTTCCCATATTCCATCCTGATTGGCTAAGGTTGGCTTCCAAAGTTTGCAGGATTGGTCCGTTTTGAACAAAATGCCTCGAATCATGAACGCAGCTTGCAATTTCCGTGAAATTTCACACGCACATTCCCACTAGGCCGAGGAAGAAATGCCACCCATTTCACATTGGCCTGTTATAGCGCCACCAGCAGGTCTAATTTAGCAAAACACATTTTTGGAACAAAATGACACAAATCATAAATGCAGTGTCCGATTGCCGTGAAAGGCCTAGGAAGAAATGGCACCCTTTTCACATTGGCATATTATACCGCCACCAGGAGGCCACAATAACATACCTGACCTAGCATAGACCTGTGCTCCGAGGAGCACTTTTTCTAGTAACTTTTTTTATATTCTTTATAAATTAAGCACTTTGAAACTGAAGATGATGGCCAATGTTGATGATAGTAAAAATTTTAATAATATCGTATCGATATCGTGAGCCCAATATCGTGTATCGTATCATATGTACCGTGAAATTAATGTATCGTGACCCCTAAATAGATTTTGAGTCATGTCAAAGAAGTTTTCAAAACATGATATTTTGACACTTTAAAAACTGAAAAATTACAAATAACTAATGGGTATAAATACATGTATTTAAACCTTTTTAAATGTCTCACCATTTCCTGCATTTTTGGGTGAGCGGGGAACATAGAACCTTTTTTTGGTTGAGTGGGGAACATAGAACCTTTTTTAGAACCTTTTTTGGTTGAGTGGGGAACATAGAACCTTTTTTTGGATGAGTGGGGAACATAGAAGCCTTTTTTGGTTGAGCGGGGAACATAGAACCCGGGGAACATAGAACCTTTTTTTTGGGGGGAGGGGAACATAGAACCTGGGGAACATAGAACCTGGGGAACATAGGTACGGTCCCCAAAACAGCTATAGAAAGATGACAAAAGCAATAGACAGGGCAAAAGCTATAAGAACCTGATATGACCATAAAAATAGTTTCTGTATATCAATTATTATGACTTCTAGACCATATTTCTGGAAAACAATGGTCACTACCAAATGTCTCTCAGTTTCTATGGGTAATTTCTCCTGTAGAATCCATTTCTGCTTAGGACATTTTGCATTGTGCATGTTTAATGAGATAATTATGTGGGTGTAAGAGACGGTGTAATATCTTTAGGGCACCAGATATAAAAATTGTTAACAAATATAATGTGTATATAAAATGTGTTTTTAGATAAGATATTGCAGATCAATTATGCAAATTAGATAAATCTTTACATTTATTATTAATGCATGAGTTCTTCATAAGAACACAACAAAACTAATTATTTTTGTAAACTAGCTTAAAGCTTTCATGACATTCACTTTTACACCACATTCAAAGTCTTTGTCCTGGTCCTTCAAAAGTTTACAAAAAGTTTGAAAGTGAAAATTCCATTCCAGTGATCAATGGCAGGTGTTTTTCTCTCACATTTCTAAAGCCTTTTCAACTGCAATGAAAAAAGAAATCTTTGCCTGCGGGTGTCGCTGGTGAGGGATTTTGCCTGTCAATCATCGCCTTTGCTCCGCCCCCCCCAAAGGAAAGGATAGGGGAGGGGCGAGGAGGAGAGTGGGCGGGATTAATCGACTGTGACCTCACTGTCGAAGGGCCAAGCTCAGATTACTTTTCAGCCTAATTATTCAGAAAACCCCAGACCACAGAAAATCCACTGAATGTTCTAAGTTCAGGTTTTTTGGGTGTAATTGAGGTCATAAAACCCCAAATAAAACATTGAAAATAAAAAAAGTGAAAATGAATGTCATGATACCTTTAAATATTGTAGGGTCTAAGGTTGTGCATTAGGCTCGTACCCAGGCTTTTTGGTGTGCATTAGTCAGGAGAGGGACTTCCTAGCTTGCCTCGAGACACACACACACACACACACACACACACACACACACACACACACACACACACACACACACACACACACACACACACACACACACACACACGTCTATTGTGCCGTTATCGTGTCATTTAGTTGTTTTTTCTATGGGAAATGTTTTGGAAGGGATTCTCTTGGAAGAGGCAGAGAGAGAACTGGATGGCAGTGAGCAGAGGGTGACGGTACCAGTTTATACCTCAGAAGATGCCACCCTCTCCTACTGGCAAGAATGTGCCAGTGCAGCCAAAAAGTGCAGGCATGAGCGGGATACAGGCAGCAATGACTCTGCATTGGGAATCATACTGGTAGCGCACCACCTTACGGAGGTGCCATGCTACCTTGCTACAATGGAAATGGGCCTATCAACATCTACTGCCTCCAGGCTGAAATAGGGGCTCAACGCAATGGCTTGTCTGACAATGAAACATCTGCCCACCTTGCCTTTTGAAGGACAGACGTTACATGCACAGACAATCCTCAGACCAGAGGAGCATTTGGCCAGTCTGCCTTCGAGGATGGCAATTGTCCAGTAGATGGAGGAGAAAAGTAGAGCATAGGAGCCTATGGCACCAAGCTGCATGGACTAATCCAATGCAGCTATTACAATTTGCGTCATGTCCATGAGGAATTGGTGCCAGAAGCCTTTGTTCAATGACTCCTTCCTGGCCGTTTTAGAGAGCAAATCCATGCCCCATTTCCCCAATACCCTCAAAGAAGCAGAATGCTTAAGAGTCCATACTACATGTTACCAATACCATCCATGGTGTGACTGACCCTGCCTACATCAGACAAGCCAAGTGGGGGGGTGTGATGATGGGGACAGTGAAGAGCCATTACAGCAGGTGTCTCCCATCAATCACAAGAGACACTGGAAAGACAGAAAAAAGTCCTATGCTCTGGCTGCTACCAATGTTGAGAACCGGGGCACATAGTCATTGCAATGAAAGTCATAGGTCAGTCTCCTGGAACATTGGATGGCTGTGCAGCTTCCTGGACCTATATATATATTATTGCCTGTTTGTGTGGAAATTTGCAGTCAACACCAGCTCCTTACACAGGCTGACACATTGGGACGAGGCATGCAACAGCTATGGAAGGTACTCATTAGAACCTCAGTCCGAGTATATCCTGACCCAAATAATAATATATCATGGTAAAAGATGCCAGTGATGGGGGCCTGCACTGTGCTGTCTCAGGAGGAAGAGAGCAGAGAAATGATGGTTTGGTAAGCTGTTCCCTGATCTTCTGCCTGACCCGACCAGAGCTGTTGGTGGTGGTGCAGGCTGTGAAGCATTTCCACCTGTACTTTTTCAACCATCACATCTCTTAACAACTGATTACTAAAGTACAGAAGGACAGATGACCCGATGGCTTGAAACAATTTCGAGGTGCACCATCAAGCAGGCCATCTCCATAACAACACTGTTACAGTGACCGATGGGAACCACAAAAGCCCCGCTGCCCCTGAACCCATACAAATGAGAGCAGGACAGTGATGTGGTCCACAACCAGACTCAGAGTTGGATCAGCTGGACAGTTCCCTGCGTGATCTACAGGGGCACTTTTGGTCAAAGACAACAATGTATCCTACACACAGTGGACCAGCCTCACTGTAATCAACAGATTGCCACGTTACTGTGTCAACAGACGGTTAATAAAGGATTGTGTTTTCCTGACAAACGTAGCTCGCAGGAACAGGTTTGGTCTGGAAACAATGTCTTGAGCAAGATAGGTTATGCCACACCATAGGACAATGGCTGGCAGCAGCAATTTATTCCATACAAACCTCTTCAGACTGGTTAACCATATAGTAACACGAACGTATTTGACATGTTTGTTCAAGTGTATCTTGATATGTCTTAGTTTTACAGAATTGCAGCTTTATGGCATGCCCCCCCCCCCCTTAACCCAGTGCACACTCTTGGACGCTACACTATTTAGGCTAATTTAGTCAAATAATTTGCTTTGCTATGATATTCTTATGAAAAGGAACTCATATTTTAACAATAAATGTAAAGATTTACCTAATCTGCAATATCTCTAAAAAAAAACAAATATATATATATATATTTAAGCATGTCATATCTGATAACAATTTGAATATTTTGTGCCCTAAATACCACTTATATTGGTTTACCTACAGCCTTATTATGCTTATTTCCACTAATTTGCTCAAATATGCAAATTATCCAATTACATATGCACAATCCAAAAATGTCCTAAGCGAGATGGATTCTACAGGACAAATTACCTTGGGATCAACTGTGAAAAGTTTGGTATGTGACCATTGTTTTCCAGAAATATGGTTTAAAAGTCATAATAATTGATATATTGAACCTATTTGTATGGCCATAATTAGCTTATTACATGAACAAAGAGCAGTTTATTGGGACATTTACCGCTTCAGTAGTGGTCACGAGAATAATATTTGTAAAAAATAAGTACTTGAGTAACACTGAACAGAAAATGACCATGCGTTTGCTTTGAGTCGTAACATATGCATAATATATGCTAATTAGCTACCATAAACATACCCAATGGTTACTCTGTAAAGGTCCTTACACCTGAATGAGATGAAATGTTCATTATTTTACCAGAAAACCACCAAAACACAAGTTGGATGACCACTACTCGTTACTCTGCTAGTTTAATCAAATATGCAAATTATCTCATTAACTATGTGCAATACAAAAATGGCCCAAGCAGAAATGGATTCTATGCGAAAAATCATATGAGGAACAACTGAGAGAAGTTAGATAGATACACCCGATAATCAGGTTGTTATAGCTTTTGACCTGTCTACAATGGTTGTTTATTTTGAAGGTACTGCAGAAAGCCTCATGATGTGAGGGTTACAAAGGGAAAGTGTCTGTCTTTGTGTATAACCACCTTTGCGTATAACCATCTGTCACCAGGCTTTAGTCTTTGTGTATTTAGGAGGCTCCCATCTCACTCTCTCTCTCAGACAGGTGTCTGTGGCTCCCACTCTGCAGTGCAGTCAGAAGCATGTCTTCTGCGGGTGGCCCAACTCCTCCCTTCACCACCTTAGCCATCAATCATCCAGCTGAGTCCATCACTCATGTTGAACTACACCGGCCAGAGAAACGCAACGCCATGAACAGGGCTTTCTGGAGGTATGACTAGACTGCACTATCATTCAGTCTGTTTACATACTGTACACTCATACAGGGGGTATGCTGCGAGGTTACTGCCAGTACTCTGCTTAAGGCACAACATTGGGTAACCCGATCATATGTGTTTTATTTTTCATTTTCTATGTATGGTATATATTTTTAAAGATATTTCTTAGGCATTTTTTATCCTTTATTGACAGCGACATTGACATTGATCAGAGCATCACGCCCATGTGGTGTGCGCCCTAACCACTCAACTAACAGGTTGCTTTTTTATTCTACTCTAAATCAAGATAAAACAGGATTTAAAGATGAAAGACAGAAAGCCATTAAGTCTGCGTCTCACCACAGTGTCCCGATTCTGGGGCGAACATGCGGCCAAAATAGCAGATGTGATTGCAACACAACGTTGCGGCTATTTTCGGTAAAGACATTTGGTGTAGAGGAAAATAGGAGTGGGCCTTGTATAGACCTCTGGCCCCTGTCAATGAAGTGCACTGCATACGGTTTAAATGGTTGATTTGAACACTGTAATGAAATCCAGAATGGAGGTTTAACATGAACATGCTGTCTCTTTACCAGTGAGATGGTGGACTGCTTCAACCAAATAGCCGGAGACCCAGATTGCAGAGTAGTGGTGTTTTCTGGAGCAGGGAAGTCTTTTACTGCAGGTATGTATAGTTGTTGAACTTGACATATTAGTGCTTGTTTCAAGATGATTATCTCACCTGCATGTCTTAAACTGTTACTTTTCAGGAAAAGCTAAAAAGAATCTGTGTTCCAATGGCTCCAGTGTAGTTATAATTTAGCACGAGGTACGAGGTTATAAATTAGTCACAAGCTCTTTTTTTTGTTAGATATTTATAAAACCCAGAGACAAACTTAAGCACTTTAAACCTGGCATCCCCATTTTGGGCATGTTATTATAGGCCAACCTTTTCCATTAATTGCAAAAATAGCAGATCTACAAGATCACAACGACACGTTGTTAGCTTTTAGATCAGCTATTGACACTTGCCAAAGTATAAAATAAGGCATTAATTTATGAAATCACATTGTGTGTGTGTGTGTGTGTGTGTGTGTGTGTGTGTGTGTGTGTGTGTGTGTGTGTGTGTGTGTGTGTGTGTGTGTGTGTGTGTGTGTGTGTGTGTGTGTGTGTGTGTGTGTGTGTGTGTGTGTGTGTGTGTGTGTGTGTGTGTGTGTGTGTGTGTGTGTGTGTGTGTGTGTGTGTGTGTGCAGGTATTGACTTGATGGACATGGCCAGTGAAATACTTCAGCCAGAGGGGGATGACATGGCAAGAACCTCCTGGAACATGAGAAGAATCATAGCCAAATACCAGGAGACATTCTCTGTTATAGAGAAGGTGAATGATTACACTCTGACGCTGTGTATATTGTGTCAGGGTGGCCTTTTCAGAGAAAAGAATGAAAGAATCAGGTCACACTCACTAACGCATTAACCCATTAAGATCGGGAACGCATCTGTGTGTCATTTCTTCTTTGGCAATTCAAAAATAGCAGATCTACAAGCTCATAGCGCGGCACCGAGATCTACTAACGAGCTTGTAGATCTGCTATTTTTGAATTGCCAAATTTTTTAAATCTTTGAATATATATATTTTTAAAGTGAACATTTGTAACTAAAATCTTTGCTTCTGGGGGATTCTACAAATTAACAGTTTTTTTTTTTTTTAACTGATTTTGCCATAATATCTCAAACTTTTTTCATGTCAAGGACCCCCCAAAATGGACATATACCTGTCTGTGGACCCCCCCATCTCAAAATATTTTGTTCCAGGGACCCCCAGAAGCAAATATTTGAGTTAAAAATGTGTATATATATATTCAAAGATTTGCACACATTTTCACAATTGTTATTCAAAAATAGCAGATCTGCAAGCTCATAGCTGACATAGCTGTATCTGCTTTTTTGAATAGCCAAAGAAATCTAAAAATGACACACAGATGTGTTCCCGGTCTTAATGGGTTAAATACCCACAGCAATTTAACCTCTGGATCAAACTAAATAACCTACACAGTCATGGATTATTACTCTAGGTAGGAGATGGTGGACATGTCTAGGTTGGAATTGTGCTTTGACACTCTCTTTTCTTTCAAAAGTGCCCAAAACCTGTGGTGGTAGCAGTCCACGGAGCCTGTGTAGGAGGAGGTAATAATATTGCCACAATGCCTAACAACAAACACCACAAGCAACATGATAATCTGGCTTCAAGTCCATTATCCTCCATATTACACCCACTTTTAAAACCTGTAGAACTTGCACTAGACTGGAGGAAGACTCGGTAAGCTGATTTGTCATGCTGTCTCTTATTCCAGGAGTTGACCTGATCACAGCCTGTGATATTCGTTTATGTACCCAAGACGCATGGTTCCAAGTCAAGGTATGGCTACATTTTAATCTATCGTAAGAGCTCATACCGCATACGTAAATAAGGCTATAGTAGTTCCCTCAGCTGGCCCTGGTTCGATTCCAATCTGAGGCTTTTTGCTGCATGTAATCTCCTTTCTTTCTCCTGCCTTTCCTGTCTCTCTTTCACTGTCACTATCAGAAATAAGCAGAAATCATGAAAACAGATATTTCTATTAATTTTTTTTGCATTAAAACAGGGGATTTAACAATATTGATTTCCTGATAAGCGGGGTCTTTTAACACATTCCCTGCCAGAGGGTTGTTTTTTTTTACTTCCCCCACTGCCAGCATTGTTTGCAATGTTAAAAAAACATTTTGTAAGTAGTCACAAAATATTTTCCGTGATCACCGTCCTCACGGTGATCCCCTCATTACACACACACAGGAGTCTCGTAGAATCGTGGAAAAAAATAATCCGATTGCGGTAATCCGTTCCATAATTGCAGCCAGTTGAAAATAGCATGTTTTTCCCAAAATAACATGGTAAAAAAAAAAGTACACAGGAGCCGAGATACAGGATTTTAAAGTAATAAGTTAACCAAGGAGTGAATGGAGCTAGAAATCTTTGGATCGTGATATCTCTGGTTCTGTGTGGATAAATAAAAATAAAAAAAGACAATTTTTTTTTAAAACTTTTTTATTTTTTTACAACGGTTATACTCGTTGTTGGCAATAGCGGGTGTATTTTTCAACAACGGTTATACTCGTGTTTGGCAGGTAATGTGTTAAGATGTTGTTCTGCAAGAAATCTGGGACAAAATCTTTTTTTCCCCTTTTTTCTTAAATACTCCAATAGGCACTAGAGCAAACCATAACGATGATGACTAACGAATGGAATATTACATTTTGGATCAGATTCATAGTTTTATCGGGGGTTGGGGGGGCATGCATGTACTGTGCCTTCAGAAGGGGGAGTAAAATAATGTGGAATAAAATAGGGCATTATATTTTCTCAGCAAGATGAACATGGGCTGTGTCCCAGCATGCATCTCAGTATCTCGACATAGTAAGAACCCCGATGTTGAAAATTGGTTTACTTGGGTTTCAGTTAAAATATGTTCTGATTTCAGCTATGCATTTTATTGATTGAAGTTTGTACATAAACATATATTTCTACATATCTGTCAAAAGGATAAAGCACAAAAAAAGTGTCTTTATTTTTTAGAGTGGAAAACATGTATGAAAAGTGTCATACATGTTTTCTATAATACAGCAAACTTTTTATATCTCATCTTGTCTCATATTGTAGGAAGTGGATATTGGTCTTGCAGCAGATGTTGGAACTCTCCAAAGACTTCCTAAAGTCATTGGCAGTCGAAGGTAATAAATAGACAGTTGTTGAATACCTCTTTGCTAGACGGTCTCATCCAGATTGAAAATAATGTTTCTACATCTCAGCAACTGTGCAAGCTACCAGCAGAATGGAGTTCCCATGATCCTAGAATGATTATAGATAATCGGTATGAGAGAGGAATGGTAGTCACACTCTGTAGGATTTGCTGTTTGGTAGTTTCGCAAAACCATGACTAGGCTCATGTGGTCAGACCCATACCTCTTAACATCATCAATTCCAGCCACAGAGGGTCTGAATCACAAGTCAGCTTGTCTGGGTTGTGCCAGAGAAGATCTTAGGCAAGCCTCTGATTAGCTCGGTTGTAACGGAAGTCAAAGGTTGGACGAAGTCAGGAGGTCCATGGTTCTTGTGTCTGTCACGCTTTTCTTTTGTCTTAGAGGGCAGTTCTTAGGGCCCTGTCCGTCGAGATGTTTTTTTCCCGGCTGAAAACGCCAAGGCGCTTGCCTAAAACGCTTCCAAATGCCCGGGTTAAAAAAACTAATTCAGCAAGCAGATAAAAACTCCACACATGAATGCATGATCGCAACATTAATGCTCTGTGCCTCATCACACTGCTGGGGTTTCCAAAAATATGGTAAACTATTTAAAACATGCAGGGCTCAGGAAACAAAAACGTCTTGGTGGACACGGCCCCATAACCACTTTTCATTAGTTGTGCACCAGACATTAGACATCTAGCTAATCTTCTGGCTACCGCAAGAGCAAGACTAGCAAATGGCTAATGAGCTAGTACCAGTAGCATACGTTTGAGCTCCTCTTTCTCGTTAACAACTAGATTATGTTCAGAATAAAACTGTGTGGTTTAGACAATTCGATAGCATGCATCACTTCCTGTGAAGCACTCAATTTGAGTATCTGGTAAGAAAGTAAGGGGGAAGACGCTCATGAATAAAAATTGTATTTAGAGAAGTGGTTACACAACACATTGATGTGGAATGGTTATGTAAAAATGTCATATAAAAAAGAACACATACTCACACATGCTTCAATCACCAGTAAGTAATGTATCATGTCAATGTTGTTGCTTTTCTCTTTCAACTCATTTTTAGCCTCGTGAATGAGCTTGCTCTGACTGCTAGAAAGCTGTATGCAGATGAGGCCAAGAGCTGTGGCTTAGTCAGGTAGGCGTGTGTCCATAATATAAACATTGATATTTTAAAGTACCGTAGTAAATTGCGTGCACTTGTTCCCCAGATTGTGGACTTATCATTTATGAACAAAACACTTCACATTCTCTTTAGCCGCGTGTTTGCTGACAAGGAGGCCATGATGGCTGGAGCCTTGGAAATGGCCAGCGAGATTGCCGGTCGTAGCCCGGTAGCTGTACAGGGAACCAAAGTCAACCTCATTTACTCCAGAGACCACAGTGTAGCAGAGGGACTGGACTACATGGTAATGTATTACTCTCTTACACCCTTTTTCTTCACATTCTTTTGTAGGAAAGAATTGGCCATTTCCTTTGACAATATAGGAGTACGACTTTCTTTGGCTACATAGTATAGTATTACTTAAACATCTTTACGTAGTGTAATGACTTTTATGAACATTTAAAGGAAGGATAAGTGATATTTTTTTGTTATTTTTTTGTTTTTGTTAAAAGGTTCAAGTACTATATTCTGATAGTAATCATTGCTACAGAGCGTTTGTTCGGTCACAGGGGTCTCTCCAGCTCTTTAGTAAACAGAATATAATACATTTTCAGGTAGGTGACAGCATTTAAAGGGATATTTCACTTTCAAAAAAACTTTTGGTGATTTTATCATCTACTCAAGCCTTTGTGAGCCCCCCAGACAGTTTATAAGTTGCTCAATTCAGTATTTAGATATTTGATATTCATTTTATCAGACACGCCCCCTTCCTATACAAACCCATTGTAACTTCAAACTCCATTTTAACCATGTTAGATTCATCAAAAACACCCGTCCTTGGTTCTGGTGACTCACCCTGTCCTCCTAATGCGCGAGGGGGGCGTGTTTTTCCGAGATTTTCTTTCATTTATTTTATTTTATTTTTTAATTGTATTTAATTTTTTTAAAGGTAGGGTAAGTGATTTTCTTTGGTTAAAATAAGTGTTAAATAGCTATATATTCTGATAGTACTCATTACTATAGAGTGTTTGTTCAGTAAAAGGAGTCTCCATGTCTCTCCAGCTCTTTATAAAACAGAAAATGCATTTTCATTTCAGTTTCATTTCCAATTTTATCCAATCAGGATAGAGAAATCAATCAGGATACAGATTAAACAAGTGAAATTGGAAGTGATGACACAAAGAAATGAGCATGCAAAATTGGAACTGGAACACTATAAAAATTAAGCTTAAAAATGGGTACTTTCTCCTGATTGGCTGAGAGTTTGACACCTACCAGAAAATGTATTTTCTGTTTATTAAAGAGCTGGAGAGACGGGGAGACTCCTGTTACTGAACAAACACTCTATAGCAATGATTACTATCAGAATATAGTGCTTTAACCTTTTAACAAAATACTTTTTGTTTTAACCCAAAAATATCACTTACCCTACCTTTAATTTTCCCAAAAAAATATAAAAAATAAATGAAAAAAGTAATTGAAAAAACACGGCCCCCTCGCGTATTAGGGGGGCGGTATGAGTCACCAGAACCAAGGACGGGTGTTTTTGATGAATCTAACATGTTAAAAATAGAGTTTGAAGTTACAATGGGTTTGTATAAGAAGGGGGCGTGTCTGATAAAATGAATATCTAATATCTAAATATTGAATCAAGCACTTAAAAACTGTCTGGGGGGCTCACAAAAGCCTGAGTAGACGACGAAATCACCAAAAAAAAATTTGAAAGTGAAATACCCCTTTAAGCCAATCAGAAGAGAGCACTGAAAATGCATTTTCTGTTTAATAAAGAGCTGGAGAGACATGGAGACTCCTGTTACTGAACAAACACTCTATAACAATGAGTACTATCAAAATATAGAGCTATTTAACACTTATTTTAAACAAAATAAATCACTTACCCTACCTTTTAAAGACATAATACAGCATGTTTTTGAGAGGATTGTAAAGAAACGGTAAGTTGAGGGTATAGAGTGGGTACAACACCACCTGCAACTCAATACTGGTCTCCGGACAGAATTGAACCGTTGCTGACACATGACCCGGCCATCTACCCATGTGTCCCAGAGGACAGACTTTTTAACCATGCTATAGTGCATCTCTTAGCATGGTTATGTCAATATCCATTGATTTTCGATTTGTATTTTTTTCTTTTACAAGTAGCTCATAATACTCATCTCATTTGATTGATGATGACTTGATTCACATGCGTCATTGTCTTGTTCTCCATTTCCAGGCCACTTGGAATATGAGCATGCTTCAGACACATGATGTAATGAAGTCAGCTCAGGCCTCCATGGAGAAGAAGAGTCCCAAGACCATAGCCTTCTCCAAACTATAAACTAAACCCTGCGTGATTGATTTGTGATTGATTTACACAGTAAGAATGTTAGATTTTTCTGCTGATGCTCAACGTCATGGTTTTCCTGCAGCTCTGTTCGTTTGGGATTGAGAATGAGACTTTATGTTTATCTGTAAAGTCAACCTTATAAGTCCATACTAAACACTGAGATGTGCAAGCAGATGCTTAACGGAGGACAGTGCTAAACATCAGGGACAGAGGGGGCGAGTTGACTTCTCCTTCCAAAAAGGACGTTGGAATGTACTAATATAAAGTTTATTCACATGCAACTGACTTTTCTTATCCTGATATAAAACATGCATATTGTGTGTGTTGGTACTTCTATGTAATCAGAATAAAACATGCATATTGTGTGCGTTGGTACCTCTATGTACATCAGAATTGTCAGTCAGCCAACATCACACTTTTTTGTACATTTTTAGATGACTGCATCTTCACTGTTTCTATTAAAAAAACGTTTTTGCTTCTCAATACAAGAAAGAACTTGATGTTGTTTCTGCTGCTCCATTCTTACACTTTAAAATGGCTTCATTAAAATGTATTACAAATATACTATGCATTATAAGTTAACGTAAAATACATGTACAATGCAAAAAATATATACTGACAATTTTGTCAACAAATAAAAACTAAAGTCCCTCCCTAAAATGTTAGGGAGGGACTAGTGGAGAAGAGATCCAGTAGAACTAAGACAAGTATGTTTGGTTGCGCTCAGGTGTTGCGCTCTGAAAATAGCACATCTACAAGCTCACAATATTTGTGTTTGCCTTACATAAAGAGCAAATACTCAAAAACTAATGCATTTATATAGTGACAGATATTAGTAGATATTTAGTAAAATATGACTAAAACTAAATGGTATTTTATTCAAAAGACTATGACTAAAACTAAACCAAAAGTTGCTGTCAAAATCAACACTGCAGTACGGAGCCCTCCTGTGGCCATTGAGGGGAATTCGAGTGAACGCATAAAAAAAAAAAAAAACTCAATGGCTACTGGAGGGCTCCGTGCTACAGCACAAAAAGTCACAATTCAAATCGAAATAAATGCTGGGGCTAGAACAGTGAATAGAGCTAGCATGGGAACATGCTTGGAAAACCAATCCTGATACTGTCCCAATTAAGGGCCGCCCTAAAGTCTGCATTTCTGCATTGCAGTTAGTTTTTTAATATTGTGAATTAGAGTAGCCTACATATATTTTGTTCTGGTTCCTCAGACATTGTAGCGGCATTAGTATAGTAATTTTATAGTTATTTAAATTCCTATACTGATGTTGCAGACTAATAATCTCTACACAGTGATACTCAAACTCAGGCCCACTTCCGGCCCACAGCGCAATTTTGACTGGGCCCACAATCAATCAATCAAATTATTTTAGACAGAATGAAGTTATTATCTTATCTTTAATTAATTACTATTGCATGAATAATCATCCAGGAAGGCAAAACTGTGTGCATTCATTCAACACAGCGGAACCATGGAGCGGAACATCAAGTCACCTTGGACTCACCTGCCTGACCCCATTCAGAGCAGCAGAAAAGATGAGCCTCAGCAAGCCCCGAAAAGTTGATGCAGAGAACCGGCACTTTAATCCAAAATGGGACGGATGCTTTGGCTTTCATTTTACCATCTCATGCAAATTCAATACCACTATGTTTAATTTGCAGGAAAACAGTCAGTTGTTAAGATCGACAATATAAGGCGCTAATGAAAGACAAAAGTCAGCAAGTATCATTAAAGGGACAGTTCACCCCCAAAATGACTTTTTTCTATCGATTAGTCACCCAATGGAGAATTGAATTAATGGATATTTCTTTGTTTTTGTCTCATTCCTAAGCCAAAAATATGATGACCGGCAGCGGTTCCGTTAGGAGACACAAAGAGTCTCCTTTGTCTCTCCTACCGGAACCGCTGCCTACCACTGGTCATCAAATTATTAGCTTAGGAATGCGATAAAAACAAAGAATATCCATTAATTCAAGTCTCCATGGGGTGACTAATTGATAGAAAAAAAAACGTAATTTTTTGGGTGAACTGTCATTGTGTTGTCATTTTATGTCATTTTATCAACTGGCCCCTTGCCATTTCTGTAATGTGGCCCACAGGTTCAGCTATTCGAGTATCACTGCTCTACAGTAATCTAGCCATTTCTATGCAAATTAAAGCTATATGTTTCTGCACTTAGTTATTAAGATTTTATTAAGATGTTTTAGAGTATGCAAAGCACACATAATGCCTCTTAACAAGGCACACAATGTTCCCATTTTTTCTTTGCCTGTTAATCACTGCTTACTAGGGATATTTCACCGTGGGCCTGTGAAGGCATCTACCATAGGTATTCAGGCCAAATCTTTGTATTGTATTGTTTGAATGGCAGCGGAGTAATGAGTGAAACAAACTGCCTCTACTTCTAGGGACTAAAGCGGCGCAAAGCCTCAAACAAGCAGAATGCATCTCATTAATCACAAACCATGGCATCTACAGTCTATTCTGAGCATGTCAAAAATAAGTGGACATTTTGAGCAACATTATTTATTTACTTATTTTAAATATTGTATTGTGGACTTGTTATTGTGATAGTTTTTTTTTTGTATTGTTACTGCTTGTGCTTACATATTTATGTTTTAGGCAATATCTATCATTTCAAGGTAACTGCAGAGCTGTCAAGCGATTGTTGAGCGACACATAGAAAAATCTCTTTCCTTAATGCTCCCAGTCCCACAGATAGACATTTAGGCATTTATTCTCCACCTTATATGTATAGTATACCGGCGTTCCCATTTCTGATATCACTGCGTATCCATTTGAAATGATTCTCAATGACAGTCATTGATCTTCTGGTAAAATCTAAACAAGATTTCCACAATTCTTTGTTACCCAAGTCGAGTTGATTCTGTCTTGAATTGGGGGCGGGCAGCAACCTTGTCAGTGGTGGAAAGTAACTAAGTACATGTACTTTAAGTACTCTACTTAAGTACATTTTTGAGGTATTTGTACTTTACTTGAGTATTTCCAATTTCCAATACTTTTACTTCTACTCCACTACATTTTAGAGGCAAATATTGTAGGCCTACTTTTACTCCACTACAATTATTTAAAAACTTTAGTTACTTGTTATTTTTCAGATATCAATTATGATATTATAAAACATATATTAACCACTTTAGCCCTATTTAGGCAACGTTAGGCAACCTTAAAATATTTGAAAATAGCCGATCTACAAGCTCACAACGCGTCGCATGGCGACACATTGTGAGCTTGTAGATCTGCTATTTTCAAATATTTTAGTACTTTTACTTTTTGTACTTTAAGTATATTTTGATACCAATACTTTTGTACTTTTACTCAAGTACATTTTGAATTCTGGACTTTTACTTGAGTATTTCTATATTGCAGTATTGGTACTTTTTCCACCACTGAACCTTGTTGATTGCCATGCCCTTGAGTTTTGCTGTGCAGGCCATCACCAGTGTCTTGAATTGGGTGCAGGCAGCAACCGGAAGCCAAGACAGTAGTGAAAGGAATCCAAAATGAGGGACGTGTTAAAGGTTAGTGAGGGTGCGGGCCAGGTGTGCCGTGGCATTCTGTTGACAGGTTGACAGGGTTTGAGAGAGAAAGGAGGGAGTTGCAATAATCATATTTACCTTCAACTAACTTGTTTTTGTTTTTACACAGGAATTAATTATGCTATTAGATCATGAGCCAGATTATTACAGGGCTTTGCTATTTTCCTACAAGGAAACTGCCTGTTTAACAGCAACGGGACAGAGCCAGGCATTGTGGGGAGGAAGAGGAATAAAGCATGAAATATTGAAATAGCATGAAATATTGAACTTTAATTTATAATGGAGGTGAATGGTGGTCAGGTCAGTCTTAAACCTTACCTGACCACCATTCACTTCCATTATAAATTAAAGTTCAATATTTCAAAACAAAACTGGGTCCTATAACGGCATGGCTTCATGTGGATCTTAGACTTCAATCCGAGTCCCATTGACTCATTATGAAAAGAGATTTAAAAAAAAGTTAGATATTTCAAAAAGTATAGATCATATGTGAACAAAAATGAGTGGGAATCTGCTAGCCTAGTGACAGACACTTTGTGCACAAGAAATTGCACCCTTGACAGCTAGGCATCCTCCATCATAGCACTTTCATTCAAAACTGAAATGGTCAAAAGGGCCGACTCCCCTGGTAAAGACAGCTTCATTTCTACTTAGTTCTACCTCATTCTCTAGCTGACCCTTCAAGTCAACAATAGATGTGTCACTGATCAAGGTCATCAGGCTTCTTAGTGACACAAGCTCTTCTTGCTTCATTTGTTCCCACGTTTTCCACATTTGTTCACCTTGCTCTTTCCAGGCTTTCTCTTTATCATTCAGACTCCTGTGGTACTCCTCCGCTTGAATACGGAGTATCCTTTGAAGGTGGGTGATCTCTTCTTCCTTCTTCTCCAAAGCGTTCTGGAGTTGAAGGATGGTGTCCTCCCTCTCCTGCAACTGGTTTGCTACAGTTTGCAGCTCTTCTTCTGTGGCTTTAAGCTTCTGCTCTGCAGAGAGTAATTTATCACGTTCCATGGAGCATATTTCCTTCCATTCATTGTTCCGTCGCTCCGTGGTGTTATGCTTCTGCTCTGCAGAGAGGAACGTGTCCTCATCCTCCAGAAACACCAGAATGTCCTCCGTAACAGAATTCATGGTTGCTTTGGTGGCTGACTGATGTTCCTTTAGCGCTGCGATGGAGGCGGACTGATGTCCCTGAAGCCTGGTCATGGAAGCTGCTGTGGTCTCCTGGCGTGGGAAACCTAGGGGACAGTCCTCCAGGTCAACAACAGCGCCATCACTGGGGATCAGTTTTCTTAGTGACGTGTGTTCTTTTTGCCTCATCTGTTCCCACGTTTTCCACAGGTCTTCCATTTGTTCACTTTGGTCTCGCCAGGCTTTCTCTTTCTCATTCAGACTCCTGTTGTACTCCCCCGTCTGAATGCCGAGTCTCTCTCGAAGGCTGGCAATCTCTTCCTCTTTCCTCTCCAGTGCCTTTCTGAGTTGTAGGATGGTCTCGTCCCTCGCCTGCAACTGGTTTCTTGCCGTTTGCAGCTCTTCGTCTGACGCTTTAAGCTTCAGTTCTTCAAAGAGGATCTTTTCCACAGCCTCCAGATCCACCAGAAGGCCCCATGTAAGATCATGCATAGTTACTTTGGGGGTTGACTGATGACTTTCTTGAAGGCTAGCGATCTCTTCCTCCTTCCCCATCATCTTTTGGAGTTCTATGATGGTCTCGTTCCTCATCTGCAACTGGTTTGTTACCATTTTCAGCGCTTCTTCTGTGACTGTAAGTTTCTGCTCTTCAAAGAGGATCTTTTCTACAGCCTCCAGATGCACCAAAAGGGCCTGTGTAAGAGCATGCATGGTTGCTTTGGGGGTTGATTGATGACTTTCTTGAAGGCTGGCGATCTCCTCCTCCTTCCCCATCATCTGTTGAAGTTGTACGATGGTTTCATCCATCACCTGCAACTGGCTTGTTGCCGTTTTCAGCTCTTCCTCATGCAAGCTGTGCTGCTTGGCAGCCATGTCATTCCTGAAGTGCAATTGATTGTGTTCCATAAAGCATGTTTCCTTCCATTCTTTCTTCTGTTCCTCCTCCATGGGATTAATATTCTGCTCGACAGAGATTAACGTTTCGTCGGCCTCCAGAAGCACCAGAAGCTCCTCTGTAATTTCATTTGCGGTTGCTTTGGGGGCTGACTGATGTTTACCTTGAAGTCCAGTGATAGCTTCCTCCTTCTCCAATGTCTTCTGGAGTGCTAGGATTGTCTCATCCCTTACCAGCAACTGGTTTGCAGTTTTCAAATTTTCTGGGGCTTTATGCATCTGCTCTTCAAAGTTGAACTTCTCAACCAAAGCCTCATTTTCTCCAAGCAGTGTATTTATCTCCTTATGCCAGCTGTCCTCTTTGGCAGCCGTCTCATTCCTGGAGTGCGACCGATCACGTTCCATTAAGATATTGCATGTTTCCTTCCATTCATTCAGTTGATCAGCCAAAGCCTCCTTTTCTCTAAGCAGTTCCCTTCTCTCCTCATGCCAGCTGTGCTCCTTAGCAACTTTAAGATTCTGCTCTGCAGAGAGTATCTTTTCCAGAGCCTCTAGATCCACCAGAAGGTCCTCAAAGGTTCTCTCTTGAGGGCGGATAACCCGTCCCTCCTTCTTCTCCCGCAACTTTTGGAGTTGTAGGATGGTCTCATCCTTCGCTGGAAACTGGTTTGCTGCAGTTTTCAGCTCTTCTGTTGTGGCTTCATGGATTTCAGCTAAAGTCTTTTTTCCGAGCAGTTCCTTTCTCTCCTCATCATGCCAGCTGTGCACCCTGGCATCCATGTAATTCCTGAAGTGCAATTGATCATGTTCCATAAAAGGGCACGTTTCGTCCCATTCATTCTTCTGTTCCTCCTCCATGGTTTTAAGCTTCTGCTGCTCTATAGAGGGGCACTTGTCATCATCCTCCAAATCCACCAGAATGTCCTCTGTAAGATAATCTATGTTTGCTTTTGGGGTTGATTGATGTTCCTGAAGCTTCTTGGTGAGGGAGGCCATTGTGGTGTACTGATGTAGAACTGCTTGCAGCATATCCATCTCCTTATCCGTTGAGGCTGTGACCTCTGAAGTCTGTCTGTCAGGCTGTAGCATAATGTATAAATATAAATGGGGCCTTGTAGTAAAAACGCGAGAACAAGTCCGGCCGCTGCCAAGTCGACTTCTGAAGGCATCCTCACCCTACAACACCTTATAGGCATGACTTCTGGTCTGACGTCAACACAAAGCATTAACAACCTGCGCAAATCGGTGAATTTGGCATTGTCTGAGAAGAACACATTGGAAGAGGAAAACAAATTAGACTGTAGAATTTTTTTAAATTGATTGGAATTTAGATTGGAATCTAAACTTGGATTTAGATGTAACATTTTTCAAAATAATGGATTCAAACCAGGGACCTTGTGTTTATAAAACACTGACATATCTCTCATGCAGTCATGCTATAGAAGCATTGGAGATGTTAAGGATATTTTAATACTTAGCCTGTTTCAGATGTAGAGTGAAAAAGTTCCAAAAGCCAGATTTGAACCAACAACCTTATGTTTGGACTTCTTCAAGCCAGGAGAGTTGTTGCGCTATGTTGGAAAAACACGGATGTCCCAACATTAAGGATGTGGAAATGGGAACTTGTGAACTGTATCAGTCTGGAAAGACGGGCCTTCAGATAAGGAAGCAGGCCGCGCTTTACCCAATCAAATGTAGTGGGTGGGATTTACATATGTGCGCTTGCTTCCCACTGAAAACAAACCAAAGCTCATTTAACAATAGGGTCCTCGAAGCCGACAAAACCACGGAAAGTTATTCACATTTTAACTTGTTCCTTCACATCATAGAAACAAGTGGGCTTATAACCAAAGCGATCCATGTTCTTTGGGAGAAATTGTGTTAGTGTTTCGTGGGGAAATATTGTTAGTGGGAATTAAAACATAGGCGCACCACCGGAAGTGGAGGGCTGAGGGCAGACCAAAAACCCGGTTTCCGGTCAGCATGGGTCTATTTAATCACCCCCCCCCCCCAGAGTCAAATCAAAGATAAAAAAAACAGCAGATGGCACTGTTTTTCCTTTCTTTTGACAATGGGTTCCCAGATTGGTGACAAGTAAATACTTGGCTCCATAGGATGGATATATGTCAGAGGTCATCAACATGTCCGTACACGGACAAACGTCTCCTTGGCAAGACATGTCTATGTCCGTGGCACATTTATTTTGAAAAAAAAACTATTCAAAATGTATCCTAGATAAATGATTCACCACATGTACGTGTACTGGGTCATGCAGATAAAGGTCATAAATTACGACAGTTAGGTGCCTTCGCATTAAACTATTGTGACACTGCATTCAATAAAAATCCTCATTAATCACTTTTCATGAATATCTTTTTTGTCTCTCAAGTTTATTTGTTCCTGAGTTCCATTGGCATTTTATCCTTGATGTTTCCGTGAGAAGCATTTAACATGTAATTATTACGTCTAATAAATCAAATAGTGTCTTTTTTCCATTGCTACATTTGCATGCCTTGGACTTTCTCATCAACAGCAGAGTACCTGATCACCTTATTGAAATCCACAACTAGCTACTGTACCTTGCCAAACCAATCGTTTAGCTGGTAGAACTTGATTTGATCTCTTTCTGTCCTTTGAAAAGCCAGCAATCTCTATAATAGCCATATGATGTGTAATACACACCCACTCACCTTTGCAGCTAAGGGTCCCTTTTAGGATGGAAGCACTGTCTGTACTGATTAGACTCAATTATTATTATCCAAAATAATTAGGATATTTTTTGGTGGTTAAGTGGCTCAGTAGTTAATGCAGACATACTATTGTTTTAAAATGTGCAGCACATTGGAATAGACCATATGACACGTTAGGGGTCCATTAGTAGGGATAGGCCAATGTGTTTTGGTAAAAGGATTATCTTGCATGTCTGTGGCAAAAATGAAATATTAATGAAAATGTCCATCACAAGCAGCCATAGTGATGACCCCTGATATGTGTGTGTGTGTGTGTGTGTGTGTGTGTGTGTGTGTGTGTGTGTGTGTGTGTGTGTGTGTGTGTGTGTGTCTGTGTGTCTGTGTGTCTGTGTGTGTGTGTGTGTGTGTGTGTGTGTGTGTGTGTGTGTGTGTGTGTGTGGGGGGCTGTGTGTGGCTGTGTGTGTGGCTGCCAGGAGCTTAAAATGGCTATATCTCAAATACTAGTACTACTCAGCCTAGAAAGGTGGTTTTGGTGTCTAACCCTAGGGTTTAGGGCACAGAGAATGTGACTGAATCAATGAAATTATCAGTTAATTATTTCTTGCTAAATCCGAGATGGTGTCCGTGCATTGTTACGGGAAAATCTGTGCACTTTCCACTGAAGAGGACAGCCATTATTTGGCATCCAAGGTCCTCAATCACCTCTTCGGTCTGGTTAGGGCAGTGAATGCATTGGCACAGGGAGAAAGGAATAATTTCAGTTTTCAGCTTTCTCCTTTCTCATGGACACCTCAACACATAACAGGGGCTATATACTCATTCCGCACTCCCCCCCCCCCCCCCCACAAAACAGAAGGACAGGGTCTCATTTTATGAGATTATGGAATGCAGACTTTTTGCCAACATCAAAGATCATGCTACTAAATCTATTTAGTAGAAATAGTCTATTTGCAGTGCTTAATTTGTAAATTATTAGGTCCCGGAGCCCATGAGCCAGATAATTTTTGGGCGGTGAAACCGCCCCTATAAGTGAGATTTGGAAAAATGTACAAATATCTTGGGCAGTGAAACCGCCCCTAAAAGTGAGGTTTGGAAATTTGTACAATTATCCTGCACCGTGATTGGCCAATCACAATCTATTCAGGACTCTGATTGGCCAGTGTCACATGACACATGTGCATAGCCCTATATAAGAAACCATAACTTGAAAAAAACAATAAATTTGTTTTTTTCAAGTTATGGTTTCGTCCATCATAAAGAGTGTTTCAATAAATGTATTTATCTTTTGTACATGATTGGTTGACTCCATTCAGTATTGTGATTAGCTAGCAAGACACCGCCCACTTCACACAGGGTGTGATTTTTTAATATATGTCTATATTTTCATAAAATACATTTAATTGATTTAGCCATATAATAGACCCAGATAACAGCATATAACAGGGGCTACTGTTTCCATACCAAATAATGTAGCAATAGACGAATGCTAAATACATTTTACTTCTTATATATTCTAACCATGTCTATAAGGAACAATTTATACCAAGTTTAGATCATTTTACTCCCATATGAGTGGTGGGACACAAACTGTAAGTGCCAAATGCAGCAAACAAATGGGTGTTGGGGTACTGTTACCCCAAATACAGGCATTAGACATTAAAATATCCTCTGAAAAGGTGTTTTATTGGAAATATTGACCCACAAAACTCAAGAATAGACACCAAATATGTTGGATAACTCCACATAAACTCTCCAATATTTAACAGCATTTGACAAAGAGCGCACCACTTAAAACCTCAAAACGTTGCTTTTGACCCTGAACAAAGTATTTTCCACTATATCCATAAAGCACAATTTTTAATATATGATGTAGGAGGGTATTAGGACCAATACAAACTATATCACATTACTATTGCAATTTCTTTTGGGTTGGGCCTTTTTTTTGGCTTAGACTGGCCTATGGTGACGAGAGGTTACTCACGTATGACTGAACTTCTCACCCTATCTCTAAGGCAGAGGCTGGCCACCCGTCTGAGAAAACTCATTTCGGCCGCTTGTATCCGCGATCTTATTCTTTCGGTCATGACACACTTCATAATGACCATAGGTGAGAGTAGGAACGAAGATTGCTCGGTATATTGAGAGCTTTGCCTTCTGGCTCAGCTCTCTTTTTGTCACAACAGTGCGGTGCAGCGACTGCAATATTGCTCCTGCTGCTCCGATTCTCTGGCTGATCTCATGCTCCGTCCTCCCCTCACTCATGAACAAGACCCCGAGATACTTAAACTCTTTCACCTGGGGCAAAGTCAAATTTTTTGGTGCAGAGTACATGTACTTAGTTCATTTATACCACTGGAAGTACTGCTCTATGCTGCCATCTAGTGGGGAAAATAAGAACACTTTAAAGTTTAAATATGTCTTGATCTCAATCAGATTGCATTTACTTGTCCTGAAACAACCAAATTGTCGAAATAGTTGTAATGTTTTTTATATAAAGACTGACTAACAGTTATTCCAGCCATAAGCCATGCAGACGTTAATGTCGACATACTCACAAACAGGACATTATTACCATTAATGCAGTGCATGAACAGAATGGCCAGTTCCATGAAACGGGGTGCTGCGTTTAGTCCGAGTTGAGGCACAGACAGACGCCTTCGAGCACCCAGTGGGAGATGTGCTTGGTGGTAAACAAGTCAGCCTCAAACACCAGCCCCACCCCCATCGCATTCCTCCGCATGGACGTGGTGTACACTGGTGTCCGCAATGTGTTCTGTGGGGCAAAACATCAAACATATTCCCAACACTTTATAAAGGAGAAGAAATCACCAACAAACAAAATGTTAAAATATGAATACATCTATACATATATAGCGAGTGCCTGTGGTCTGCACCTGTAATTTGAGCCGGTGAGCCTCTATGGGGATGACCTTGAGGATGGGCAGCTGGACTACCAGAGCTTTGGGCTTGCTCCTTACCAGACAGCCTTTCTCTGCGTCCCAATCTGCTCCCTCCAGATACAAACCAGATACAAAGCAACCTAGAAACAAAGCAAGACCAAACAAAGAAAGGGTCAGGCTTCATTTCTTTCAGCGATGTAATGTTAACCCATTAAGGCCTGAGGTTCCAATTCTACGAATGTCTTCTAAATCCTATAACAGTTTTCTGAAAAACTGTATGTTGTTATATCAGTGGTTCTCAAACATTTTTATGTCAAGGCCCCCCAAAATTATATGTATTTGGCCGCGGATCCCATCTCAAAACAACAACAGAAGCAAAGATTTGAGTTACAAATGTTCGCTTTATAGATATATAGGCTATACTGTATATTCAAAGATTTGCACAAATTTTTACGATTTAAAAAAAATAGCAGATCTACAAGCTCATATAGCGCGGCACTCTGCTATTTTTGAATAGCCCAAAGAAATCTAAAATGACACGATGATGCGTTCCCGGTCTTAATGAGTGAATGGCATAATTAATATTACCCTGTCCGGGTCTCTCGTTGACTTGGTCCTCACTACGGTACTGGGTGACCTCTGTGTAGAGCGTGGAGCGGTCCAGGGGCCAGCCGTTCTTCCGGCACGTGGCTTGGACCAGGGCGGTCAGGTAGGACTCGGGGATTTGGAGCCCCGACAGCCACATCACATTTGGCTCTCCCTCGTCCACCTCACAGCCAAAAAACAGAACATACGACATTACACACGAACAACGTCATTTTGTAGTCCGAAGTCCCTTCCGGGTCCAAGAGGCACCAAGCGCCGTCCACTCTTAAACAAACATGTCGGAACCCGTAAATCCTTTTACAATAACCTCCTTTTTCAGAAATGAACCATTGAGGGTTAAAAAGAGTCTTAATGCTAATATCATAGACAGTAAAAAGTAGGCTAATATATATATATATGTATATACATATTTATTATATATGATTATTATCATTATTATATTATTTATTTTATATATATATATATATAAAATAACCATTTCCTCTTCTCTTTGTCGTTGCCAGAAAAACGGTAGAATGACACTTAAGTCGTTATTTTAGTCTCAGATCTGTTAAAACAGCGAGGGACACAGCATTGCGCATATTGGCAAAACACACTTGGACCCGGAAGTTGATCTGACAGGGCGCATTCGTCACGGCGTAACAACAGAATTAGAGTGAGCGTATTGTCGCTGTCTGGCAGAGAAACCTTGTACGTTCAAAACCGGTGCTTTTCAGGATATGGAACAAAGAACATGTGAATTCCAGTGGATCCATTGTAGTCACAAGCTCTTGTTAATACTTTTCATAGCTTCAATATTTAATTCATAAAACCCAAAGACAGACTTAACCTTTGTTGTGATTTGACACTTTAATAAAATTGAATTGAATTGAATTGAATTGAATTGAATTGAATTGAATTGAATTGAATTGAATTGAATTGAATTGAATTGAATTGAATTGAATTGAATTGAATTGAATTGAATTGAACCCACTTTCAACCTTAAACAAAAAGTAATAATATAGCTAAGCTCACAGCGTCGCATCATGAGACATTCTGAGCTTGTAGATCGGCAATGTTTTCTACTTTAGTGTGACATACGTCAAAGTATAAAATCTGGCATTAATTGATGAAAAAACATGAAATATGGAGGTTTCTGCCCAACAGTGTCAATATGAAAACACACAGTATTTGTGAGAGTGGGTCTAGCTCTGGACAGCCAAACAGTGTTTGAAATGGTTGGACACTTTAAGGGGTAAGTGATATTCTTTGGGCTAAAACAAAACGTTTTAAAAGGTTAAAAGCCCGACATTCTGATAGTACTCATTGCTATAGAGTGTTTTTTCAGTAACAGATGTCTCCCTGTCTCTCCAGCTCTTTAATAAACAGAAAATGCATTTTCAGGTAGGTGACACCATTTCAGCCAATCAGGAGAGAGTGCCCATTTATAAGCTTAATCTTTATAGTGTTCCAGTTCCAATGTTGTTCTGTTCATTTATTTGTGTCACCACTTCCACTTACTTGTTTAATCTGTATCCTGACTGAGTTCTCTATCCTGATTGGATACAATTGGTATCCTGACTTTAAAATGCATTTTCTGTTTAATAAAGAGCTGGAGAGACATGGAGACTCCTGTTACTGAACAAACACTCTATAGCAATGAGTATCAGAATATAGAACTATTCTTTGGTCATTTTGACCAAAGAAAATCACTTGCCCTACCTTTAACTTACCTTTGGGTACCTGGAGTAAACCTATTCTTCCGCTACCAAATGTCCCTGGTAAATATATATATATCTAGAATAAAGCTTCACTCCATGACCCAAATGGTAAGTTAAGTGTCAAACTGTTTCAAATGCAATTTTGGGTCACCAGGGGTTAGCGTGGGTCTTGCCTTACCCAGGAGCTGTACTGCTTGTGGCGTCTGTCAAAATGGATCATCCAGTTGCCCAGGGACATGAGAGTGTCAGGTGCCAACTTCCTCCAGATGGCAGGGATCTGCCCATTGAAGAGGGCCCGTGCCACCTCATCCAGCTCACTGCTCATCCCCACCTCACCAGCCAGGGCCTGTGACACGCAATACGTTAAAGGGATAGTTCACCCCCAAAATGACTTTTTTCCTTTTTTCACCCCATGGAGACTTGAATTCATGGATATATTTTTTGTTTTTGTCTCATTCCTAAGCCAATAATTTGATGACCGGCAGCGGTTCCGGTAGGAGACGCACAGAGTCTCCTTTGTGTCTCGTACCGGAACCGCTGCCTACCGGTCCGCTGGTCATCAAATGATTGGCTTAGGAATGCGACTAAAACAAAAAATATATCCATGAATTCAAGTCTCCATGGGGTGACTAATCGAGGGGTGAACTATCCCTTTAAGATCAGTTTAAACCTGTGTACTGAAAACAGAAGTTAAGGACATAGGACCACAATGGAAACAAGTCCCCAGGTCTTTTTTGTGTTAACCTCAGGGCCCTACCTTGCGCGCCACCTTACTCCTTATAACTAAACTCTTGTGCTTTTGAAAAAAACATTTGTAAATAGTTCAATTAGCCGATCTACAAGCTGACAATGTGTCGGCTATTTGAACTATTTAAAAACGTTTTTCAAAAATAGTAAAAAATGCCAAAAAAGTTTAGGCATAAGGGGTAAGGCGGCACACAAGATAGGGTCCTTAAAGGGATATTTCACTTTAAAAAAATGTTTGGGTCATTTTATCATCTGCTCAGGCTTTTGGGAGCACTTTTTAAGTTGCTTGATTCAGTATTTAGATATTTGATATTCATTTTATCAGACATGTATAGGAAGGGGGCGTGTCTGTTAAAATGAATATCAAATATCTAAATACTGAATCAAGCAACTTAAAAACTGTCTGAGGGGCTCAGATAAGCCTGAGTAGACGATAAAATTAGCCAACATTTTTTTAAAAGAGAAATATCCCTTTAATGTCTGACTGTACCTCATGCTGTTTACATTTCTGACTGAACTCAATCAATCAATCAAAGCTCTAGAAAGTGTGTTCCCTAGCATCCTTTGTTATCTCTTTCTTCGCTCCACTGTCTGTTCTCTGTTCCACTGTCTCACCCTCTGCAGCTCAGCCAGAGAGCTCCTCATGCGGAGAACCAGCTTGTTGAAACGTTCCAGCTCCTGCAGCAGAACCACAGAGGTGGGCGAGACGTCCTGGCCGAACGCCTTGCGGATCACGTCCAGGTCGAACACCTTGGGCATTTTGTTCTGGATGTCCCGGGCCACCTGGCTGATGTACTCCTCCCTGCTGACGCCTCCACCGGACTCACCTGAAGGAATGAAGGATGGATGGATGGAGAGGAAAGGAATTGAGAGAGTATATAGGGCATAGCAGTGGTGGCCATTTTCTGGTTCCACTCCAAAAAAGCCAGTGCATTTTCCCCATACAGATTTCCAAAAATATTTATATAAATTATTTTAAGCCTATAGAATCAAGCCATCCGGGGTCCTGGTGAATCATGACCATAAAACATTTTATTCTGTGATTATTATTTTTTAAATATTTAATTATATGAAATACTATATTTCATAAATACCCTTTTTCTTTTCTCTTTTTTTTACAGAATCAAATGTTTTATGGTCATGATTCACCAGGATCCTGGATGGCTTGATTCTAGGCTTAAAATAATTCATATAAATATTTTTGGAAATCTCTATGGGAAAATTGCATTGGCTTTTTTTTTGAGTGGAACCAGAAAATGGCCGCCACTGCAATGCCCTATAGAGTTAATTAAGAAGCAAAGACGGGAAAGATGTACAGATGCGCCCTGTGCCAGTGATTATGAGACAGAAACATTACCAGTCTGTGGCTGCAGCTCCATGAGATGGCTCCACATGTCTCTAGTTGCTTGTGTGTAGTATCCTATCTCAGCATTGCGGTGCAGGCCCATTACCTCTGGTGTGTTCGTCAAGGGGAGGGATTCGATCTCCCCTGTGATGCAGAAAGGCCACACACAGTTATGAGCGATGGCGTTGGAAATCAAATGCTTCCTCATACTTGGAAGAGGATGCAGGGATGGCCGTGGCTTAGTGGGTAGAAAGCAGTGTTGATTTTGACAGCAAATTTTGATTTAGTTTTAGTCATAGTCTTTTGAATAAAATTCCATTTAGTTTTAGTCATATTTTAGTCATCTGAAATGTTTTAGTTTTTTTCTAGTTTTAGTCGAAAAAATATCAACACATTTAGTCGACTAAATCTACAGTTGATTTAGTCGACTAAAATGTATTTTGTCGGGCCTTGATGGCGTCATAATGACTGATTTTACACTTGGTTGCAGCGCGAAGCGTTGTGAGCTTGTAGATCTGCTATTTTCAGAGCGCAACACCCACGAGCAACCAAACATAAAATGACTTATCTTTTAGTTCTACTGGATCTCTTCTCCACTAGTCCCTCACTAACATTTTAGTCTAGTTTTTATTCGTTGATGAAATTGTCAACATATTTCTTAGTTTTAGTCATCATAGCTTAGTTTTTATTTAGTTTGAATTAGTTTTCATCAGTGTAAAAAGGTAGTCGACGAACATTTTTCGTCGTAGTTTTAGTCGACGAAATCAACACTGGTAGAAAGGCCATCTGGTAATCTGAAGGCCCTGAGTATATGACACTGTGGCACTTAACCCCTAACTGTTTTGATTGTATTACATTCTGAGCTGATTATTACATTATGAGTTGCTACACTCCTCTTAACCATCTAAGCAGCCATCAGCCGGGTGAAGCGATAAACTGAAGTTCCCCCACAGGACTAAAGAGGGAATCAAATCAAATGAAGTCACAACGGCAACTGACCGACATAGGTTTCCTTGAGTCCGGTGGGAGGGATCCTGTAGTCCACCTCTCTGTTGTGGAAGAAGTGAAAGCGCTGGAAGGTGTCAAAGATGAAGTCGCCAAAGTATTCATCCATGTAGACCGTCAGGATTCTGCGGTCAAAGCTGTCTATAGCTCGCCCTCCGTACATCACCTGGGACACGCAGACAAAACACAGATACTGAACTCACAAAAGCAGCAAAGAATGACTGCGGAGGTCAGTGGATACCAGAGAATTATTGTTGTTTATTATTGTTTAACCCATTAAAACCTGGAAAGCATCTGTGTCATTTTTCTATTTTAGCGTTGGCTATTCAAAAATAGCAGATATACAAGCTCACAGCGCATCACTTTGTGCCGTGCTGCAAGCTTGTACATCCGCTATTTTTTTACATTTCTAAAAGTGTTTGAAACATTTGAAATATTTTTTAACGCAAATCTTCCCTTCTGGGGGTCCCTGTGTCCCTGTCACAAAACATTTTCAGATGGGGGTCCGCCGCCAAATACATTTCATTTTGGGGGTCCTAGGCATGAAAAGGTTTGAGAACCACTAATTTAGAAGGCATTTGTAGAATCGGCTTCAGGTCTTAATGGTTAAAATGGATTTAACCAAACCTCGCCAACGAGGTATTTCAGACTCTCCCAGGGTATCTTGGCATCTCCTTGGTTGTGCGCTGTAGTCAGGTATGTGTCCAGGATCTCCATACACACCTATAGAGAATAATTATACATTGTCAACACGCACAGAACAGTGACGTACTGTATGTCAGACAGTAAAGTCAGTTCCAAATTCTGTCCCTTACCAGGAAGTCTGACTCATTGAAGTCGTAGGGGACATTCCAGCCAATCTTGCCGTACTTGCGCCGCTCTTGCACCACAGCATGGAAGAAGGCCAGCACATAGACCAGGCTACGGAAGGCAGGGTGTGGGCATGTCATGAGCCTTTCATGGGGGATCTTGGTATATGTGGCTCTCATGTTCAACTTCAGACCATTAGGAGGCTCTGTCACCACCTGTGCATAAAAAAACAAGATATGACACAGTCATATTATACCAGGTTGCTCTCACCAGCGTCCCCGCACGGAACCAAATGGACCCGCGGTCCTGTACCCTTTCGCTTGCGGACTAACAAAAACGGCCAAAATGGCAGTAAATAGTTAATAGTTTATGAACGGAGCTAAATCAGTTTGTGTGCCTCAGTAAGGGCTTGTGTGCGTTGTCTTGTTTTTTTTGGGTCGCTGTTGGAGGCGGCACTGTGTGTGTGTGTATGAGGAGTCAAGTCAATAGTTTGTTTGGTGGCGACGACCACACTCATTTTTTCACGCAACAGCGCCACAGACCATAGAGATACATACAGTGGCCGAACACAGTATTGTGGGTCGTCTTTAGATCACATATTCTGAGAGGACATTGAGCCCTCACTGGCTAAAGGACCTGCCAATGAGGAAAAAGTCACGCAAAAGTCACGACTGCAAGTGTAGATGTAGACCAGGTTTTGCAACCCGGTAAAAAGAAGTAGAATTATGTAATTCTCAAAGACATACACGCTCCCTGATATTTTTCAAAGCAAATGTTTAGTTGTTATTTTTTCAGTGTCTCAGTAACATAGAGACATATTGGATACTAAATGTATAGATCATAGTACCAGTTTCTGCATGAATCATATGGAGTGGTGTTTCATCTTTAGAGACTTAAAAAAAAGATGCCAATGTTCGCAGAAGTATATTTCAGCTATTCAGGTTTCAACAGTGTGACCTTTAGAGACTTCTGCAGTATGCCGATGGGGAAGTCCTTGATGGGGTCGGTGGTGAGCCACAGGCGGAAGTCGGGGTGGGGTTTTGTGATCCTCTCCAGGGACTTCTCCAGCTCCTTCAGCCACTTCGCCAGCAGGTGGCAGTTCTGCAGCATCAGCCACTGACCACGGGACACCGCTGTCTCCAGCAGCTGCAGCGCCACCTTGGATCACACAAACAGAAGCGACGCTGCTGTGAAAACTGAAGGGTTCAACTCTAGTGAAAACACTTCAAAAACACCTTGACTTATTGATGTCACATCAATACAAAGATAGTTCTCCGTTACCTTCTCTTGGCCTTGCCCCATAGCAAGGAACCTAAGCCTGTTGCCTCCGAAAGACGACCTCTCGGCCAGTTTCACAAGGTCACTGGCTGGGTCAGAGCCTGGACTCAGGATGAACACGATGGGGGAGTTGGGCGTGCTCTGCTCATAGATGGCCTCAAAGCTGATCTCTGGAGGCTGCACGTATCTGAACAGAAGCAGTTAACATAGATAGAAAAACATATTTCTTACCTCTAATTAATGTTAAATGTGTTTCAGTTAATATGAACCAGAAGAACCAAACATTTCTCACTTCTCGCCCATGGTCACAGTGACATAGTCTGTGACGGCTCTGTAGACTCTATCGAGACGGAAGCAGCGCAGCAACAACAGCTCCTGAAAGGCTGTCAGGTTGTCTTTGTACTTCATGGGAAAGGGAGCCTGCTCTGGCCTGTCTAGGTCAAACCACTGAGGACAAAATGAGGGAACAGGTTAGTCCTTCATGTCATTCAATAAAAAGCATCTAGTGCTATTTCCTTATGAAGGCGGTCACCTACAGCCATCCACTCATTGGGATTGTTCTCCACATCATCCGGCAGAGAGCCAAACCGCTCAGGGAAGAGCTCTGCTAGCTTCATGATGTCCTCCCACCCCTGGTCTGGAAGCCACTCGCATGGCTTTTTACGCTTGCTCTTCTCCAGAGACAGATTGCCTTAAACAGAAGGGAGAAGAAATTGTGGTATCTGAACAGTGTGCAAGTCAAAACATATTAAGAAATGATACTAAAGTAAAAACCCTCATAACATAATGTACAAATCTAAAGCCATATGTTTGAGGAGAGCTTATTCAGAGGTGGCTGATGGCCCTAGCCAGGTGGGGGGTGGAATTAGCATTCCCAATTGGGGAGACTGAATGTCTGGACATTGTCTCCACTCCCTTCCTTCAGGCACTTGCAAATCATGTCAACCAATGATCAAAGAAGTTGGTCAACAGCTGTTGGGGGCTCTCCCCCATCCCACATGCATTCTAATGTGTATAAAACAGTGACTCTAAAATGATTAGTTAGTACTGTCTCACACGACGTGAGGCTGTCGGGGAGCCCCGGCTCCCTGGTTCTCTGTTATTCTGTTATGCTGTTTCTTGCTGAATAAACACACTAAATGCACATGGAACTTGGAAACCTTGACGTCTCTCTTCTTCTCCTCCTCTTCATTACAACTACAAGCCTGCTAACCGCAGTTTAATGCCTCATAATATACGACAAAATATTAATAATGTGGATCTTGGGATCCACATAGGAACGGCGTGGCTCTAATGTAGAGTGTGATGTATGACTCAAGGTTTCAAGGTTTTAACCCGATCAACCTTCCATTATAAAATTTGGGTTAAATATTTCAAAAAGTATAAAGCATTATGCACACATTGTGTTGCAGTGCTAGTGGAGGTACTTCTGTGGCCTACTGGCAGAGTGCATACAAGGTTTGCGAGCTAAAGTACTTCTGTGGCCTACTGGCAGAGTGCATACAAGGTTTGCGAGATTAGCTCTGAAGTGTACACACACACACACACACACACACACACACACACACACACACACACACACACACACACACACACACACACACACACACACACACACACACACACACACACACACACACACACACACACACACACACACACACACACACACACACACACACACACACACACATGGCTAGCCTCTTACATTGTAAAAATACACTTTGCTGGACTGCATTTGTGTGCATCAGAATGAGTTTGTGTCTGCATGTGATTATTATTTACATACAATAGCCTGTGTAGTATAGATTCTATACTGTCAGTGTCATCTCACCCTTTAGGAAGAACTCCAGCTCATCCTGAGGGGCCCTTCCCTCCGGCTGCTCAATCTTTATGATCATATTGAAGGAGAAGAGGAGCTTGTGTCTCTCAAACAGACCTAAGGATAGAAAAACAGGCAGAGCAGAGCTTCAGCTGCCTACGGCCGTCTAAAATGCTGAAGTCTAATGTACCTTTGCCTTCACGCGTGGGTTCACCTGTGCAGCCGTAGTTGTAAACATTATGAGTCAGGGTGTCCATGAGGTTCTTCAGTCTCTTAGGCAGGGCGGAATCGGGCAGAGACTTGCGCAGCGAGAAGTCAAACACCTCCAGGTAGGAAGCTAGGGAGTACTGGTACATGCTGTTCACTAGAGCCATTTCTGACAGCACAAAGAACAGGATGGCTCCGCGCTTGGCAGCGGGGCGGTAGCCCTCTCTCAGCTTGTCGATGTCCGCCGAGGTCATCTCTGCCAATTTGAGCTTCTCCGACACCTGAGGGGGCACGTTTTCAGAGATGAACCACGTCAATATGGTACATGAAGACTAGGGCGGGGCGATATGACTTCAAATCAATAACACAATTACTTCAAACTTTTGCCTCGATTGCGATTAATGAACGATTTGTTTTTTAATAGTGAAAATAGCAGATCAGCTCACAGCGCTTGTAATCGACCATTTCCACAATTTTTGTACACCACCATTGTACAATGGTTAATCAGACTAAACAATTTAGTTGATAATTTAAAAAAAGATGTCGATTCGTTGATATATAATTAAGTTGACACTATGTTAACTAATTTCACTGGGGACCCCCTGGTACCCCCCCAAGGACCACTGGTGGTCCCCAGACCACTGGTTGAGAACCACCGGTTTAAGTGATTAATTAGCCCCCCACATTAGCCTGGGACCAGACGAATCTGCGAGTGCAAAAACAAATTGCACTCTGGGATTTGGGTCTGGCACCGCTCCATAGAGAATCCATTTCCTGCTCCAGAAGACGTGGGTAACCAATCAGGGCCCAGTATTCGAATATGGAGTTGGTTGTAGGTCTAACCAATTGCGTCGAGGGCCATTGTTTTGATCCCGCCCCTTGGGAAAAAAAACTTCCTCATGGAAGCACCAGACTCATATCCACGCAGTGATATAGTCTAGCTACGCCAGGCTACCCCCACATAGCCCTAATGAAGAGACTCACCTCGCTGGTCTTGGCCTTGGTCTCCTCCAGTGTGAGGACCAGCTCCGTGTTGTCCAGGATGTTGCCCGTGGAGCTGGCCAGCTCTCTCAGCAGGGAGTCCTCCAGGTCCTTCAGCAGCTTCCGGTTCTCGCTGGTGTCTCGGACCAGGCGGTCGCGCTGCTCCTCCAGCGCTTTCCTCTCGAAGCCCACGATCACGCTCAGCAGCTGGTCCTCCAAGCCCTTCAGCGTCACTGTGACAAAACACACGTTAACCCATTAAAACCTGGGAACGCATCTCGAATCTTCTCTCGAAGGCAAAATAGCAGATCTACAGGTACCGAGTGCCGCGCTATGAGCCTGTAGATCTGCAATCCTGCTACCATAATTGGCGGCCACACTCATGGAGTGTACACGAGTGTATGAGGCTTATGGCCGAGCAGACACATGGCCCAACTAACTCCACATTTTCCCCCAAAATTCCTCAATATTCTGCCTGTGTTTACAGCTGCTTCCCATACCGTTACTGTACTTGCAGGATGTACAATCAATAACAAACGCATTATGCCCCAATACTTATGCAAATCACTTCGCCAGCTGCAATTTACTTCCTGATGGTTCTTTTAACAGCCAATCATCTGCCACAAAACCTCAGCACCTTCGTTCCCCTGCAGAGCACACAGAGACAAGCGCTGCCCAGTACAGTACGTACAGTACAGTACAGGTAGAGGTACAGGACAGTACAGTACCGTACCGTACCGTACAGTACAGGTACGGTACAGGTACAGTACAGGTACAGTACAGGTACAGTACAGTATGTACAGTACAAGTACAGGTACAGTACAGTACAGTACGTACAGTACAGGTACAGTACAGGTACAGTACAGGTACAGTACGTGCAGGTACAGTACAGTACGTACAGTACAGGTACAGTACAGGTACAGTACAGTGCAGTACGTGCAGGTACAGTACAGGTACAGTACAGTACAGTACAGTACAGTACGTACAGGTACAGTACAGTACAGGTACAGTACAGTACAGGTACAGGTACAGGTACAGTACAGTACAGGTACAGTACAGTACAGTACGTACAGTACAGTACAGTACGTACAGTACAGTACAGTACAGTACGGTACAGGTACAGTACAGTACAGTACGTACAGTACAGTACAGTACAGTGCAGGTACAGTACAGTACAGTACAGTACAGTACAGTACAGGTACAGTACAGGTACAGTACAGGTACAGTACAGGTACAGTACGTACAGTACAGTACAGTACAGTACAGTACAGTACGTGCAGGTACAGTACAGTACAGTGCAGGTACAGTACAGGTACAGTACAGGTACAGTACAGGTACAGTACGTACAGTACAGTACAGGTACAGTACAGTACAGTACAGTACGTGCAGGTACAGTACAGTACAGTGCAGGTACAGTACAGAACAGTACGTACAGTACAGGTACAGTGCAGTACGTACAGTACAGTACAGTACAGTGCAGGTACAGTACAGTACAGTACAGGTACAGGTACAGGTACAGTACAGTACAGTACAGTACAGTACAAGTACCAGCACAGTACAGTACGTACAGGTACAGTACAGTACAAGTACAAGTACAGTACTGTACGTACAGTACGTACAGTACAGTACGTACTGTACTGTACTGTACATACAGTATTTACACAATACTACCTACATAGGAAAATAAAGTCTCTTCTTCACCAGATGCAATTTAAACACTGTGATGCCTGCTCAGAGTCATATTGTGTCTAACATACACATCTCCTCTCTCATCTCAGCTGTACCTGGGCCCTAGGTGTATTACAATCAACCAGAGTGCAGTGGCCATCACTCCAAATGTTGTGACGTCAGGGCTCTCAATACTGCACATTGGGGAGGAGGAGGGGTGCAGGGCGGGCGCACAGATCGCTGTGTGGGCGCAGGTGCTATGTGGGCGCGGGCGATAGAGCTGAGGCCGCGCGCAGCGCGGCCGAAGTTCTAGTTTTTTGAATAGCCAAACTATAAAATAACGGTTATAGCTCAAATCTGACACTGATGCGTTCCCGGATTGAATGGGTTAAATGGATATGTAGATCAAGTGGCTCCCAACCTTATCTGGATCAGGGCCCACTTGAAAATCTTGAAAGCTTTCGCGGACCCACCCATCAAGTTTATGAAGTAAAGGAGTAGTTCACCCAAAGAAATTACTTATTTTCTATCAATTACACACCCCATGAAGCCTTGAATTCATGAGAGATTGTTTTTGTCCCTAAGCCAATAATTTGGTCAATAGGAGGTTCCTACCGGAGACTCCAACCACTCTTCAAATTATTGGCTTACGTATGCGACAAAATAATGTAAAATCTCCATGAATTCAAGGCTTCATAGGGTGTGCAATTGATAGAAAATAAATAATCTTTTGGGGGTGAACTACTCCTTCGATTCATTGTTTTACCCCTTGCAGAGATATCATGTTTGGCATGCTGAGGCCACTCACCGGTGTAGTTGATGACCATGGCTTTTCCAAACACAGAGGGGGAGTACTTGGGGTTGGCCAGCTTGGTGTTCAGGTAGAGTTTAAAGTTGGGGTCGTAGTCCACCTCCTTGTCTCCCAGCACGATGACCTGTCTGCCCTCTGCTCCTTTCACGTTCTTCTCCAGCACCGTGTCGATCACGGGGTCGATGTACTCGTCCACGTCTTGGAACAGGAAGGGGAAGCCGTACTTGATGGCCATCTCCAGCTGCTTCAGGAAGTCTGGATCGCTGAAGGAGGAGATCTATAGGCAAATGGATGGGTATGCCAATCAATCAACTTTAGAGACACACTAGCATTTCAGTCAGTTTCTTAACTATTTGACTGTGAATGACGAGATTTCTCGTCATATTTTGCAATAGCTCACAGTGCCAATGACGAGTTTTCAGCGGTTTTCCACTAGATGGCGCTGTTCGCTCGCCTATGGGTCACCGTTTGGCTCCCAGATCAGGAGAGAAGCAGCGGGTCACGTGATCGCAAAACAAACAGCCCATTCTCTCCCTTGTAATTCGATCTGGAAGAATGTCTTTTCCACTGTTTGTGTTGCTTTTTGGTGAAAACAGCCTAGATTCAACTGGCCACAACTATGGCACTGATGATCGCGGCAGCTCTTCAATTCTACGAGACTCAGATACGTCTTTTAAACCGATCGGGGGATCAATCATACTGGAGATAAATAGTCTATGAATTTTAAAAAGGTGAGTGAAAACACTCGAAAATGGCTGGCAGTGGCGTTGCAAAATAGTCAGAGTTAAAGGTTTCATGACATCAAATTGTGCAAATCTTTCTGTATTTATTTAGGTTTTCTGACCTCAATTACAAAAAAAAATTACTTTAACATTCAGTGGATGATGAAAAAAAAGTATGAATGTTACGTTTTCTGTACCTTGAGGTTATTCTTCTCCTCCATTTTCTTGATCCAGTTGAGCGCTTGCTGTTGAGGGTCGATGCACATGGGGAAACGGCTGGCTCTGGTGGTGAGGATTCCATTCTGGACTGACAGCTCATCTGGAGGCAAGCCCTCTGATCCCCACCTGTCAAAAGGTTTAGTACAATAGAGTATTATGCCATATCTCTCCACACAGCTAAATGAGTGTTCATTTGGCTCTGTGAGTGTACAAATGGACACGCATCCTTCGTCACACTCTCCGTATTCTGGTGTGTGTGGTAATAGCTCTCAATTCAGTAGTAAGTATTTAATGTAGACTAGTCACTAGAGCCACGAGGAACTCAACGCTCAACCACATAATGGGGTTTAAAAAAATGATATATATATTCAAAGATATGCATACATTTTCAAGATTTTTCAAAAAATAGCAGATCTACAAGCTAATAGTGCGGCTATGAGCTTGTATATCTGCTATTTTGAATAGTTCTCAATTCAGTAGTAAGAAGTTGCATATACACACATCAAATATCAAGGACAGGTAAGTGGTAACACGCACGCACGCACGCACGCACGCACGCACGCACGCACGCACGCACGCACGCACGCACGCACGCACGCACGCACGCACGCACGCACACACACACACACACACACACACACACACACACACACACACACACACACACACACACACACACACACACACACACACACACACACACACACACACACACACACACACACACACACACACACACACACACACCCCCCCCCCCCCCCCCCCCCCCCCCCCCCCCCCCCACTCACCTGCTGACTTCCACCTCGTCGGTCAGCAGCTTCTCCACCCTGAAGGGCTGGCTCAGGGGGATTCTCCTCTCCAGCAGGTCCTTCTCCCACACCTCGTGGACCATCTCGTTCCTGAAGTCCCAGTTGAACGCTCCCTCGTAGCTCAGGAACGCGGCGCACATCAGACAGTCGCCCAGGAGGAGCGAGCGCCGCCGCTTCAGCTCCTCGAATTCGAGCGTCCAGCTATAAGAAAGGGAAAGGGGGGAGGTTGATGTGTGACATGAGGAAGATCAGGAGGAGTCAAGACACCAGTGGTGTAAAGTAACTAAGTACATTTACTCAAGTACTGTACTTAAGTACAATTTTGAGGTATTTTTTTTACTTTACTGCTCGGCTCACCGCTTGTTCTCAGAGCCCAGGCCAGAGATGAGTTTGTCGGCGGCCGTCAGCCTCCTCTGCATGACCTCCGCCTCCTCCTGCAGCACCTGTTTCTCCCCCATGGCGCCGTCGTACTTCTCTCTCAGAGCGCCCAGCTCCTTCTGAATGGCGTTCAGCTCGCTCTGAATGCGCTGCAGCTCCCGCTTGCTCTCGAAGAAGTTCCGCTCCAGACGCGCTACCTGTAGAATTCAATCCACAGCACATCCACAATGGGTTTTGGCCTCAAACACAAAACCCATCTAACCCCGGCTCATTTTGCTAGGATTGGACGGCTTAGGGTTGAGGACAGAGTACAGCAACTTACAATGGGCCTGGTCTACAAGATACGCCACAACATTGGGATCCCCCTGTATTTGTCAAAATACTTCCAAAACGTGAATGAAGTCCACGATCACAACACCAGAGGCAGCTCCACGGATCATGTTCAACCCAGATTTGGCTCAACAAAGGGAATGAACTCGTTCTCATGCTATTCAACATAAATGTGGAATGCCCTACCCAAAGGAGTAGGTAGGAGTAGGTAAAACCCTATTCACTTTCAAAACTGCCCTAAAGAAACACCTTCAGGAGGCTGCCATTCCAAACTGGCCCCTGTCAAAGTCTTAACCTAACCCCCCAGCAACCCCCCCCCCCCTCCCTGAACTATTCATTTTTTCCCCTCTCTTGTACATATATATATTTTTTCATACCAGTAACCTGTAAGCTGATTGTATGACGTTCTGTATAGTAGTGTATATCTGTCTGTCTCATACAGTATAATGTCATCATGATTTGTGTGCATGGGGATCTCATTTTAAACAAGCTTAGTGCTTTATGAGCTATTCAGTTTAGTAGACCTTGTATTGTGAATCTGTACTTCCATGTACTGTCTTACTGACTTACTGACTAAAGTACATCAATCAATCAACAATGCTCATAATCAACGTTGTGCCTTATCCAGGGACGCAGAGGGCATTTTAGAACCAAAGGAGATGCATGGCGCGTGTGCATGCGTTCCAAGTGTGCGTGCACATTTTTTTTTCTCCAGGTTTGTTACATTTTATTTATTTATTTTACTTTAAATCAGTTAATTTGGTTAATTCGGTATGTTTAACGTTACCTTCTCTCTTTTGGGCTTGATCTCCCTGGCGACATCACAGTATCCCATGACCGCCTCCACAAATTTGAGCATTCCTGAGCCGGCCTTACTGATAACCTGCATCTCCTCAGGACTAGTGTTGAGGTTCTTCAGAAAGCCTGTGGTCGGGACAATGGCATTCATCATTACAACCAGTGGTGGAAAAAGTACTCACATTTCTTATTTAAGTAAAAGTATCAATACCGCATTGTAGAAATACTCTGTTACAAGTAAAAGTCCGGAATGTAGTTCCAATGTAAAATTTGAGGATTTTATGCAACTCGAACGTTAACGACATTTGTAATGTCGTTGTTATTGCTTTTGTGATAATTGCAGGGTTAGTTAACCCAATAACCGTTAAGGGAAAGATAGATACCTCTTACAGTCTTGACCTGGCTGGAATTGATGACGTCACAGTCCATTTCCATCAGCGAGCGCAGGAAGTTAGCCTCTGACATCATCCCCCGGGCCGCCTTCCAACTGATCTCCTTGTGGCCGCGTATCACCAGGATGCACTCACACACAACCTGCACCTGTTTGGGCGGCTTGGCAAAGGATCTTAAAGAGGAGGACAGGGGACCAACATGCAAGCAAGTACAGGTAACGGGGGAATAGGAAACAAAGGACAAATATGAATAAGAAATGTAGCTGTAAACATTTAAAAAGGTAGGGTAAGTGATTTACTTTGGTTAAAATAAGTGTTAAATAGCTCTATATTCTGATAGTATTCATTGCTATAGAGTGTTTGTTCAGTAACACGAGTCTCCCATGTCTCTCCAGCTCTTTATTAACACATTGAGTGCCAAAACCGGCTATAGACGTTTTTTCAAATCCAACCGTTGAGTGCCGAAACTGGCTATAGCCGTTTTTTCAATTTTTCTTTTTTCTTTTTTTCCCCACAAGGGATGCTCTAATGCAACTTAGGAATCATCCTAGGACCCTTTAAAATGGAACGGATGGATGTGAGTCCAGTCCAAAAAACGTCACTTCCGTCCTAACCCAATGATAGGATCTTGAGAAAAAAGGTCCAAATCTCCATATATTTTTACAGTGGTCAAAACAAGCCATTTTCGACGCACGATCCCTCTGCAATGGCGGATCGCGCTAGATATATTATTGTTCTTGTCGTTGGACGGGACCCTCGGCCATCGCACACCTTTTGTTTACATCCGGGTCCTCGTGGAGGCTTCTACAGCTCTAAACAGATCGGAGGTACCCTGTTTTAAAAAACCTCTGGAACTCGATGTGTTAAACAGAAAATGCATTTTAATGCACCATTTGATACATTTTACTAAGAATTATCTGACTTGCTTTTAGGAATCATTTACCGTTATGAATTTACAGGATGTAGCAGTATATCCTATGAAACCATGTGCAAAAAGGATATTCTCACAAGATAAAGCAACCTTTGACGAGTAATAAAAACACAAAACATGCAATTCCTATGAATATTTGACTGTAGGAAGGGTCCATCATTTAATTTGCGTGTCAACAGGGGCTATCATTATGGCGTGGCACTGAAGGGGACAGCCGCCTAGAACAGGATTGGTCTGTATCTCTGCCCTTATTATCTGTTCCCACAAAAGTAGACCAGTCACAGCTCAGCTCACACTGCCACACGCATAGGGTGAACCACACAACTAAGCTGAGATGTTTAGAATAACCCATTAAGGCATCTGTCCTTTTTTTTTTTAACCATTATCTTATACTTTGGGCTATTCAAAAATAGCAGATATACAAGCTCATAGCGCGGCACCGAGTGCCGCGCTATGAGCTTGTAGATCTGCTATTTTGTGAAAAATCATGAATATTTGTGCAAATCTTTGAATATATATATATTTTTTAAAGCGAACATTTGTAACTCAAATCTTTGCTTCTGGGTGATTCTACAAATGTCTTCTAAATCCTAACTGTTTAAAAAAAAAACCTATATTCTCAAACTTTTTCATGTCAACGACCACCCAAAATGATATGTATTTGGCCCCGGACCCCCATCTCAAAATATGTTGTTCCAGGGACCCCCCAGAAGCAAAGATTTGAGTTAAAAATGTTCCCTTTTTGGGCGGGAACCCCTTTTTGTAACTATTCCTTTCAGGACGGGAACCCCTTTTGGGGTTCCTGTTATAGCAACATATTTTTATTTTATTTTTTTAATAAATATTTGAAGTTTTTCTGAAAACTTAAGTCAGAATTTAGAAGGCGTTTTTAGAATCGGCCTCAGGTCTAAATGGGTTAAAATATATATATATATTCAAAGATTTGCGCAAAGTTTCATGATGTTTAAAAAATAGCAGATCTACAAGCTCATAGCGTGGCACTCGGACATGAGCTTGTATATCTGCTATTTTCGAATAGTCCAAAGTATTAAAATAATGGTTAAAGTGGTCACACAGATGCGTTCCCGGTTTTAATGAAACAAGTAGAGGCATCGAATCAGCAAAGCACCTGATCTCGGTGACGTCAGACTTCTCCAAGCCCTGTAAGGCGGTACGGGCGGCCTCCAGGGCCGGCAGAGCCTCGGCCAGGGAACTCTCCGCGTCTTTCTTCTCGACGGCGATCACCTTGTTCTGCTCCTCCACCTCCCTGGCTTTCTCTTCCGCCAGTGTCTTCTTCTCCTCAGCTGGAAGGGAGGGAAAGTGTCAACGTGAATCGGCGTGCTAATACGCCAACTAGTGGTGGAAAGCAACTACTGTAAGTACATCTACTTAAGTACCGTACAGTACTTAAGTACAATTTTGAGTGTATTTGTACTTTACTTTGAGTATTTTCCAATTTCCAATACTTTTACTTCTACTCCACTACATCTCAGAGGCAAATGTTGTACTTTTACTCCATTACAATTATTTGAAAACTTTAGTTACTAGTTACTTTTCAGATATAAATTATGATATTATGAAACATACATTAACCACTTTAGCCCTATTTTATACCTAGGCTATTTGAAAATAGCAGATCTACAAGCTGTGAGCCTGTAGATCTGCTATTTTCAAACATTTTAGTACTTTAACTTTTGGTACTTTAAGTACATTTTGATGCCAATACTTTTGTACTTTTACTCAAGTACATTTTGAATTCTGGACTTGTACTTGTAACGGAGTATTTCTATATTGCAGTATTGGTACTAAGTAAAGAGTACTAAGTAAAGAGTACTTTGAGTACTTTTCCCACCACTGTAGCCAAATATGTTGCATGTGTGTGCGTGCGTGCGTGCGTGCGTGTTCACACTGACCCACAGTGGTGTTGGTGGAGATCTCCTGGAGAAGGAGCTCGCAGGCTGAAGACTTTTCTGCCAGCACCACCTTCTGCTCTGCCAGCTTGTCATTGAGCTGGGCCAGCTGCACGCTGGTCTTCTCCAGCTTATCCAGACCCCCCTCTAGGCGCTTGCACTGAGCTGAGGTTAAACATGAAACCAAAGGAAAGACGTTTTACGATCATGTAAATGTACAAACCCCACTGAAACATAAATTCAATTTGTTGTTATATTTGCACAGTTTACATTTCGTCACTTTGCTAAACTAATGGCCTAAGTCATAATTGAAAAGGATCTTGCTGTTCCCTCCCCTTTTAGTATAATGGCCTATTTCCCCAGTGTGACTAAGACCAAAATAGGCTAATTTTTTTTAAAAAAAAGTCAGGTTTAATCCTATTTAAACCTATTTAAATCTCTTATGTTACATAACTGACAGACAGTGTTATTTTTATGTCAATAGTCATAATTTGTTATAAACGTTTTGGGTGAAATGATTAAGAAATATCACATAGTTTTGTTTTGGATCTGTTTTTTTTTTTTTTCTGAAAAGAAATTACTTAGGCCATTAATTTAGCAAGGTGACGATTTGTCAATCAGCTCATCTACTCACCCAGGATATATTGGTCCTTGTCCTCCAGCAGCTTGGTGCAGGTGGTGAGGAAGTCCAGGTAGTTCTTCGGAGTGACATAGTTGCTGCGTCTGAGTTTCTGCAGGAACATTCGGCTGTACTCTCCCACAGAGCGATGCACCATGCAGACGTGGGCTATCACTGCCTCAAAATGGGACTTGGGGATCATTGGACTCTTTCCTGCAGCAATGAATGGCACGTAAACTCATTTAGTATCACAAACAGCTCCATTCAAAAGTAGTGCTGAATGCATGAATGGTGTGGTGTGATTTACAGACCAAGGAACGACTGGGCCACAGCGTGTAATGCCTGCGGAGGCCATGGCAGGAACCAATCTATCCCAGTGTTGTTCACCAGTCCTATGAAAGGAAGGAAAGAAAGTAGGCCAACAATGTGACACAAACTATTTTCCAGTGGTGGAAAAAGTACTCACATTCTATACTTAAGTGAAAGTATCAATACTTCAATGCAGGAATACTCTGTTACAAGTAAAAGTCCGTAATTCTAAATTTACTTGAGTAAAAGTTCAAAAGTATTGGTGTCAAAATGTACTTAAAGTACCAAAAGTAAAATGTACTCATTATGCAGAATGTCCCATTTCAAGTTTTGAAATGTATGAAAATCTTTTGAAAATAGCCGATCTACAAGCTCACAATGCGTCGCGATGCGACGCATTGTGAGCTTGTGAGCTTGTGATTTTTAAATGGCCGAAATGTATATAGGGCTGAAGTGGTTAATGTATATTTTGTAACAATAATCAAAATCTACAAAGTAACTAGTAACTAAAGTTTTCAAATAAATGTAGTGGAGTAAAAGTACAATATTTGTCTCTGAGATGTAGTGGAGTAGAAGTAAAAGTATTGGAAATTGGAAATACTCAAGTAAAGTACAAATACCTCAACATTTTACTTAAGTACAGTGCTTAAGTAAATGTACTTACAATGTAGTTACTTTCCACCACTGCTATTTTCACATTAAATCATGCATGCAATTGCCGGCAGACTGTGGCACAATATCTCACCTGGAAAGTTCCTGCAGCGTGTTCTGAGGGTGTCCCCCACTGGGGACATGCACAAGACAATGTGCAGGTTGTTGGCACTCTTGTTGACAAAGTACTGCCACATGCTGTCCTTGGACGGGCCGGCACCCTTCTTCATGGCTTCATCACGGAGCTGATTAATAACCGACTCCTTCTCATCGTCGAGGAACAACGCAGGAACGATGCCTGTGAATGGAGAGTTGGCTTGAGAGCAGTTCTAGAGCTGTCACAGCTAAATAGAAAAAGATGAATGAGAGTACAAGCCAGGACGTTCTATGTTCAGACCGGAGGTTAGCATGTTGTTGATGAGTTCAAGGAAGCCCTCCTCGACAACATGGCCGTCGGTGAACAGGAACACTGTCTTCTTGTTTTCAATGCCCAGCTTCAGGTACAGGGTTTTCAGATCCTCACGGAAGTTCGACTCAGCATAGCCTCTGCTTAAGGTGATCTCAAACACCTGGGGGCATATAGTAGGTTTACATACTGTAGCAACTGTTACAAAATGGAAATTTCTCACTGCAACCTTTGCCTTTAATTATGAGGTTCTACCTCACAGCCAGCAGTGAAGGTAGCCAGCTTGGTCAAGGACTGCCTGCCGGAACCTCCCACGCCGACCAGCAGGGCGTGGCCGCGGTCCATGCGGAGGATCCTATGCACTCGGGTCAGATGCTCCAGGGCGTCATCGAACAGAACCAGGTTCATCCTAGACTTGGTCTCGTTGTACTCCTCTAGAATCTCCTGCAGAGTAAGTACCATGATGTAATGATCTTTAGATATCTCATAATTGTAGATTATTTCGATGTTGCGATGTAATTAATTATCATGACAACTACTTGTATAGTAGTTGTACTTGTATAGCATCACATCTTACTGAGGCCAACCTTAACTGGAACAGTACCTGGAACAAGGCTTTAGAAGCTTCATAGTCGCATATGTCCTCATATACTCTGGGTTCAGACTCACTGAGGGCCGTCTTGTAGTCTCCATATAGGATGGGATCCTTCATGGCTGACTCTAGGTCTGACTTGAAATGCTCTTCAATTAAGTTCTTTATATGACCTTGTACCTAGAGGCAAAAAAACACAGTAAAACTAAAAATAAAGCATCTGGTTTAAAGGGAACATTGATAACAAGAACACATATTTGTAATTACAATTAGAGGTGTAATTGCAAAATCGTCACTTGTTCCTTCAGCCAATATAAAAAGGTGAATACAGTATGTATAACTACCAGGGTCTTATCAGTTTCATTGATGAGTCTATCGTGGAACACTCTCAGGCACTCGTTCCTCCAAACACGCACAAACTGGGAGACTGTCAAAAACCTGTCAAAGAAACATGCCAAGACAGAGAAACTTGAGAAAACAAGCCTAAGTGAAAAGTTAAATGTAGTAATGACCAGTGTTGATTTTGTTGACTAAAACTATGAACTACCTTTTTTCACCAAATAAAACCTAAATAAACTGTTTGGTTGCTACTAGGACCCCAACGGAAACAAGTCCGCAAGGACTTTTTTGGTCGGACCTTTTAGACAAAAGTAATACTGTGTTGTTTTACATTCTTTTGCCTAATAAAATTTTCAATCAATCAATCAAAAATAAAAACTAGGCTATGATGACTAAAACTATGACTAAATATACTGACCATTTCGTCAACAAAGACTAGACTAGACTAAAATGTTTGGGAGGGACTAGTGGAGAAGAGATCCAGTATAACTAAGACAAGTCATCGTGGGTGCGTGCGGGTGTCACAGACCAAAAATAATTTTCGGCATGCAGCTAAGTGAAAATAATTTCGATGCCATCACGGCCCGGCCAAAAATACATTTTTGTCGACTAAATCAACTGCAGATTTAGTCGACGAAAACTAGACTAAAAGTGAAACGTTTCAGGTAACAAAATTAAGGCTAAAACTAAACAGAATTTTATTGAAAAGACTATGACTAAAACTAAATCAAAATGTGCTGTCAAAATCAACACTGGTAACATGAACCCACTGCGTCGTACCTCTCAGAGTTTGTGGCAGTCAGTCCATTGTAAACCCTGGAGAGGTCCCTCAGATTGAAGATGTAGTGGAACTTGGAGGGCGTGGGCGGCAGCTCTCTGATGATGCTCCTGTACAACTCCAGTGTGCACGAGGTCACCGTATCACAAACCTTCTGTATGGCCTCTTCAAAAGACTAAAACATTTACTCATGCTTAATACCTGGCTGTAAGACATTTTAATTTTAGCTGCTAGAATTCAGTGGTGGAAAAAGTACTCAAAATGTTTTACTCAAGTAAAAGTATCGATACTACAATGTATAAGTACTCTGTTACAAGTAAAAGTCTGGAATTCAAAATTTACTTGAGTAAAAGTACAAAAGTATTGGTATCTAAATATACTTAAAGTACCAAAAGTAAAAGTACTAAAATGTTTGAAAATAGCCTAGGTGTAAAATAGGGCTAAAGTGGACAATGTATGTTTTCTAATGTAATAATTTATATCTGCAAAGTAACTAGTAACTAAAGTCTAAAATTTGAAATACATCAGTAAAGTAAAAATACCTCAAAATTGTACTTCAGTACAGTACTTGAGTAAATGTACTTAGTTACTTTACACCACTGCTAGAATTATAACAGTAGAGCCTTGTTCATCAAAGAGACTTCACAACCAACCAGTCTGCCAAACAGACACAACGATCCAAGCATGAAGAAACAATGTGAAATTAATTCTATGAATTGTGTGTGCACATTAACTCTTTGACTGCCAGAGTATTTTCATAAAGTACTCCCCCATTGCCAGCAATTTTCGTGTTTTTTTTATTTTTATATTTTGAAAAATTTCATGAAAATAATTGAACAGACTGTTTTTTAAAGACGCCGCACAAATCCGCCACCAGAGAGCAGCACATGATAGCTTGATCAGCTCCTGGTGTCACTGTTTACCTTCTTGAGCTATTAGACAGGGAAAACCATGAAAACGGATGTGACGTCCTCCCACATTGTTTTGATCGTCAGAATTACGTTGTGATACACGACGGCGATGACTGATCGTCACCCAGACCATAGATTATAGAAGAGAAACTGTCCGTTTGTCCGTCATACCGTGTGAAAAACCGTTTGTTTACCTATTTTGGACGAAATGACCGGGGGAAAATAATCAAAAACCGGAAACGGAACCCAGGACATGAAACCGGATGCAGATATGGGTGAAGTAAGTGGAACTCGAGAATAACATTGAATTTTAAGCAGCATAGCGCGATCAGAGATTAAACAATGAACGCAAATCCAACGCGTCAAACGCGTCAATGGCGTGGGTGGATTAAGTAGTTATTGACGCGTTTTCGAGTCAATGGCGTTTATAGAGTTAATTAGAATGTATGTGATACCTGCACTTGGACATCTTTCAACTGAAAATGAGACTTAGCATAGAGTACATATATCACATTTATTATGCATTATAATGCATCATAATGTATTACAATGCACTTATAATGCTTCATAACACTCGTTATAAATGTTTATAATTATGCATAACAACTTCTAACAAAGGCACTTTATAACTTCCTTCACAGGTGTTACCAATGATACTAATGAAGGCTCTGTTCCATTTAGAGTAGCACAGTGGTTCTCAGACTTTTTAATTTCCACGACCACCATAACTCTCAGAGTTACACACCCGTAAGGGGTCCATTTGGAACCCCCTCAAGGAACCATGAGGGTCCCTGAACCCCAATTTTAGACCCACTGGTGTAGCAGAGTGTTTCCAGTGAGCCAACGTGCACAATATCAGCACCCTGACTCTGTTTCACCAGAATGGAACAGAGCCTTCATTAGTATCATTGGCAACACCTGTGAATTCCTTCACAATATGGCTGCTGTGCATAGAGCCTATTCGACTCCCAGGAGGTTCAGATGAGTGACGTTCCCAGTGGCGTGCACAGACATTTTGAGGAGCAGGTGCTCAAGTAAAAAAAAAGGGCACCTTGTGCGGCGCGCGGAACCGCCGGCTGCCCTAGTAGTGTGATATTTATTACAGGCACATCTTGTACGTCGTAATTGCATATGTATTTGTTCGATAGCCATATACTGTCTGATGCAGATGTGTAAAAAAAAAAAAAAAAAAGTGTTTTTTTTTTGTTTTTCAAAAGGGCACTTCTGGTCTAGAGGGCAAAGGGCAGGTGCTCTAGCACCATCTAGAGTCTATCTGTGCACGTGCCTGGACGTTCCAGTGTGCACTGCATTGTGAGGCGGGTGGGTGGGTGGTGCGGTGCTCACTTTAGTGTGGCCTTTGATAATGGAGGCGTAGATACGGTGGAGGGACTCCTCCTCTGGGAAAGGGACGTTGAACACACTGAAGAGGGAGATGAAGCGAGGGTCCACCTCGTTCCTGCCGCCTCCCGCTTTCCCCATGGCCGCCACGAAGCCCAGGTCCTTGAGGAGTTTGTAGTTGAGCTCCTTCTCTCTGTTGTACATGCCTCCTCGGTCCAACAGCAGCTTCAGCAGCGCAATAGGCTGCTGTGTGCCATACTCGTCCACCTATATAGAGCGTAACGTGGAGCGTACATACGTTTGAGTTTGAGATTAATTAAGGTGGAAAAAGTACTCACATTTTTTACTTAAAGGAGGAGTTCACCCAAAAAATTACTTATTTTCTATCAATTACACCCCCCATGAAGCCTTGATTTCATGGATTTATTTTTGTTTTTGTCACATTCCTAAAACAATAATTTGATGACCGTGTGTATTTCCGGTAGGAGACACAAATAATCTACTTTGTGTCTCCTACTGGATACATTACCCGGTAGGAGACGGGAATCAAATTATTAGCTTAGGAATGCGACAAAAACAAAAAAGAATCCATGGATTCAAGGCTTCATAGGGTGTGCAATTGATAGAAAATAAGTCATTTTTTGGGTGAACTCCTCCTTTAAGTGAAAGTATCAATACTGCAATATCTACAAGCCCACAATGCATCACATCGCGAGCTTGTAAATCTGCTATTTTCAAATGGCCGAAATGTATATAGGGCTGAAGTGGTTAATGTAAGTTTTGTAACAATAATTAAAATCTACAAAGTAACTAGTAACTACATTTTCAAATAAATGTAGTGGAGTAAAAGTACAATATTTGGATCCGAGATGTAGTGGAGAAAAAGTTAAAGTATTGGAAATTGGAAATACTCAAGTAAAGTACAAATACCTCAACATTTTACTTAAGTACAGTACTTAAGTAAATGTACTTAGTTACTTTCCACCACTGAACATAATATGGACAAACATTCAAGCACAGGGACCAAATGCAGGCTTGGGCGAAATGGAAAGCGATGGAGAGTATCCGTGAATACCCGCGGCATGTTCAGGTCGTCCATAAAGACCAGCAGTCGCTTCCCCATTGGGGGGCCGTATATCTCTTTGGTCCTTTTCTCCACATTGGCCTCCAGGTTCCTCTGCAGGTCCATAGAGGTGGTCCTCGATGAGAAGTTAATTGTCAGAGTCATCTGGAAACGGGCGGGGAAATGGTTAAAGGGATATTTCACTTTCCAAAAAAATTTGGGTCATTTTATCGTCTACTCAAAGGCTTTTGTCAGCCCGCCAGACAGTTTTTATGTTGCTTGATTCAGTATTTAGATATTTGATATTCATTTTATCAGACACGCCCCCTTCCTATACAAACCCATTATAACTTCAAACTCCATTTTAATATGTTAGATTCATCAAAAACACCCGTCCTTGGTTCTGGTGACTCATCCTGCCCTCCTAATACGTGAGGAGACCGTGTTTTTTCGATTACTTTTTTCATTTTCCAAAGATAATATTAATATTAAAAAATATTACAAATAAATGAAAACAATTATTGAAAAAAACACGGCCCCCTCACGTATTAAAAGGACAATATCAGTCACCAGAAGCAAGGACGGGTGTTTCCGATTAATCTAACCTTCCGGAGTATTTCTACATTGCAGTATTGTTACTTTTACTAAGTAAAACATTTGAGTACTTTTTCCACCACTGATTTAGTGGCATATTAGATTAGTTGCAGATATTTGGGCCCTTACGCAGGGACCAGGTTCAAATCTTGGGTAGGACATGAAAGTTATGCGTTGCAGTTTAACATTTTAATGGATGTATGCAAAACAAATGCCAGTATAATAGCCATTACATATGCATGGTTAAACCAAGGGCCCAGCATTCGCCTTTGAAATTGAGTCTATATCTGAAGTGACATGAATGGCCTGTAGTTTCGCTGTTTTACCCCTGCTGGTGTCAGGAGAATTAACTCTCAATGCAAGCGGAGGGGTTTTTGAACTTTAGACTTGATTTTATTACCTTAATAAACATTAATTGTCATAAAGACTATTACGCTTCCAGTCGCTAGTTTAAAGTCTTCTTTCAATCACCATGATATGCGTTTTGGTAAATTATGGTCCCATTTATTTAAAACTGGATGATAAAGTAGGGTATGCTGTAGGAGGGGCGTGGCTACCTTGTGATGATTGGATTGTCAAGCTACACAGCCAATAGCATTCATTCCCTACCCCCGCTCTGGTCCCAACCAATAGCATTCATTTCCGAGTGCATAGGATATGACGCGATATGACGCAATATAGAAAGATGGCGGATTTGAAATTGCTGAAAAATAGGCTTCATTTACGGTTTGTAGAGTCTATATGGGCATAACTTTGTCCATTTCTTTTTACAGTCTATGGGTTAAGCTCACAGTAGTGTCCGTTTTCAGGTTCTTCAGGAAGTTCAGAGTGGTGGCAGTTTTCGACGTCCCAGACTCTCCCACCAGAACCACTGGTCTCTTTATCTTCACCATTTGTTCCAACATCCAGCTGGCTCTGGTAGTGTCCACGGTTGGGACTGGAGGGACAAGAACGAAGGGTTCAGGCAGTAAAGAAATGTAAATCCATGTCAGTGTTGCCAGATGTACGATAATTACATTACGTATTTGTACTATCATTTTACCCTCTGTACGACGTACGATCAATAATTCCCAAAATGCCCAAATGTACGATCATTTCGCCATATCACAATAAAGTGCGTGACTTTACTAAATTCCCTGGCTGCTGATTCAGGATCCGATTTGGCTTTTCAAAATAAGTCAGGAAATCAGTAAATCTGACCCTAGATCTGTACTTGGGGGCATTAAAAACACTGGTCGCGTCTTTCCAGTCCAGTTTCAGGCTTTTATTTGTGTAAGGTCCAGGAAGTTGCCTGCTAACACGCAGCATATGTGATGCATTTTTATCTGGTAGGAGTCTCAAACAAGGTTGTTTCTCACACTAAATTTTTTTTTTGTTGTGAAATTACATATTTACACGTGTGATGATTTCTCTTTTTTTTTAGCTGTGTACAATAGTTTTCTTTCAAATACGTTCATTTTCATTTTAAGCCTCCGGTACGATAATTCAACATTTCCCATCTGGCACTGATCCACGTGTAGCCAAGTCATTGTTTCTTTCCTTATGTCACAGTCGACAGAGTTCAACTTTTACCTAGAATTTCGATAAACTTTTTGTCCGGATCGTGGACATATTTGGAGACCAGGGTACTCCAGGGAACCCATTTGTTCTTTGAACCATCAAAATGGAAATCATACAGAGTGGGCAGGTAACCTGTGTGGAGACAGGACATATTTGTCGTTTATCAATCGTATCTGTATATTACGTGAGTTAACTCCTTTAAGACTGGGAAAGCATCATTTGTGTCAATTTAAGATTTCTTTGGCTATTCAAAAATATCAGATCTACAAGCACTTGTATATGTTTTAATCGTGTTATTTTTTTGCAAATCTTGGAATATATATGTATATATTTTTTAAGCGAACATTTGTAAAATATTTAGCTCCAGGGACCCCCAGAAGCAAAGATTTGAGTTGCAAATGTACTTTTTTTCTTTTTTTTCCAAAAAAAATAATTATGATTTAAGAAATATTTGCACCCTGTGCCGCGCTATGAGCTTGTATATCTGCTATTTTTTAATAGCCAGAGAAATCTAAAACGACACAGATGTGTTCCCGGTCTTAATGGGTTAAATGCTTTGATAATCATCTTATATGTAATACCATTCTTGATTGTTTTCTAACCTGGGATAGAGAGGTCTCCAGGCCCAGTGATGGCCTTCTCATCATTGACCACGGTCAAGCAAGACCGTTTCTTGATAAATTCATCAAACCTTTTCCTGCTGTTGTCCAACAAGGTGGCTCCTAGAGAACAGTACAGAGCTTCCAGGAAGTAACACTCCAGGACCTCTGCGGCGTATTCCTCAGCCACCAGCAGGGCGTCCAGCATCATGGACAACTGCTTCACCTGAACACACCAACAGCGTTGATTTCGTCGACTAAAAACTATGACGAAAAATGTTCGCCGACTACCTTTTTTTCACTGACGAAAACTAAATAAAAACTAAGCTATAATGACTGAAACTAAGAATAAATATATTGACAATTTCGTCAACAAATAAAGACTAAAATGTTAGTGAGGGACGAGTGGAGAAGAGATACAGTAGAACTAAAAGACATTTTATGTTTGGTTGTTTTATGTTTGGTTAATGGCAAATAACCGCCATCAGATTGAAAATTGCCTAGCCTTAATAATCCCCTCATGAGGACTGATAATGGTGCATCTTCAAAAAACAGGACCATACAAAGCATATTTGAAAACAAAAAGTTAATCTAAGGAACAACTGTGTACTTGAATCTGCAGCTGCGACGCGTTGTGAGCTTGAAGATCGGCTATTTTCAGCATGCAACCAAGCGTAAAATCAGCCATCAAGGCACCGCCAAGATACATTTTAGTTGACTAAATCAACTGTAGATTTAGTCGACTATAATCTTATGATATTTAGTCGACTAAAACTACACAAAAACTAAAACATTTCAGATGATTAAAATATGACTAAAACTAAATGGAATTTTATTCAAAAGACTATGACTAAAATTAAATCAAAATTTGCTGTCAAAATCAACACTGCACACCGCCCACAAAGAAAGACTTTCTGCTGGATGTCAATACAACAGTGATGGCAGCGTTTGAGACGGACAGGATGAACCAACCATGTTCAGATCTGTCTGAGGGAGAATGGTCCTCAGTTTCTGTCCCTGTTTGCCATCAACAATGCCATCCACTATCATGCCAATGGCGCTGGGTACATATTTCTCAAACAACACGTTCAGGTCTTGCTGCACCTGCAGAAAAAACAAAGGCAGATGGAGTTGAGACATGCTTAAAATTACTTTGACACTAGAGAATTTTCAAATACATACAGTCGTTGCTGTCGGGCAGAAACCAGCTAACTCCATTTTTCCACTTTTGAATTTTTTTCCATAAATCAGTGCTATTGAACACCCTTTACGTTTGCGTGTTGGTAAAAATTGAACAAATGGAAAGTATTAAAAAGTGCTTCTGACAAAACCAGCTAACTCCATTGGATCCTCAAACTTTCTGCTAAACCAGCTAAGTCCACCAAAGGGGGGTGGAGTTATCTGGTTTTGCTGACTCCAGGCTCCACCCCCTTTTGACCTCCAACCTCATTGTGAGCTTGGAGGTCCATTCAGCTGTTCTTATGATGAACAAAACCACTTTTTGTTTTGTTTTTGTCATTTCCTGAAAAATGAACATTTTGGAGTTAGCTAGTTTCTGCCGGACAGCAGAGATATGTTTCTCAAACCTTAAGAGGTCTGCTGTTAACCCATTTCTGCCAGTACGGGGCAAAGCGAAGATTTTTGGGGTCGACAAACACCATCCCACAGCGTGACACAGTAGCAGGAGAGGCATACTGCAGATCTCCAACCTGTAAGTGTAAAACATGATAACGGTGCCATAGAATGAGAACCGCAGAACGCTTCATACAGGAAACAGAGACATGTTGAAAGTGAAACCAACCTCAAAGAGCAGAGCACAATGTCCCTGTAAACGGATTCTCTCTCCATTGGCCAGAGTGAGCAACTTGTTGTCGTCCATTACAGAATTCATGTTCTCTACCCACAGTGCATCCACATCCCCATCAAACAGGATGTACCTGTAGAATTGAAATGTATACCTTTATGCAAGATTTCATGAGAGTTCATTTTGAGATTCACGTCTGTACATACAGTATAAAATCATATTTTTGTGTTAATTATTTTATTATAAGTTTTATTTTTACGAGAACAATGCAGGGATCAAGGGGCTAGCATCCGGCTTGTAAATTGAGGCTATATAGGAAGTGTGACAGTTCATATGACCCCCCTCCTTGAACTGTTTTATTGTACATATTTCTTGTTTTTCATACCAGTAACCTGTAAGCTGATTGCATGGCGTTCTGCATAGTTGTGTATATCTTTCTGTTTTCTTAAATGTCATCATGATTTTGAGTGCGTGGGGATCTAAATAAGCCATTGTGCTTTTATGAGCGATCCAGTTTAGAGGACCGTGTATTGTGAATTGTACTTCCATGTACTGTTTCCATGTCTTTTCTAAATAATAGTATTCAATCAATCAATCAATCAATCAATCATGCAGCATCGTACGGTGAAATATCTGGAGTAGTTTCTTGAAAATCTAATTTTGTACCTCCTGTCTTTTTTGTCTGTGGGCTTGTTGATGTCGCGGAAGATGTTGGACAGGATGCCGTCAGTCCAGTCTCGAGTGTCAGGATCCAGGATGCCGTACAGCTCGATGACACTCATGGCTTTAGGGTTCAGGCAGTACAGCTTGGTCTGCAAGCCTAATCTGTTCGGCGTGGACATTACAAAACAGCAGTGGTGGAAAAAGTACTCAAATGTTTTACTTAAGTAAAAGTATCAATACTGCAATGCAGAAGTACTCTGTTACAAGTAAAAGTCCGGAATTCAAAATTTACTTGAGTAAAAGTACAAAAGTATTGATATCAAAATGTACTTAAAGTACCAAAAGTAAAAGTACGAAAATGTTTGAAAATAGCAGATCTACAAGCTCACAACGCGTCGCGATTCGACACGTTGTGAGGTATAAAGGTATAAAATAGGGCTAAAGTGGGTAATGTATGTTTTATAATGTAATAATTTATATCTGAAAAGCAACTAGTAACTAAAGTTTTCAAATAATTGTAGTGGAGTAAAGGCGGTTACACACCGGCGAATATGCGAATATACGCAACATTCGTAGAAAACTCGTTCCGAATAATTAAAAGACGCTTTTTCGCTTCGCTTTTTCGCTTTTTCGCTCCATGTAAGCTTGCATTGACTTTATAAGGTTTTAAAAAAAAACGTATTATTCGCATGAAGAAAATCGCCCCGGTGTGTAAGGACCTTAAAAGTGCAATATTTGCCTCTGAGATGTAGTGGAGTAGAAGTGAAAGTACTGATAATTGGAAATACTCCAGTAAAGTAAAAGTACCTCAAAATTTTACTTAAGTAGGCTACAGTACTTGAGTAGATGTACTTAGTTACTTTACACCACTGCAAAACAGCATGCCACAGTGAGAGAGCTACTCCAGGAATCAAGATCACTGAAAGGGCAGAGCAGAACTTACTTCGACTGGGCCTGACATAAAGTGTTGATCACAACAGACTTTCCTCCTCCAGTAGGACCCACCACCATGGTAGTGTGTCTGGTCATCATGGTCTCATACATCTGGACCACTTTATCCACCTGAAACCACCAGAAGGCGTGACATACAGTACAGATCAAACGCTCATGGACATCATTGTGCCATAACCCCATTCAATCCTAAAAACACATCTCTGTCATTTTAGATTTCTTTGGCTATACAAAAATAGTTTTTTAAATTTGGAAAAATCGTGAAAGTTTCAAGTCTTTGAATTTATATTTATTATTTATTTTTAAAGCAAATATTTGTCAAATATTTTGTAAAAATCGATTCGAATACGAATCACGATTCTCATGTTGGACGATTCAGAATTTTCTTTTTTTTAAATTTTAAATTTTTGTATAATGACATTTTTGAGAAGTGGCAAGTTCTGGGCTGAATCGGAAAAAAACGTTTTTTAATCGAGAATCGTTTTTGAATCGAAAAAAAAAGAAGTTTTTGAATCGAGAATCGTTTGTTTAAAAAAAATCTGAAACGTGACCCCAAGAATCGAAATCGAATCGTGAGATAGCAGACGATTCACAGCACTAATTTTGTTCCAAGGACCCCCCAGAAGATTTTCACAAATTTTCACAATTCTTATTCAAAAAGAGCAGATATACAAGCTCATAGCGCGGCACTCGGTGCCGCGCTATGAGCTTGTATATCTGCTATTTTTTAATAGCCAAAGAAATCTAAAGTGACACAGATGCGTTCCCGGATTGAATGGGTTAAGTAAAAAAAAAAGGAAAAAAAGATGGATTTTGGAATTTAGACAAAGCCTTTATGAATAAACTAAATACCTGATCAGGGAGCATGGTGTATTTCTTCTCCTGGAAGGTCTGCTCCACAGCATCATTGAAGCTGGGGTAGCGAACACGGGGACAGTCCAGCCCAGGGAACAGGTCTGAGATCAGCCCCAGAAACAGAGGCACGTCCTCAAACACAAACTTAGGCAGGTTCATGTCTCGCAGGGCACGCATAAGCACCACGTCCTGACAGGAAGAGGGAAAAAAGGGACAAATGACAGGGACAGAGAGTGAAGAATAGAACTTAATTGAGAGATATTAAAATACTAACTTAGCACTTATACAGTGTGACCCTTACAACACACCGAGAGCGATTTGTTCCTGCAATGCATTTATTTTCCCTTGCATTATCAAAAAAGAAATGTCACTGAATGAAATTGTGACTTTTATTTTTTTAGAACCTAAGTCGTTTTTTCTTTTGGACCAAAATAACTAAAGTATTAAAGTAATACTAGGTATAATAAAATATAAGTAAAATTGTATATCTTTTGTGAGTGGCAAATGTTTCACAACACCCTCTCCATGAATTTCACCCCCGAAAGCCTTTTCTATTATAATTTCTATTGAAAACGTGGCTCGCGAAAATGACGTCATCCGGCCGGAAAACGGAAACGGAAATGCGCCGGTTTCCTGTTTCGCCATGAACTACCTAATAACAAAAAGGAATCTCACGCTGTTTTTAAGAGATTGTAGGATTTGAAGATTGAAAAACAACAGCAAAAGAAAACACAGCTCACGGTAACTAAAGCTCCACTGGCTAAGAGAAATGATCCACAGATAGTATAAAACAATTAAAAGAACGCTTTTTGAAATGCTTCCGTCTTCCGGTGAAAACAAATGGAATTCTGGGTAACGGGGGAATAAACGAACGGCCTGCAGTGACGGTAATGACCAGCAGAGGCTGCTAAAAATCTTTATTTGTGGACCTGCATTGTATTAATTTAAGCAATTTAAAATGGTCTTTTGCAGATAACGATAGCCTTCCATATTGTGGTATTGTTTCCTATGCGTACTGTAACCACAGAGACAGGGCCCTTGGTCACTAGTAATGTCACATCTACAAACCTGATTAACCCATGAAATCCGGGAACGCATCTGTCATTTTAGATTTCTTTGGGCTATTCAAAAATAGCAGATCTACAAGCTCATGAGTGCTGCGCTATGAGCTTGTAGATCTGCATATTTTTTTAAATCATGACATATTTTTGCAAATCTTTGAATATATATATATATTTTTTTAAGCAAACATTTGTAACTCAAATCTTTGCTTAATGATTCTACAAAATGTCTTCTAAATCCTAACAGCTCACTGAAAAAAACGTATGTTGCTATAATCAACATGTGGTTCTCAAACTTTTTCATGTCAAGGGCCCCCAAAATTGTTCCAGGGACCCCCCAGAAGCAAAGTTTTCAGTAAAAAATGTTTGCTTTACAAGATTTTTCAAAAATAGCAGGTCTACAAGATGAGCTTGTATATCTGCTATTTTTGAATAGCCAAATAAATCAAAAAATGACAATCACATACTTTCCCGGTCTTAATGGGTTAATAATGTGTCAGTTATGAAAATAGATCAAAGTGACTCTATCTTCAGCCATAGCAATGTTGTGTCCTACATATTCATGTTGCTCTTGGTGTGTAACGGTCATTAGAACAAGCCAAAAAGAAACACATTTTCCTTTGTCTGGACAGTTTGTAACGTATTGCATTTATTTAATTCTCCTTACCTCATGGAGGTCTGGTGAACCTCTCTTTAGTTCTCCTGCCATCACCAGAACACATTTGAGGGCTCTCAGGCCGAAGTCATAATGTGACTGCTTGGACAGTTGCCCACGGGCCAGTTTATACAGCACTGTCATCTTCTTTGCTAGATTCTGCATTAGACAAGAATTCAGATCAGTTGCTGAGTTAGTGACTGACAATATATGTAGGTGTGTGTGTGTGTGTGTGTGTGTGTGTGTGTGTGTGTGTGTGAGTAAGCAGTGGTGTAAAGTAACTAAGTACATTTACTCAAGTACTTTACTGGAGTAATTCCAATTTACTACTTATACTATATACTTATACTTTTACTATCCACTACATCTCTTTTACTTTTACTCCACTACAATTATTTGAAATCTTTAGTTACTAGCTACTTTGTTGATTTTGATTATTATTACAAAACATACATTAACCACTTCAGCCCTATGTACATTTCGGTCATTTGAAAATAGCCGATCTACAAGCTCACACTGCGCCGCGATGCGACGCAGTGTGAGCTTGTAGATCTGCTATTTTCAAAAGATTTTTTATCATTTTAAAACGTTGAAACAGGACATTCTGCATAATGAGTATACTTTCTACTTTCGGTACTTTAAGTACATTTTGATACCAATACTTTTGTACTTTTACTCAAGTGAATTTTGAATTCCGGACTTTTTACTTGTAACAGAGTATTTCTAAGTTGCAGTATTGATACCTTTACTTAAGAAAAAAATGTGAGTACTTTTTCCACCACTGTGAGTGAGTAAGTGAGTGCATGCGTGCGTGCGTTCACCTTGGCCATGAGGAAGCCTTCAGAGAAGAGCATGATCTCACAGATCTGCTGTAGGTCAGGAACAATGACGACCACCGGTCTGAAGAGAGCTTTGACTGACTCTGGCAGCTCAGTGCGCCCGGCATAACCTGGGTTCATCGTGATGAAGATCCCCATGCGATCATCCAAACTGATCTCCTGGCCCTCAAACTGAAACATACCAGAGGTAGGATCAGGTCGGGGGTTTGGAGTAGCCCTGAAACATGACTGTCATATCATGACAGTCATGGCGCTACTTGTTCCTGGTTTTTGACATTTCTACATTTACAACCTGTACATCTACATAAACGTTCAGATTTCAAATATAAAGTACTGACCTCACGGCCACGGATGTTACAAGTTGAAGCGCCCGGGTCTAAGTACCCGTATCTTCCGTATTGTTCAATAAAAAGCTTTTTACTCCGATCGACAGCCATTTCTTTCATACTGTAGTTATAATGTATCAGAGTGCAGTACACCTCCTGCAGTACACCTTGTGTAGTTGAAAGCATTATGGAGAAAATTCTGAGAAAATGGCCACCCATCGGATTTAATTGCTTTTTATCGAACAATACGGAAGATACAGGTACAGTACTTAGACCCGGGGGCTTTAACTTGTTGCATCCATGGCCGTGGGGCAGAGGTCATTTGGTGTGGTCAGACAATGACATAATTAATGTCAACGGCATGAGAGGGGCATAGTGAAAAAATGGTGCAGGAGAAGAGCAAAAACAGAAGGTATGTCATCTGTTCAGAAGGAGCTTTTGTACATATTTTCTGTTTTAGTTTTTTTTCCATGCTTTTTGCTTTTAGCTTTTTTTGTACATGGTGTTATTCTTCTCTGTGTTTTTATGTTGAGATTTGAACTGTTGGTTGCTACTATATATGTCTATGAAATGAATACCAAGGACCCCAACGGAGACAAGTCCGCAAGGACTTTTTTGGACGGACCTTTTAGACAAAAGTATTATTAATGTAATTGTGATGTTTTACATTATTTTTGCCTAATAAAAATGTCAATCAATCAAAGCTATTTGCTACCAAGGCAAAGGAGTGCAGAACTGGACATGTAAAGCTGATTGTCAGTAAAGCACAGATTGATTTATATTATGCTTACTTAGCTGAGTGATTCACCACATGTACGTGTACTGAGTCATGCAGATAAAGGTCATAAATCATGACAGTTAGGTGCCTTCGCATTCAATTAAATGGCATGCCCTTCATTAATCACTCATCATGTTGGCCTACATATCTTTTTTATTTCTCAAGTTTCCTTGTTCCAGTGTTCCATTGGCATTTTATCCTTAAACGTTTCTGTGAGAAGCATTTAACATGAATTATTACGTCTAATAAATCAAATCAATTAGCTTGTCGTGTGTGTGTCTTTTTTCCATTGTTACATGTGCATGCCTTGGACTTTCCCATCAACAGCAGAATACCTGATCACCTTAATGGAATCCACTAGCTACTGTACCTTGCCAAACCGAACCAATAGTTCAGCTGGTAGAACTTGATTTGATCTCCTTCTGTACTCAAGTAACACTGTCATTTGAAAAGCCAGCAATCTCTATAATAGCCATATGATGTGTAATACATACCCACTCACCTTTGCAGCTAAGTGGCTCTTTTGCGATGGAAGCACTGTCTGTACTGTACTTTTTGGTGGTCATGTGGCTCAGTAGTTAATGCAGACATACTATTGTTTTAAAATGTGCAGCACATTGGAATAGACCCTATATGACCCATTAGGAGTCCATTATACATTTAGGGCTAGGCCAATGTGATTTTGGTAAATACTATTATTTTGCATGTCCGTGGCAAAAAACTGAAATATTAATGAAAATGTCCATGACAAGCTGCCATGGTGATGACCCCTGCCTTGGGGTCAGCACTTTATATTTGAAATCTGAACGCTTATATAGATGTACGGGTTGTAAATGTAGAAATAAAAAAAAACAGGAACAAGTCGCGCCATGACGCTTGTGACAGACGAGCGTCATGTGAACCATGGCTAGGGTTTGGAGCAATGGAAGAAACAAGCCTTTCACGTAAATACATTTTGTGCCTTTTATGCCAGACATGCTGTGCTCTAAAAGACAAGGTTCAAACGGAATTACTGGGTAATATCCACTGTATCATTTTACCACTAGAAATACTTTTGAGGCGAGACCCTGGATTTGATCCACATGTGACTTACGCGGAACCTTTTGAGGTGTCTGATGAGAGCATTGCGGATAGTCTGTATCTGGGAGGAGATGACAGACAGCACAGAGGCATCGATACGGTTGAACTCGTCAAAGCAGCCCCAGGCTCCACACTGGGCAAGACCAGAGAAGATCTTCCCTATAGCCTACACAACACACACACACACACACACACACACACACACACACACACACACACACACACACACACACACACACACACACACACACACACACACACACACACACACACACACACACACACACACACACACACACACACACACACACACACACACACACACACACACACACACACACAATGATGAACAATAATCAATAAATAACAATGTTATGACAATGTTACTCAACCCAAAATGGAAAGAAGAGATGACAACACATTTTTGGGCGGTGAAACCGCCCCTATAAGTGAGGTTTGGATATTTGTACAACAAATCCTGCGCTGTGATTGGCCAAAAAATTTCAAAAATGTACCCCGCCAATCACAGTCTATTCAGGACTGTGATTGGCCAGTGTCACATGACACATGTGCATAGCCCTATATAAGAAACCATAACTTAAAAAAAACCATAAATTTGTTTTTTTTAAGTTATGGTTTCTTCCATCATAAAGAGTGTTTCAATAAATGTATTTATTTTTTGTACATGATTGGTTGACTCCATTCAGTATTGTGATTAGCTAGCAAGACACCGCCCACTTCACACAGGGTGTGATTTTTTTACTGACAACCAAGAACTAAAAAATATCCAGTGGTGGAAAAAGTACTCACATTTTGTACTTAAGTAAAAGTATCAATACCGCAATGTAGAAGTGCTCCGTTACAAGTAAAAGTCCGGAATTCAAAATTAACTTGAGTAAAAGTACAAAAGTATTGGTATCAAAATGTACTTAAAGTACCAAAAGAAGAAAGTACTCATTCTGCAGTTTTCAAATGTATAAAATGTAAAAAGAAATATTTTGAAAATAGCAGATCTACAAGCTCACAATGCGTTGCATCGCGACGCATTGTGAGCTTATAGATCGGCTTGTAGGATTTTTAAATGGCCGAAATGTATATAGGGCTGAAGTGGTTACTGTGTAATAATAATCCAAATCTACAAAGTACTAGTAACTAAAGTTTACAAATACTTGTAGTGGAGTAAAAGTATAATATTTGCCTCTGAGATGTAGTGGAGTAGAAGTAAAAATTGGAAATACCTAAGTAAAGTAAAAAATACCTCAAAATTGTACTTAAGTACAGTACTTAAGTAAATGTATTTAGTTACTTTACACCACTGAGGTCAGGTGGGCTCTCACCATGTAGTCCATGCCCTCTCCACAGTTGGTCACCACACAGAGGAGGCCCAAAGCCTTGGCCAGGTCTTTAGTCGATTCCGTCTTGCCTGTACCGGCCGGTCCAGCGGGCGCTCCACCCAGGTACATGGAAAGGGCCTGAGTAAATAATATGCACACCCGCGGGCGCACCCGCACCCACACCCACACCCACACACACACACACACACACACACACACACACGTTTGTATTACTATACTTGTGAGGACATCAACATTTTAGGCAGCCAATTTTATGATTGCTGAATGATTTTTTGGGGGGCATTTTTAACCGCAAGTCTAAAGCCGAAAAACTTTTTACCAGTGTTTGACATCGCTGCACAACTAAGTATGAAATAGGGAAAAATCGACAACCCCCGACCCCTAAACCTAACCTGCTGAACGTCTAATCCTAAACCTAACCTCAACGTCAATCTTTTTCTAATTGTAAATGTATCTCTAAAAATTCTTAGAACCATAAAACAACAATTGTTCTCGTGAGGACCAGGACAATGGTCCTCATAACGTCTATTTCACAAATTCACGCACACGCACACACGCGCACACTCTAAGTAGCTGATTACATTATATCAGTCTAAGTGAGTCATTGCACCGATGAAGCCAGCAGAGCCACCCAGACAGACCTGTGTGAGGGTGAGGTATATGCGGTCCGTCAGGGGGGTGATAACCAGACGGCCGTTCAGACCCATGTACTCGTAGCCATAGGAGAACGCGGCGCTGCACTGACGCACAAACAGATCGTCGGGCTCCCGGTCCCAGTAGAACCTTAGCTGGCTCTGCCACTCAAACCCACGGGCGTCCATGATACTGGAGGGGAAAAAGAGAGGCGAAAGGACCATCATTGTCTACTCACGGCTTAAATGTAGTCAATTTTGCCATTAACAACTTAACCCATTAAGACCGGGGAGTACGTACAGTACGAATTGGGGGAGTTGCGTCATGATCCAAGGACAATCGAAGTTGTAAACACCAAACAGTACAATATCAGAATAAATGCTCTTGATGCTCACCTGTCAAAGCTGTCCACAATGTCGCGGGCGTGCACGTCGATGATGAGGACGGTGTTGATCTTCCGCCGGTCGTTCTTCGTCATGGGCAGCACGATGCGCGCCACCAGCTCGTCGATCTGCCGGTGCATTTTGGCGGCGAAGTTCTTCAGTGCCTGCTTGTCTCCCTCCTTCAGCTTGTTGAAGACGTCCTCCACCTCCCAGGTCCACCACACCTGGCTCCCGGCCAGCACCACCATGCCCTGGTACTGCGTCATCCAGTCGACCCTGAGAGACACGCCGGAGGATTATTACAACCTTGTACGTCTACAGCTCGACGTCTACAGCGTCTACAGCTCGTATAGAACGCTGTACGAGCTGTATCGCCTCCTTACTGGCAAAAGGAAGCACGATCATATCATACCGGTCCTCGCCTCACTCCACTGGCTACCCGTCAAATTTGGAATTGATTTTAAGATTTTACTGTTTGTTTTTAAAGCCCAAAATGGGCTGCCCCCCCCAGTATCTGTCTGATAGAGCCATATACCCCAGCCCACTGAGGTCGGCTGGCCAGCTGCTCCTAATTGAGCCCACAGCTAACTACAGGTCCAGAGGTGACTGAGCCTTTGCCGGCCCCAGCCTCTGGAACAGTTTGCCCCTACAAGTCTGCTCGCTCCTTAGCGGTCTTCAAATTCTCACTAAAAACTAATTTCTTCTCCTTGACTTTTAACTCTGATTGTATAATCCTGGCCCTTACGTTTGGCTCATGTCTTGGCCTAATTGTGAAATGTTGTTTTTATTCTTTTAGTTATAATTTTCTTTTGTTGTTGAATTGTGTTATTAGCTTTCTGTTTTTTTTTGTTTTTAATCTGACTAGTACAGCACTTTGGTTGACCACTGGTTATTGTAAATGTGCTTTATAAATAAAGTTTGAGTTGAGTTGAGTCAGTGTTTCCCAAACAGTGGGTCGACTCGCGAGTAAATGTCCCTTTACTTTTCTTTTTCTACATTTTGTTTTTATATTATTGTGATTATTTCAAAAGTTAAGTAGTTAAGTTATTTTCCTAAATTAAATGCATCATATTCTTCTAAATAATTTCACAAATAAATAGAAAAATCTAAGACATTCCATAAATAAAATAAAAAATAGATAGTGAAAATAGCCGATCTATAAGCTCACAACACGTTGCATCGTGAAGTGTTGTGAGCTTGTAGATTGTATATTTTCACTAGTTTGAGTCCTGGGGAGACATTGAATTTCTCTTTTGGGTCTCGAGCTAAAACGTTTGGGAACCAATGACTGTTGTACGTACAGTAGTACGTTCCACTTATTAACTCATAAGGTCCTACACACGTGCGCGCGTGCGTGCGCACACACACACACACACACACACACACACACACACACACACACACACACACACACACACACACACACACACACACACACACACACACACACACACACACACACACACACACACAGTGGTGGAAAAAGTACTCAAATTGTTTACTTAAGTAAAAGTATCAATACTACAATGTAGAAATACTCTGTTACAAGTAAAAGTCCGGAATTCAAAATTGGCATACAAATTTACTTAAAGTACCAAAAGTAAAAGTACTAGTTATGCAGAATGTCCTGTCTAAAATGTGCGATGCGACGCGTTGTGAGCTTGTAGATCCGCTATTATCAAATAGCCAAAGTTTACATAGGGCTGAAGTTGTTAATGTATGCTTTGTAATAATAATCAAAATCTACAAAGTAACTAAAGTTTTCCAGTAATTATTAGTGGCGTAAAAAGTACAATATTTGTCTCTGAGATATAGTGTAGTAGAAGTAAAAGTATAGAAAAATGGAAATACTCCAGTAAAGTAAAAGTTCCTCAAAATTGTACTTAAGTACAGTACTTGAGTAAATGTACTTAATTACTTTCCACCACTGCAAAGACACAATCACACAAACACACTTCTACACACACCTGCTCCTTTTGTCGCAGTAGTAGAAGATAGCCTCCTTGGTGATGAGTCGATTGGTCCTCCTCATCTCCAACAACACTCCGGTCATCCATTCCTCCACTCTGCCCTCGACCGGGACAGGCTGTTTAAAGTCCATCACCTCGCCTTCTGCAGACACCAGGGCGCCGGCCACAGCCTCTCCGTTGCTCCCGACATCAAACCTCAGAGACGCAATGTTGTCGTACATCTGTGAGCGAGGAATAAGAAGTTTCATGCAGCACGTCATGTCCGTTCCTTCTTGGAAGGATAATGAATTGCAGTGGTGGAAAAAGTACTCGGATATTTGACTTCAGCAAAAGTAGCAATACCACAATATATAAAATACTCTTGCTATAAGTAAAAGGCCTGTGTTCAAAATGCTACTTGAGTAAACGTACAAAGGTATTGGTATCACAATGTACTTAAAGAACCAAAAGTAAAAGTACTACAATGTTTGAAAATAGCACATCTACAAGCTCACAACGAGCTTGTAGATCGTCTTTTTTCAAATATCCTAGGTATAAAATAGGGCTAAAGTGGTTAATGTATGCTTTATAATTTAGCCCATTGAGACCTGTTGCTACCTATACGTTGTTATACCTTTCAATCCGGGAGCCACCTCTGTGTCTCATTAGTTGATGCTATACATATAGTAACATAATTTTTTATTTATTGTTTTAGTAAGAATTTGAACGTTTTCAGAAAACTATGGTTAGGTTTTAGAAGGCGTTTTTTGAATCGGCCTCAGGTCTAAATGGGTTTAGACACAGTAACTAGGAACTAAAGTTTTCAAATAATGGTAGTGGAGTAAAAGTACAATATTTGCCTCTGAGATGTAGTGGAGTAGAAGTAAAAGTATTGGATATACTCCACTAAAGTAAAAAAATACCTCAAAATTGTACTTAAGTACAGTACTTGTATTATTATGTATTCTGTAACTGCGGAGCCCCTTGAAAACGAGATGGTTCATCTCAAGGGGTTATTCCAATAAAGAATTTCAATACTTGTAGATACTTGTAAATGTAGTGGTGTAAAGTAAAGTTACTTTACACCACTGATAATGAATTGTGTCTTTCTGAACATTTTGGACTGATACCTTAATCATGTGTTCCTGGACACAGGCGGGGTCGCTGCTGCCCAGGATGCTGAGCAGCTCGTCGTCGGAGATGAAGAAGAAGCGAGGGAAGGCGTTGCGTTTGGAGTCCAGGTAGTCGTTGAGACTCTTCTGGCACCTCTCCAGACCGTCACTCAGGCCCTGCAGGTCCGTTAGCCGGTTGGGAACCAGGCAACAGCGCTTAATGCCAGGGTCCTTCACCGTGTCATTCATTAGCTACAACGTAAAACAAAACAAAAAAGGACATTATATATATTATTTTGCGCAGTGTTGTGTAAAGTAACTAAGTACGTTTTTTTTTTTTAAACCAATTTTCGGTACTTTTACTTCTACTCCACTACATCTCAGAGGAAAATGTTATACTTTTACTCAACTACAATTATTTGAAAACTTTAGTTGATTGATTGATTGAATATTTTATTAGGCAAAAAAATTAAAACAGGACAGTTACATTTAAAATACTTTGTCTAACAGGTCCGTTCATGAAAGTCCTTGCGGTCTTGTTTCCAATGAGGGCCTTGGTATTCATATCATAGACATATAGTGGCACCACAGTTCGAATATCAATATAAAAAAGAAAAAAAAGAAAAAGATAACACTGTGTACAACAAAAAATAAAAAGGGGGACAAAAACTATATGTACAAGAACGGGGGGGGGTGGGGGGGGTTGTCTGTCTAACGGGAAAATGGTACTACCTCCTCTTTTGGCCTCCTGAAAGGTGAGTTTTTAAGGCTATTTTAAATGAGCCCAGCGAACTGAATTTTTTGAGGGATGGGGATAGACTATTCCAATCCTGGGTGGCAGTGCTGTAGAAGGAGAATTTGCCCATGTTTGTTTTATGGGTGGGTGGTACCAAATTGTTGTTAACGCTCCCTATTGTGACTGTGGGTGTCGCTAACGTTTTGGAGGTATTTACTCAGATATGCGGGAATAGGGGGCATATCGGGCAAATTAGCATTTACAATTTTGAAGACCAGTCCCATTTTCAGTTGTTTAACCTTGTCTTCCACCCTGAGCCAGCCTAGGCTGGCAAAATGGGTGGCAGAAAGGTGGGTCATGGGCCCTAGTCCGAGGAGTAGCTGAATCAGTTTGTTTTGGGAGGTTTGAAGCTTAGTCTTCAGTGACACTGAGGTGTTGGAGTACCAAGAGGTGCAAGCATAGTCAAAAAGTGGCTGAATCAGGGCCCCTGAGAGGGTCCTGAGGGCCTGAGGGTTGGCAAAAGAGGAAAGTCTGCCCATGAATTTGGTTCTCTGGTTTACTCTTTTGACCACCTTTGTCGCCATGCTTTCACCTGTCAGGTATTTGTCAAGAATACAATCTAAATATGTAATCTCTTCTTTGCTAGAGATAATTGTGTCATCGACTTTGACCTTGAAATCATTTACATCTGTCTGAGGGAATGTTTGGTCCCAAAGAGAATGGATTCAGTTTTTCCAAGGTGTAGTGACAGTTTGTTATCGATAAGCCAAGTACGGATTTTGGAGAGTTCGGAGCTGAGCGCTTCCTCAACTTGCAACTTGTCCTCTCCCGAGATCAGGAGTGCCGAGTCATCAGCGAACAGGAACAATTTGCAGTTACAGGCAGCATTCATGTCGTTAATGTATAGAAGGAACAGTAACGGCTCTAGAATGCTGCCCTGAGGAACCCCACAGCTCACCGGGAGGGATGAGGACATGGTTCTGTTGATGTCAACCACTTGCTCTCTACCCTCCAGGTAAGATCCCATCCAGTTTAGTGATGTGCTATCAAAACCAATCGCCCTCAGCTTATCAAGTAAAATTAAATGGTTTACAGTATCAAACGCTTTTTGGAGGTCAGTTACTAGTTACTTTGTAAAACATACATTAACTACTTAAATAAATAAATAATAAATGGTGCATTTATATAGCGCTTTTCATCCAAAGCGCTTTACATAGATTGTGCATTACATTCACCCATTCACACACACATTCCGATGGCGGAGGAAACCATGCAAGGCACCAACCTGCTCATTGGGAGCAATTAGGGGTTCAGTGTCTTGCTCAAAGACACTGAACCCTTTCAGTGTAGGTAGGCAGACACTTCGACACTAACTCTGGGGGAACCCGGGATCGAACTGGGAACCTCACGGTTCCCATCCGGCCGCTCTATCGGCCACTCTACCCCTGAGCCACTGCCGCCACGACTTAAGACCTATATACTTCGGTTATTTGAAAAAAGCTCACTACTAAGCGACACGTTGCAAGCTTTTAGATCTGCTATTTTCAAAGGATTTTATACATTTGGAAACTTGTGAAATGGGACATTGTGCATAATGAGTACTTTAACTTTTAGTACTTAAGTATATTTTGATGCCAATACTTTTGTACTTTTACTCAAGTACATTTTGAATACTGATACTTTTACTTGTAACAGAGCATTTCTACATTGTGGTATTACTACTTTTACTTAAGTACAACATGTGAGTACTTTGACCACCACTGATTATGCGCCTGCATGCCGTGATGTTGTCAACCTGCAGTGTTTTGCTGTCGTCACGTCAAAGATAACGTGGGCTGCACTCACTTTTTTGAACAATCTGTCAATGTCGTCAAACTTCTCAGCCTCGCCCGGTAACTGAGAGCGGATATCTCCGCCGATGAAGATGCTTTCCAGGTACATCCATTTACGCTGCACCAGCATCCACACCTGAGTGAGTGAGTAAATGAACATTAGTAGAGCAGATTTAGATGAGAGTTGGATGCGTAATAAATGTTGCCGCCATGCAGTGGTGTAAAGTAACTAAGTACATTTACTCAAGTACAATTCTTAGGTATTTTTTACTTTACTGGAGTATTTCCCGATTTTCTGTACTTTTACTTCTACTCCACTACATCTCAGAGGCAAATACTTTTACTCCACTACAATTATTTGAAAACTTTACTTACTTACTAGTTACTTTGTAGATTTTTATTATTATTTACAAAACATACAATAACCTATATATAATATGTATATAATAATCTATACATATATACATACAAAATGCCACAATTTCCACCACTGCCGCCATTGACTGACCTCTATGACCTCGCTGATGAGGGACAGGCTCTTCTCCCACTGCTGCACGGTGTCCAGGAAGGGCCCGATGTAGCGGCTGCCCGCCATGCTCTGGAGGCTCATGGCCGTGTCGTCCAGGCCCTGCAGCACGTCCTCCACGGCTCCCAGGACGCAGCCTCGCTCCTGGGAGCCTTTGAAGTAGCGCTGCACGTTGAACTTGATCTTCTCCCAGGTCTCCACCACTTCCTTTACCCCCTGCGCACACACACGCGCACGCACACGCACACGCGCACACGCACACACACACGCACACGCACACGCACACACACACACACACACACACACACACACACACACACACACACACACACACACACACAATACCAGTGGTGTAAAGTAACTAAGTACATTTACTCAAGTACTGTACTTAAGTACAATTGTGAGGTGCTTTTACTTTACTGGAGTATTTCCAATTGTCTATACTTTCACTTCTACTCCACTACAATTATTTGAAATTATTAGTTAGATTAGTTACTAGTTACTTTGCAAATATAAATTATTACATTATAAAACAGACATTAACCACTTTAGCCCTATTTATACATAGGCTATTTGAAAATGGCAGATCTACAAGCTCATAACGCATCGCATCGCAACACGTTGTGAGCTTGTAGATCTGCTATTTTCAAATATTTTTGTACTTTTACTTTTGGTACTTTAAGTACATTTTGATACCAATACTTTTGTACTTTTACTCATGTACATTTTTAATTCCGGACTTTTACTTGTAACAGAGTACTTCTACATTGCAGTATTGATACTTTAACTTAAGTAAAACATTTGAGTACTTTTTCCACCACTGCACAATAGTGTGCAGTGGTGTATTATCACTTTCTGAGCAACATTTTGCAACGAGCGTGTATTTATTGCTTCAGTCATGCTTGGATACGACATTGGATAAAATCTGAGAAAAAAACTAATAACTAAAATAATAATTCACCTTCTCAATACTGAGCTCTTTGACGGCGGACGTAACAATATCGCCTATGATGGTGGCATGCTTGTGTAACTCCATAGCAAACATATTCTCCAGAGTGAAGGTGTCAGGGTTTATCTCAAAGCTGGTGCTGGTTCTCTGCATCAGTTCGTTCCAGTGTCTGCGATGAAAGAAATTACACCACACATTTCAGAACAGATACCCCATATATATCCTCATGTGTTTAATCATATGACACCTGCTATCATCACTTTTAGATTCCATTTGACCATTTTAGTGTTCTATTTCCTGTTTTGATGGCTCATTGGTTCTACTAGACCATACATGGGCAAATGGCGGCCCGGAGGCCACATGCGGCCCCCACCTTCACTTAATGAGGCCCGCAGGTTAATATCGGAATACTGATATATTATTGATTTCAGCTGTTACAATTCCAAACATGCAAACATGAACCGCTTTAATAACTTCAATCTATATTAGTAGGTTGATGACTAGTATTAAAATTCTATTGTCTTTTTTAATGTCCAATGTATTTGTATTTAAATTCATAAAGTTAACATAAGTACAACTAAATGCAATTTGAAATAAAATAAAAATGTTACTTTTCAGGATTCCAATTAAAAAATATCCCCCCAAAAAAATCAGCATTCCAATAAGAGGTGTCTGCTCTCTGACAGTATGCAATCAATGTGGCCCTGGAGTGAGCGTGGAAATATAGTGGCCCTCTCCATCATCAAAGTTGAAATACAGTGGCCCTCTCCATCATCAAAGTTGCATCACCCCTGTACTAGACCTACCTGTCTCTGAGGGCCTCATTCTTCAAATCCAGCAGAAGAGGGAGGGACTCTCTGAACTCTTTCATGTGTCCCTCTAGGAAGAAGGCACCAGGCAGCGCTCGTACGTCTTTCGGTAGCTTCCTCAGGTTTCTGACGAACCCCTCGACACCTTCTTGCAGCAGCTCAATGTTTAAGTTCACCCATAGTGTCTGAGACCACTCTGCCTTAGCAGCCTGAGCAACAGACAGAGACACTCAAATGTAAAATGCATGAACGCACGCACGCACGCGCACGCACGCACGCACGCACGCACGCACGCACGCACGCACGCACTGATGAAAACTAAACAAAAACTAAATAAAAACTAAGCTATGATGACTAAAGAAAGAAGAAAGAAGAAGGAAACTAATGAACTGTGTTAGATGGGTGCTCAAGAGGCCTCTGCCCCACAGGGCCCAAAGTCTGGCCAAGGTAGACCTGTCCCCGACTAAGGATTTGTATAGTCAAATCTGATTGGCGACTAATTGCCAATAGTCGACTGGCAGTCGACTAATGTAACACAACATTTTTTGCATGATTCGACTGAGATTGGGCAGTCGACTCAGACACCCCTCGACTAATTAGTCGACTATTCGACTACTAGAGGTCAGGCATAGGCCAAGGATATAATATTTTCCACAATAGGACTCCAATCACCAATAACGTCACAGGCTGAATGTCATGATGCTCTAACTGACAACTAATGGTTCATGAAACGCAACATGAGATATCTCTCTCTCTCTCTCTCTCTCTCTCTCTCTCTCTCTCTCTCTCTCTCTCTCTCTCTCTCTCTCTCTCTTCTCCTCTCTCTCCTCTCTCTCTCTCTCTCTCTCTCTCTCTCTCTCTCTCTCTCTCTCTCTCTCTCTCTCTCTCTCTCTCTCTCTCTCTCTCTCTCTCTCTCTCTCTCTCTCTCTCTCTCTCTCTCTCTCTCTCTCTCTCTCTCTCTCTCTCTCTCTCTCTCTCTCTCTCTACAGCCCTCCTTCTAAGACAAAAGGAGACAGAACATTAAAGGTCCAATCTTATAATAAGCATAGTGAGGACCAATTATATTACCCATGTTCTTTTTTAAAATTGAAATGCCTACTACCTATTTTCTCAAATCCAAAATCAAAGCCTGTGCAGTATAAAGGTTTGGCACATTTTATCCTCTCAACATCAAAATGCGTAAATGCAGTATGAAGCAGTATGTCACCGAAATGGACATAATATGTCCATTATCGTCCTATAAGACCTATAGCACATAACAATGGACAACATGCTGTACTACAGCGCACAATTTCCCCTTAATTATTAACGAAATTAATGAGTTTTGGTTAACGTTTATGAAAAACCGTTCAAAATGGTCATCCTGTACAACCAAACATCCAAGACAATTATAATTGTTTTGGAATATGGAATGTGTTCCTGGGCCACAAGACGACTCCTCGCGGGCCGAATTTGGCCCGCCAGTTGAATATCACTGCTTTAGATGGAACCCGCAAGGCAAAAGAAAGAGGGGAAGGCCAAAGAACACCTGGCGCAGGGACCTTGAGACTAACATCAAGCAGTGTGGACTGAGATGGAAACAGCTGGAAAAGAAGGCCCAGGATAGAGGACTCTGGCGGACTGTAGTCAACGGCCTATGCTCCATGAAAAGGAGCGATAGGCATAAGTAGGTACGACTAAAACAAAATCAAAATTTGCTGTCAAAATCAACACACACACACACACACACACACACACACACACACACACACACACACACACACACACACACACACACACACACACACACACACACACACACACACACACACACACACACACACACACACACACACACACACACACACACACACACACACGTAAACAGCCATTGTTAACCTTCACAAGACATACACCAACTCTGACCTTCTGAGCATTGTGGATCTGGTAAATCTGCCGCAAGCCCTTCATTTCATTTTGTACTTTGAGAAGCTCTGGGTACATGGTGATGGCCAGGTCAAACAGCTTCTCGGCATTGGCCAGCTCTTGCCGCAATGACTCCATTTTGACAAACTCAGTCTCATATGACTCCATGACCATCGCACCTACACAAAAAAAAAGAAAGAATGAATGAATGAAAGAAGCATAAACATAATCTTCTAATTGAATAGTAAGACTTAAAGGAGTAGTTCACACAAAAAATTACTTATTTTCTATCAATTACACGCGCCATGAAGCATTGAAATCATGGAGTTTTTATTAGTTTTTGTCGCATTCCTAAACCAATAATTTGATACGGCGGTCTCTCCGGAAAGAGACTCTTTGAGTCTCCTTTGAGTCTCCTACCATATACATTAGCATCTTTCCGCCGGTAATCAAATTATTGGCTTAGGAACGCGACAAAAACAAAAAGATCTCCATGAATTCAATGCTTCATAGGGTGTGTAATTGATAGAAAACAAGTCATTTTTGGGGTGAACTACTCCGTTAACTGTAGTGACATTCTATTTTTGATGTGCACATCAATAATTTCGGTCCTGGAGTACCTTTCTCTAAATCGTCTCCTACAGCTCCAGGTCCATGCATGTTGAAGCTTTCCGTGAAGATGAACAGCTCCTGTTTAAACTCCTCGATCTGTTCCTTAGTTATCTGTGTGAACATGGCAGCGGAGGTTTCAGAGACGTCCTTCATATGATCTTACAGTTTCTTTTTCTTGAGTAGCCAATAATATTTGCCAGCTTGCAAGCTGGTCTAAGAAGAGACTGACCTACTAGTCATCCATGTGTTCGTCATATTCGCAACATGTTTTCAATCATTGGCTGTCCTTTAAGCCAATCCCATACTCTACACGGGCGGCCTCGTCCTCCAAAGCTATGATACTAGACACGCCTCTCGCCTCTAAGGCTACTATACACGCCTGCTGTCGGTTCAAATCGCTGTGACACAGAGTAATATATAGGACAAAATTTAAGTAAAGTACTTGAGTAAATGTACTTAGTTACTTTACACCTCTGCATACAAGCTGCGTAGCGCCCGTTCTGGCCTAGCAGTGTTGCCAGATTCTGCGAGACAAATCAGGAACCAGTTCTATGAAAACAAGCCTCACATACACGGCAAACACACGCACACACACACACACACACTAACACATTTCTAACCTTACATTTTTCATCCCACGATTTTTTTAACCCAATTTTTTTACACCCAGTGCCAATTGTCTATGTAATCCTGGGCACTACCTTCCCTCTGCCAACCTAAGGAGGCCAGGGCCGAGCTCAGACCTCCTTCAATGCATGAGAGCCAACTGACCTTCTTGTCACCTGACAGGGGGGAGTTTCCCTGGTTAGACGTAGCGTGTGGAAGGAACACGTTATTCCAACCAGTTCCTTTCCCCTCCATCAGGCACCCCGGCCGGCCAGGGGGAGGCAGTATAGTGACCAGGATTACTGCATGTTTTTGTGAGGGTACCTATCCTAGGAGACACGGGGAGAACATGCACACATTTCTGCGTTGTCACTGCATGTCGTATCCTACTGACTCACCTGCCAGTGAGGAGCCCCCACCGGGAGGACGTAGAACCTTCGTCCTACTCCTCCCGCCCCCAGCACTCCCCGCTGACAGGTGCCGCCCCAGCCCGTAGGAATACATGCAGTGACAAATATGGCCCCGAACACGGGCCAATTGTGTTCGCATAGACGTCCGACAAAGCCGGATGCACCACGGTGGATTTGAACCGACAACCTCCGTGGTGGTGGGCAGGGACTTTACCACTGCGCCACCCGAGAGTCTATCTTACAGCTTCTAAGATGCTTGGCATTTTTTGTATATTACTGAGACAGGGAGATGTAGATGTTATAGTGAGCACTATAACATCTACATCTCCCTGTCTCAGTAATATACATAAATTACCTAATATACAATAGGTAATTTTAAGGAACTCACCGTACAGTAATTCAGGGAAATTAGAATGTCGAAAACAAATCACCTTCTAAAATAGTATTACTGTTTAAGCTAATACTTACTGTTCTTAATAGTAATAGGAACCTCCAGAATTTTTATGACCTGATGCTTTTCTAGTTCTTTTCTGCAGTTCTTCATGTGTGGGACCACAGGTTAAGCTTCCTCACCTCAGTGAAGGTTTTCTTGACCTGCCCCAGACGTCGATCTACTTGTCTGGACTCTGAAAACAGATCACTCCACAACTTGCCAATGGTTGCCACCAGTTCCAGTTCTTCCTCTTTGGCCTATACACAAACAATGAAAAACATTACGTTATTTCCACACAAGACAGTGTTAACTTGTAGGAGTGCTTATCTAGGGGGAATAGTCAGATTGTTACAGATACTGCTACCGATATGGCATTACCTCCAATTTGTACATGGCTAGGGTCCTGTAACGCTCTTGGACATCAGTGAACCTCATCTCCACAGCCAGGGACATGTCCCTGATGTCTGAGATAGTGCCTAGGACAAACTTCAAGTCCTCAAGTGTGTCCGGGCTCCGCTTCAGATTCTCAGAAAGATGCTGTTCACAACAACACACACATAAGTGTAGAATAGACTCATATGAAAGTGGCTGAATTTTGTTTTGTTTTTTTGCAACAAAAACAAAAATACTATAAAGTTCAGTGGATGATACTCAAGTGCTGTACTGTGTGGTTGGTCAGTACCATTAGTTCATCTCTCAGGTTGAAGAGGTCCTCCCTGGCAGACTCATTGAGCAACCTGCCCAGTGAACTGATCCACGCCTGGGCATTCTCCTGCACAGTTTGGGACAGAGGATGCAGTTTCAGGCGGATGACGTGCTCGTCCTTGATCAGCGGCTGCAGCGCCACCTCCTGGCTGACGCGGGCGTAGAACTGCAGCTTGTCATCGTACTTGACGTACGAAGGCTTCTTGGCTGCGAATTTTTCCACGACAATGACCTTGTCGAGCTTCCAAAGGGGCCGATAGCGTTTCCAGCGATTGAGGCAGCTCCCGATGGAGGCGAGGAGCCGCTGGGCGTTCTGGGAGACGGCCAAGGCTTGCTCGTTGATATGGGGGAGCTGGCACACGTCGGCGTAGAAGCTGATCGTCACCAACTCGTCTTCTCCGTCAACGCGTTGCGGAGGGCACTCGATGCAGGTCCCACGCATCCAGCGCACAAACCACTGAGGCAGGAAGAGGACAAGGATTTCAGTTGTTAAAACATTACATACAAAAAGATAGGAACTTTTGCAGGGATGGGAATGAATTCACACCTTGGGGCTTTCTACACAATCTCTGACACAATGCATGATCAGTCTGTAGACTTCATTGCTCTTGGGGTGCAACACAATCTCAGGTGCAGACAGTATGGCGTCAATTTGGAATAGAGGAATGTTCCCCATCAACGCCGTGTTAAAAGCTTGGATGTTCCTAAACGACAGGAAAAGACAAAACAATGTGTAGGCCACATTCATTCAAATGAAAATATCAATTACTATTTGCACTGGTGTGTTGTTAAAATGTTGTACGGGTGATTCCAAATACCTCTTTAAAAAAGAGTTTATTTGGACGGGACAGCGCATATTAATGAACAATACATACATACATGATGTAATGTAAATATACCGGATTTAGCAAGAATGCTAATTTACATCAGTAGTCCCCATACATAAAAACAAGCAACAAAAGCATGCTACATAAAAGAGGTAAACAATGAACAGTGAAAAAAGCAACATTTTAACCTATTTAAAATTTAGATGTTGACAGGTGATCCCAATTACCTCAGCACCATCTTTGTGAGGGAGTCGAACACCTTCCTCTCCCAGTAAGTGTAATACTGGGCCATGCTTTTGGCTTTACCAGTGCTGGTTTGCATGATCAAACTCTCCATTTTGGTGAGAAGAGGCGGGATAGCCTTGTACTTCCTACTCAGCAGAGTCAAATCCTTATCCCTCTGCCGCTCAATAAGATCACAGAACTCCTGCACACCTTGAGACAACAATATTGTAAAGAGGTCAAATAAGAACGGTACAAATGTTCCTATATCCTTCCATTTGATGTCATTCGTTTTTACTTCCTACCTGGCAAGTCACCTGACTTGTCTGAGACTGGAAATTTGAATAAGTTGGCCGTCTCCATGGACTGCAACTTGGCATCGATGTCGCTTTCATTTTTCTGGATTTGATTCACAAGCGACTCAAACTTACATGCAGCCTGGCTCCCTTGATTTATAAACTCAGGGATCCCTACAATCAAACAAACAGATTGTCAGAGGAGTTTTTCCACTTTGTTTAACCCATTTAGACCTGAGGCCTTCTAAATCCTGACCTAAGTTTTCTGAAAAACTTCAAATATTTACTAAAAAATTACAACACATGTATGTTGCTATATACTGTACATAGCAACAAGAACCCCAAAAGGGGTTCCCGTCCTAAATGGGTTAACAACAGAAGACTTTCCTGGTCACTTCAATAAGACTGAGTGCACTCAAATCACTTCATGACTGTGAGCCTGTGATTGTGTACATACGTACCCAGGGCATTCCAGTTGAGTCTCTTGCATCCCATGCGCATTACTTTCCGCAGCTCTTGGATCTGCTCGGCCAATAGGAAGAACTCTGCATCGTTCAGGTTGTCCATTAGAGACTGGTAGTGGTTTACAAGGCTCTTCAAACCAGCCACATATCTAAAAGTAAGATGCACCAGTTTTGAGATTAATTTGACTGTTTCTGTCAAATGACTCACTGAGTAACTTATCATGTACAGTATATTGTGTATTATTTATTTGGGGGGTGTATCATCACCTGAGGAATTTGTCCTCCTGCAGAGCAACCTTTTCAGCCAACTCGGGCACAGAGTAGCCCAGCTGCTCAATGTACTTGGTCTCTGAAATGATCTCCCTGAGCTCTGCAGCGAAGTTCACAACGTATCGCACATTTCTCTCCAACTCACCTTCAGCTGCCGCAGGTGCCATCTTAAAAAATAAACAGGAGGGAAGAGGTCTTGAAAGTCAATACATAGTAGTTAATTTATCTGAGTAAAATATTGTCTGACAGTGAGCAGTATTAAAGGGATATTTCACTTTAAAAAAAATGTTGCGTCATTTCATCGTCTACTCAGGCTTTTGTGAGCCCCCCAGACAGTTTTTAAGTTGCTTGATTCAGTATTTGGATATTTGATATTCATTTTATCAGACACGCCCCCTTCCTATACAAACCCATTATAACTTCAAACTCCATTTTAATCATGACAGATTCATCGAAAACACCCGTCCTTGGTTCTCGTGACTCATACTTCCCTCCTAATACGTGAAGGGGCCATGTTTTTTCGATGACTTTTTTCATTCTTTTTATTTAGATTTTTTCTTGTATTTAGTTTTTTTTATTTTCCAAAAAAAAATATATATATATATATATATATATAATTGAAAAAACACGGCCCCCTCACGTATTAGAAGGACAATATCAGTCACCAGAAACAAGGACGGGTGTTTCTGATGAATCTAGCATGGTTAGTTTGAAGTTTCAATGGGTTTGTATAGGAAGGGGGCGTGTCTGATAAAATGAATATCAAATATCTAAATACTGAATCAAGCAACTTAAAACTGTCCGGGGTGCTCCCAAGAGCCTGAGTAGATGATAAAATGACCACAAAATTAGTTTGAAAGTGAAATATCCCTTTAAGTGCGGGAGGTGGAGACAACCTCAGTGCGGGCTTGGCTTCCAGTGACAATGCCCATACTGGTCTCCATGACCAGCAGGTTTCTCTTCATCAGCACGGGCAGGCTCTGCTCAGTCTCTTCTCGCCAGCGCTCGTACTCCTTCACCTCGTAGTCCCTCATGCGCATCCCCACTCCCAGATATTTGGCCTTAGCCTGAGTAAGAAGAAAAGTTAAAGCTGCTTCACAAAACATTTCATGGTCCAAATGTTTCACTGGATGATGATCTACTGCAGTGGTTCTCAAACTCATGGACCCCCGGAATGATATGTATTTGGCTGCGGACCCCCCCCCCCCCCCCAACCCCCATCTCAAAAATATTTTGTACCAGGGACCACCAGAAGCAAAGATTTGAGTTAAAAATGTTCGCTGTTAAAATATTTTCAAAGATTTGCAGAAATGTTCAATGGTTTTTGAGAGTGTGTGTAACACTCTAAGAAACACCCTGTCCATTTGTGGGATGTGTTTAGACTGAATTGTGGGCGTGCACTTCTGTTCATATATATATACAGTGGGGGCGTGGCTGTGGAAAGGGGGCGTGTTTGGTAACAAAGGGTCATGTTTGGTTGCCATGTCTGCTTATTGTAAGCGACATTGCCCTTGTTTTTTCTGTGAAGGTGCTTGTAAAGGTGGTTGCGGTTTGTCCCCGTTTCTAAAACGTTGGTGATATTTAGTATGAGTTATTGGTTGATATATTGATATATACACTCTCACATTGGAATTAATTCTTTGTTCAAAAACAGCAGATCTACATAGCGCGGCACAAAGTGACACGCTATGAGCTTGTAGATCTGCAATTTTTTGAATAGCCGCCAAAGTATCCCACTTTCAGATCAAATGATTCTACGGTGGTGTGGTGTGTATAGGAGCTGCTCTGACCTCTTTGCCCTGCTCACTCTCCAGCATCTCCGGCACCTCCAGAAAGCGAGACATGGTGTGTTTGATGCGGTGGAGGAGAGAACGCTCCCAGTAGATGCCCCCGGCCACAGGAGGCTGGTTCTTAATCAGCGGAGGTTTGTCCTTGTTCACCTCAAAGATCTCGTTCATGCCGTCTACCTGCGATCCAATTGAGAGAGGAGGACGCTTCTAGCGTTTACATTACAATGTGGCGCAATACCATGATAATATATACCTAAAATATGGAGGACAAAAATCATTATTCCGTTCCACCTGTAGAAGTCAAACTCATTTGTTATTGACACCAGTGACACGTTGCATTTGTGTAGTGCACTGGTTCTCAAAGGGGGGTCCGGGGACCCCCAGGGGTACTTGGGGGGTACCAGGGGGTCCCCGGCAAAATTAGTTAATAAAGCTTCACAATCATTTTAACCCCTTTATCCATATTGTATACTAGGGCTATTCAAAAATAGCAGATCTACAAGCTCATAGCGAGGCACCGAGTGCCGCGCCATGAGCTTGTAGATTTTTGAAAAATCGCAAATCTATATATATTTTAAGGCGAACATTTGTAACACAAATCTTTGCTTCTGGGGGTCCCTGGAACTAAATATTTTGATATGGGGGTCCGTGGCCAAATACATATCATTTTGGGGGTCCTTGACATGAAAAAGAGAGAATCACTGGTGTAGTGAGTTAACCCTTTAAAGGGGAAATCCACCCATTTTCAATATTTAACTATGTCATTAATATAGCATAAAGGAGTTGTGTGGAAATAAGAAAAAATTAAAAAAAAAATTAACATTGCAAAAAAATTTAACATTGCAAAAAAATTAACATTGCAAATTACACCATGATGAGTCATCACAGTGTAATTTGCAATGTTAATTTTTTTGCAATGTTAAATTTTTTTGCAATGTTATTTTTTTTTTAAATTTTTTCTTATTTCCACACAACTCCTTTATGCTATATTAATGACATAGTTAAATATTGAAAATGGGTGGATTTCCCCTTTAAGACCTGAGGCCGATTCTACAAATGTCTTCTAAATCCTAACAGTTTTCTGAAAAACCTATGTTGCTATAATATCAGTGGTGCAATCTTTTTCATGTCAAGGACCCCCAAAATTATATGTCTTTGGCCGCGGACCCCCCATCTCAAAATATTTAGTCCCTGGAACTAAATATTTTTGAGATATTTAGTAAAGCAAAGATTTGAGTTCAAATGTTCCCTTTAAAAAATATACATTTACAGATTTACAGAAGATTTGCACACATTTCATTTCATTTTCATTTCATTTTCATTTCATTTTCATTTCATTTTCATTTTCATTTTCATTTTCATTTTCATTTTCATTTTCATTTTATTTTCATTTCATTTTCATTTCATTTTCATTTCATTTTCATAGCGCAGCACTCGTGCCGCGCAATGAAAATTAATGGTTAAAGGGGTTAAACTCTAAAATGACAGATGCTTTCCCCTGTCTTAATGGGTCAAACTCATAAGCTACCTCTTTGCAGTACTGAGCCAGGATGTCATTAAACTTCTTCATCATTTGGTTGTTGATGGCCTCTCTGGAGCGGATGTGTTTGAACCTCAGCAGCATGTCGAAGGCAGCAGCTGCAGATCGCAATGTCTTGAAAGACTGGTCAATGAAGTTAATGGCCTCTCCTTCAATAGCCTAAAACAAGAGTTTCAACAAAGGAATGAATGAATCAGAAAAGATAGATGAAGAGGGAAGCAGGACATTTTTAAATGCTCTCTACCAGTGTTGATTTCGTCGACTAAAACTACGACGAAAAATGTCCGTTGACCTTTTTACACTGATGAAAACTAAATAAAAACGAAATAAAAATTAATACTAATTATATTGACAATTTCATCAACAAATAAAAACTAGACTAAAATGTTAGTGAGGGACTAGTGGAGAAGAGATCCAGTAGAACTAAAACACAAGTCATTTTATGTTTGGTTGCGCTCGGGTGTTGTGCTCTGAAAATAGCAGATCTACAAGCTCGCACGCAACGCGTTTCAGAATGCGACCAAGTGTAAAATCAGCCATTACGACGCCATCAAGGCATCGCCAAAATACATTTTAGTCGACTAAATCAACTGTAGACTTAGTCGACTAAAATCTTATGATATTTAGTCGACTAAAATCTTATGATATTTAGTCGACTAAAGCTAGACAAAAACTAAAACATTTCAGATGACTAAAACTAAATCAGAATTTGCTGTCAAAATCAACACAGCTCTCTACGTGTCCTGAGCTCACCTGAACCTTATTCTTGAAGTCGTACATGATCATTTTCCAGCTGCTCATCTTGCAAATGCTGAACAGGTCAAAGTTGACCTCCTCAATGGGCACAACCAGGCTGTCCACCCAGCGCAGCACGTCGTCAATGCGCTTCGGATCGCCTGTCACTGCTTTCAGCTCTGAACCGAAGATATTATAGAACTCCTCCAGAGTCTGCAAGCACAAGGTTGAGGGAAACCGGTTATCATGACATGTCTTGTGGTGTTTAACCCATTAAAACCGGGAACGCACTTTAACCATTATTTTATACTTTGGCATTTATTTTATTTTTAAGATTGTGGGCAAATCTTTGAATACATATTTTTAAAGCGAACATTTTTAACTCAAATCTTTTCTTCTGGGGATTCTACAATCCAATGTCTTCTAAATCCTGACAGTAAAAAAAAAATCCACGCATGTTACATCAGTGGTTCTCAAACTTTTTCATCAAGGACCCCCAAAATTATATATATTTAGCCACGGACCCCCATCTCAAACCATTTTGTTCAAGGGACCCCCAGAAGCAAAGATTTGAGTTAACAGTGTATGTAATATATATATTCAAAGATTTGCACACATTTTCAAGATTTTTTCCCCCAGAGATAGCAGATCTACAAGCTCGTATGAGCTTGTAGATCTGCTATTTTTTAATAGCCAAATCAATCTATAATGACACAGTATGCGTTGCTATTGCTTCTGGGGGTCCCTGGAACAACATATTTTGAGATGGGGGTCCGCGGCCAAATACATATTATTTTGGGGGTCCTTGACATGAAAAAGTTTGAGAACCACTGATATACAGTATGAGGTCAGTGTTTGTTAGGTGTGTTTTTGTCTACTGACCTGCAGGACATTGTAGAGATCCTGGCAGATTGAAGCCATATAATCGGTCTTCTCAAACAACCTCTTGCGGTCAAACTCCCAGCGGGGATCCCTGGCAGTGGTCTCGATCTTGGCGCGCATCTCAAAGTAGCATGCTTTCCACTGGTCCAACACCCGTTTACCATCCTGTACCTTGGCTTTTGCCACCTCCCTCTTATCTCTGTGTACAGAACCAAACATCGATTAGCTGCTGGATGAATAATCGCATACAGTGGTGGAAAGTAACTAAGTACATTTACTTAAGTACTGTACTTAGGTACAATTTTTAGGTATTTGTACTTTACTTGAGTATTTCTAATTTCCAATATTTTTACGTCTACTGTAACTCCACTACATCTCAGAGGCAAATATTGTACTTTTACTCCACTACAATCATTTGAAAACTTTAGTTACTAGTTACTTTTCAGATATAAATTATGATGTTACGAAACACACATTAACCACTTTATCCTTATTTTATACCTAGGCTATTTGAAAATAGCCGATCTACAAGCTCACAACGCGTTGCATCGTGACGTGCTGTGAGCTTGTAGATCTGCTATTTTCAAACATTTTAGTACTTTTACTTTTTGTACTTTAAGTATATTTGGATGCCAATACTGTTGTACTTTTACTCAAGTAACATTTTGAACACAGGCCTTTTACTTGTAACAGAGTATTTTTATATTGTGGTATTGCTACTTTCACTTAAGTAAAATATCTGAGTACTTTTTCCACCAATGTTCGCATTGCAATGAGATATGAAACTACATCCTAATACCTGAAGCTCCAGTATAATATTTCAGAGGCAAATGTTAATAGGGCTGTCACGGTTATGACATTTTAAGTGGCTTTTAGACTTTGTAAACAAACAGATATGACAAAAACTTAAATACACAAAGAAATGACTGATACCAATATGTATAATATATAAAATTATATTATATACATATAAATATAAAATAATAAAAATAAATAATGTATTGTTTTTCGTGGAAATAGCCGATCTACAAGCTCACATCGTGACGCATTACGCATTGTGAGCTTGTGTATCTGCTATTTCCACTATTTTTTTATATGTTTTAAAATGTATGAACTTTTTTCAACATGGAAACGATTATGACGATAATGCAATTATTATTAAAGGTAGGGTAAGTGATATATATATTTATTTTATTTTGTTAAAAAGGTACTATATTCTGATAGTAATCATTGCTAAAGGGCATTTGTTCGGTCACAGGGCTTTCTCCAGCTCTTTAGTAAAACAGAATATAATACATTTTCAGGTTAAGCCAATCCAATCAGGAGAGAGCACTTTGCATTGCAGAAAATGCATTTTCTGTTTAATAAAGAGCTGGAGAGACATGGGAGACTCCTTTTACTGAACAAACACTCTATAGAAATGAGTACTATCAGAATATAGAGCTATTTAACACTTATTTTAACCAAAGTAAATCACTTACCCTACCTTTAATTGCAATTATCTCAAATAATTGCGATCAGGCGATTATGTAGTAATTGTGACAGGCCTAATGTTAAGGCCACTTACTTAAACAGCACACGGACATTGACAACGCGAGCCACGCGCTCAGACAGCTCCCAGGCAATGCGCTCCATGAGAGGTATCATGCGCTCGTCCGTGTTGTAGTGGCTGGAGAGAATCCACACCAATCGAAGGCCATTCATCATCGGAGGAATAGTGTCCAAGATGACGCCAAAGTCAACTCCGGTTGCCAGGTTCTAAAACAGGGAACGTTTAATTCTGTGGTCACCAGAGTGGGGCTGCAAAGCGCTGTTTCTCAACCAGTGGTCCACGGATCACTAGTGGTCCGTTGCATAATTAAAACCATTGTTAAATGTATCAAAGGTATGTTTAAATAATATTTAAAAGGTCCATCATATTTAAGATAATTTTTTTAATGAATAGGTGTAGCGTGGGAAACAAGCTAAAAAGTAAATATATATACTTATATATATATAAGTGTTAATATACTTTGTTGTGTGAAATCGCTGTAAGAACCTATCATTGTTCTAGAACAGATTAAGTTATATTCTCCCCTGAGATTCAACAATACTGCATCTAGTATAAACATATATAAACAGTTCCATTGTTGGAAATAGTGTTGATTTTGACAGCAAATTTAGATTTTGTTTTTAGTCATAGTCTTTTGTATAAAATTCTGTTTAGTTTTAGTCATATTTTTGTCATCTGAAATGTTTTACTTTTAGTCTAGTTTTATTTGACTGAATATCAGAAGATTTTAGTCGACTAAAATGTATTTTTGGAGGGCTGTGATGCCATCGAAATGGCAGATTTTCACTTAGCTGCGTGCCGAAACTAGCTGATCTTCAAGCTCACAACGTGTCGCGTTGTGAGCTTGTAGATCAGCTATTTTCTGTCTGTGACACCAGTGCGCACCCATGATGACTTGTCATCATAGCTTAGTTTTTATTTAGTTTTCGTCAGTGAGAAAAGATAGTCGACAAACATTTTTCGCCATAGTTTTAGTCGACGAAATCAACACTGGTTGGAAAGCATTAGTGATGATTGCTTACCTTGAGCAGTGGTGGAAAGTTACTAAGTACATTTACTTAAGTACTGTACATAAGCACAATTCTGAGGCAATAGTACTTAACTTTTTTCCAATTTCCAATACTTTTACTTCTACTACACTAAATCTCAGAGGAAAATATTGTATTTTTACTCCACTACAATTATTTGAAAACTTTAGTTCTGGTTACTTTGCAGTTATATAAATTATTACATTATAAAACACACATTAACTACTTCAGCCCTATTTTATACCTATAGGCTATTTGAAAATAGCCGATCTACAAGCTCACAACGCGATGCGACGCGTTGTGAGCTTGTAGATCGGCTATTTTCAAACATTTTAGTTCTTTTACTTTTGGTACTTTAAGTACATTTTGATACCAATACTTTTGTACTTTTACTCAAGTGAATTTTGAATTCCGGACTTTTACTTGTAACGGAGTACTTTCTACATTGCGGTATTGGTACTTTTACTTAAGTAAAACATGCGAGTACTTTTTCCACCACTGAGCATTAGTGATGATCGCTTACCTTGAGGTGTCTCTCCAGCGTGCTGAGGAAGCGCACGTTCTCCGCCGACTCCACGTAATGCTTGGTGAGCTCGGCCACGGCCAGCTCCAGGTTCTGGACGATGACAGCGTCCGCTCTGGTCATCACCTCCAGCACCTTCCTCACCGCGGGCACTTTGAGCTGCTCGCTCACTGCGCTCAGGGCAGCAGTACGCTCCCGCCAAAACTCTATCTCTGCCAACGGGCCGGGATTCTGCAATGTAGCAAGTACACGGAGTACACGTTACAAGTAAAAGTCCGGAATTCAAAATATACTTGAGTAAAAGTACAAAAGTATTGGTATCAAAATGTACTTAAAGTACCAAAAGTAAAAGTACTAAAATGTTTGAAAATAGCCGATCTACAAGCTCACAACGCGTTGCGATGCGACGCGTTGTGAGCTTGTAGATCGGCTATTTTCAAATAGCCTAGGTATAAATTAGGGCTAAAGTGTTTAATGTATGTTTTATAATGTAATAATTTATATCTGCAAAGTAACTAGTAACTAAAGTTTTCAAATAATTCTAGTGGAGTAAAAGTACAATATTTGCCTCTGAGATGTAGTGGAGTAGAAGTAAAAGTATAGGCAATTGGAAATACTCCAGTAAAGTAAAAGTACCTAAAAAAATTACTTAAGTACAGCACTTTGAACAACGCTTGTAGATCTGCTATTTTTTTTTAAATCTTCAAAAAATTTGCAAATCTTTGAATATATATTTTTTAAAGCAAACATTTGCAACTCAAATCTTTGCTTCATGGGGGTCCCTGGAACAAAACCCTTTGAGATGGGGGTCCGCGGCCATACTTATCTAAAAAAGATTTCTAAATCCTAACAGTATGTTGCTATATCAGTGGTGCTCCAACTTTTGTATGTCAAGGACCCCCAAAATGATATGTATTTGGCCGCGGACCCCCATCTCAAAATATGTTGTTCCAGGGACCCCCAGATGCACAGATCGGAGTTCAAAATGTTCGCTTAAAAAAACATATACTGTATATCTATAACACATTTTCATTTTTTTCCCCAGAAATAGACAAACAAATCTTAAAATGACACAGATGCGTTCCCTGGCTTAATGGATTTAATGTTACAAATGGCTTGATTTGGTCATTAGCACAAAAACTGTTGGATTATTCTAACTCATAACAAATGAAGTCAATAGGCTCTATGCACAGTAGCCATGTTCGAAAGAATTTGGGCCTCTGCCTTACTTCCTTCACAGGTGTTACCAATGATACTAATGAAGGCTCTGTTCCATTCTGGTCAAACAGAGTCAGGGTGCTGATAGTGTGCATGTTGGCTCACTGGAAACATTCTCAGGGTTCCTTGAGGCGGTTCCAAATGGTCCCATCCACTCCCATGTTATAGGAAAGACCGTCCCGATGCGTGTCTGAAGCGCATATCCGGATTCCGCTCTTCCTTGAGTAACGGCCAGAAATGGCCGGAACCGGAACAATGGCTTGCGACAACTAGCGTCAACTTGCATCTTATGTGTGGATGCACCCAGTATGGGTGTGCAACTCTGAGAGTGTATAATGGAACGGGTCCATTTGGTTCCATTTGTACACTCTCAGAGTTATGGAGGTCCTTGAAATTAAGTTTTGAGAACCACTGTTTACACTAAATGGAACAGAGCCTTCATTCGTACCATTGGTAACACCTGTGAAGGAAGTAAGAAGAGGCCCAATTTCTTTCCAATATGGCTGCTGTGCATAGAGCCTATAAGAGGACTTTCTAACCTGTGGCTTCTTCTTCTGCTGCTCCTCGATGACGATAGTAATCTGAGCCTGCCAGCTCATCACAGAGAGCTCCAGCTCAATGACCAGTTCTTGGACGGACAGTAGCATGTCCACGTCTGGCTGCAGATCCACTTCAGGGATGTGTAGCTTAATCTCACCTGCAAAGGGAGATGTGCACCATTAAAATGGGTGCTTGTCAGTGGTGGAAAAAGTACTCAAATGTTTTACTTGCGTAAACGTATCAGTACTGCAATGTAGAAATACTCTGTTACAAGTAAAAAGGCTGGAATTCAAAATTTACTTGAGTAAAAGTACAAGAGTATTGGTATCAAAATGTACTTAAAGTATCAAAAGTAGAAAGCACTCATTGCGCAGAATGTCCCTTTTCACAAGTTTTCAAATGTATAAAAATCTTTTGAAAATAGCCGATCTACAAGCTCACAATGCGTCGCGATGCGACGCATTGTGAGCTTGTAGATCGTCTATTTTCAAATAGCCAAAATATATATAGAGCTTAAGTGGTTAATGTATTTTTAGTAATAAACATTTAAATCTAAAAAGTAACTAATGTTTTCAGTGGTAAGTGTAGTAGTGTAGTGGAGTAAAAGTACAATATTTTCCTCTGAGATGTAGTGGAGTAGTAAAGTACTGAAAATTGGAAATACTCCACTAAAGTAAAAATACCTCAAAATTGTACTTAAGTACAGTACTTAAGTAAATGTACTACACCACTGGTGCTTGTGAACATACATAAATAGACACAATTCCTTGCAGACTGAATGTGCGAACACACCCTCAAGCTGCTGGCGAGTCCTGTTGATGGAGTTTAAGAACCTGTAATTGGTACTAAGCAACTCGTCACGAATGGTGAGTGCTCCTCTGGACCGTGCAGGCCCGTCCTCCTTGCCCTCCGTCTCTCCCCCGCCAGCCCTCTCATCATGAGAGGATCCTCCTGATTCCAGCTGATAACCTCCATCGGTTATCTTCAACTGGTGGGTGGAGAACATGGGAATGTATACCTATGAGAGACAGACAGAACGAACGCACATTCAGAACAAGAAACATGGATGTTGAGTATTTGTCAAATGAACAGTGGTGGATAAAGTACTCAAATGTTTTACTTAAGTAAAAGTATCAATACTGCAATGTAGAAGTACTCTGTTACAAGTAAATGTCCGGAATTAAAAATGCACTTGAGTAAAAGTACAAAAGTATCGGTATCAAAATGTACTTAAAGTACCAAAAGTAAAAGTACTAAAATGTTTGAAAATAGCAGATCTACAAGCTCACAACGCGTCGCGATGCGACACGTTGTGAGCTTGTAGATCGGATATTTTCAAATAGTCTAGGGGTATAAAATAGGGCTAAAGTGGTTAATGTATGATTTATAATGTAATGATTTATATCTGCAAAGTTACTTCAAATAATTGTAGTAGAGTAAAAGTGTAACATTGTTTCTGAGATAGTAGTAGAGTAGAAGTAAAAGTATTGAAAATTGGAAATACTTATAACTAGAAAAAGTGCTCCTCGGAGCACAGGTCTCCGCCAGGTCAGGTAGGTTATTGTGGTGTTCAATGTTCGGAATTTGCCAATCAGGATGACTATACCAACCATCTTGACTTTAGGAATAAAATTGTAGGAGTAATATAAAAAAGAAAAGTGTTGCAAAAATCTGCCTCCTGGTGGCGCTATAATAGGGCAATGTTAAAAGGGTGGCATTTGTTCCTCAGGGTAGTGCGAATGTGTGTGCAAGGTTTCAACGCAATCGGACGCTGCGTTCATGATTTGCGGCATTTTGTTCCAAACGGGTCACTCCTACAAACTTTAGATGTCAATCTTAGCCAGGATGGAATATGAAAAATCAAACAAATCCGTCTTGATCACATAGATAGATATAGAGATCATGTGTACCGATTTGCGTGAAATTTTGATAAAATCTGAAGGAGTAATATCAAAAAAGTCGGCCTCCTGGTGGCGCTATAAAAGGCAGATGTGAAAAATGCAGGGTAAAGGTTTTTCCTTGGCCTCTAGGGAGTGCGCATACAAAGTTTTACACAGATCGGTGCAGGTATAGGTAAAAACACAAATCGCCCTGTTATAGCGCCACCATGAGGCTGATTTGAAAAATGTCAAGTGGTATTTCTTCCTCTGCCTAATGGGAATATGCATGTACTGTACAATTTCACGGAAATCGCAAACTGCCTTCATGATTTGAGGCATTTTGTTCAAAACGGACCAATCCTGCAAACTTTGGAAGACAACCTTAGCCAATCAGGATGGAATATGGAAAATCGGACAGATCCGTGTTGATCCCATGACCATAGAGATACTGTGTACCTATTTGCGTGATGTTTGGATAAAATCTGTAGGAGTGTTTTTCTATCCAAAAATGGGTTTTGCACAAATCGGCCTCCTGGTGGCGCTATAACAGGCCCATGTGAAAAATTGGGGCAGAGGTTCTGAATTGGCATCCAAGGAGTGTGTGTGAACAGTTTCGCCACGTCCGGGCCAACGGTGCCGGAGATTAGCTGCTCACAGACAGATGGACACACGGACGGACACACACACAGACGGACGGACAGGGTGCAAAACATACTCACCATGCCTTTCGGCCTGGCGGAGACAATAATAATTGGAAGAACCTCAAACTTGTACTTAAGCACAGTACTGTACTTAGTTACTTTACAACTCTGCAAATTAAAAAATATTTATGGTCGTGGAGTTTCCTACACACGTACATGGTTGAGTATGTCCATCAGCGAGTCAAGGGGGCGTCCATTCAGCATCCCGGTCTCCATCAACCTCAGCATCAGATCATTGGCCTCGTTCATGTCAACAGGTTCAACAATTGCCTCTAGGCAGAAGACAAAGAATAATCACTTGATTAGTTATTTCAACCATGACATACATGATGAATGCGGAAACTTCATTTTGATCTACACTAGTAAGGGCTCACTCACCATTTGTGTTTCTGAGAAAGTAGAAGATGCTGGCTTTCGCAAATCCCTCGGGGATATTGTTCACTGCTACATAAAGCTCATTGTGATAAACCATTTGAAACTCGGTTCTCTGGAAACACAAAGACACAAACTGTACAGTCAAGTTATTATGAATGCTTCTCCCTTACTAGAACACAGTGTTGATTTCGTCGACTAAAACTAAGACGAAAAATTTAATAAAAACTAAGCTACGATGACTAAAACTAAGACTAAATATGTTGACAATTTCATCAACAAATAAAAACTAGATTAAAATGTTAGTGAGGGACGAGAGGAGAAGAGGTCCAGTAGGTCTAAAAGACATTTTATGTTTGGTTGCTCGTGGGTGTTGCGCTCTGAAAATAGCAGATCTACAAGCTCACAACGTCCAAAATACATTTTAGTCGACTAAATCAACTGTAGATTTAGTCGACTAAAATATTACTAAAACGAAATGGAATTTTATTCAAAAGACTATGACTAGAACTAAATCAAAATTTGCTGTCAAAATCAACCCTACTAGAACAACACCTGGATCACTTGTTAACAATGCATTGCATGCACATTCCAGTAGGTTATTCATCCACGGCCACTCGTCTCGGATGTACTTTAAAGAAATATCATATTTATTGGTTCGTTCTGGCGAATCCTGAAGGCACATTAGAATTAGAATTTTTTAATTATATGATAGGATGCGTAACGATGCGGTAAGAAAACTGTATAGCTCCTAATCACCATGTAAGCAAATTCAACTGATACATACAGAAACAATACTGTTACATATTAAAGGTAAAACAAAACAAAACTTTCTTAAAGAGCCTATCCATCTATTTTAAGTAGGCTACTTCTAATTCTATTAAAGGACCACTTCACCAATTCTCATGTTCATGTTATTGGTCTTGACTCACTAATACTCATTATAAGATGCTACCATTTCTGTCTACTCAGTCTGTGTCTGGTTAAGAAACCTGGTACCATTTCTGTCTACTCAGTCTGTGTCTGGTTAAGAAACCTGGTACCATTTCTGTCTACTCAGTCTGTGTCTGGTTAAGAAACCTGCCTAAAGGTTTGGACATTTCAAACAAGATTTCAAATATATTTATATTATTATTAATGCATTAATGAGGGCCAATTGTATGAAGATAAGGTTGAAAAAGGACAAAGTCTCTCCTTTAACAATACATTGTGATGAAATAATTTCAAGTGGTAAAGACCACAAAGACCAAGAACAGTAGGGTTTGGCATGTGGCTTTGGCTATTACATCCACTTTAAAAATCAAACATACCCTGGCTTTTGGATTTTACAGGCTGTGAACTACATACTCCCCATAATATTTAACTATTAAACAAACAAACAAACAAAAACAAAAACATTGCTGCTAAAAATAAAGACTTAAAATTTGAGTTCAATCTTACATAGGATGGTGGCTCATAGTTTTCCGCTGAATCTGGGGTGTCACCTTCACTACCTTGTGGCTGGGGGCTGTCACCGGATTTAGAGAAGGATTCCTTCTGTTTCCTTTCTGTGGTTATAAAATATTTTAGTTAATACTGCTTCGATGTGTGCACTCACAAAATAAAGCATGACTTGACAACATACAGGGCAATTCTATACAGCTTGCGCCAACCAGTGGTGGAAAAAGTACTCAAATGTTTTACATAAGTAAAAGTATCAATACTGCAAAGTAGAAGTAGGCCTACTCTGTTACTCTGTAAGTAAAAGTCCCAAATTCAAAATTTACTTGAGTAAAAGTACAAAAGTATTGGTATCAAAATGTACTTAAAGTACCAAAACGTCACCTTGCTAAACTAATGGCCTAGAGGAAAATTATATTTTTGCCTAAGTCAGCTCCTCATGACACTGGCCACCTCTGGTAAAATCGCCCATCTCTTAATTGAAAAGGATCTTGCTGTTCACTCCCCTTTTAGTATAATGGCCTTGAACTCCCTAGTGTGAAGTCACATGGTTTTGTTTGGGGAAATTATTTACTGATTTAGGCAATTTTTTTCTTCTTTTTGGCCTAAGTCAGATTTAATCCTATTTAAATCTCTTATGTTACATAACTGACAGACAGTGTTATTTCTATTTAAATAGTCATAATTCGTAATGATTAAGAAATATCACATAGTTTTGTTTTGGATCAGTTTTTTATTTTTCCTGAAAAACTTTTAAAAATGACATAGGCCATTAGTTTAGCAAGGCGACGAAAAGTAAAAGTACTAAAGTGTTTGAAAATAGAAGATCTACAAGCTTGTAGATCGTTTATTTTTAAATAGCCGGTATAAAATAGGGCTTAAGTGTTTAATATATGTTTTATAATGTAATAATTTATACCAGCAAAGTAACTAGTAACTAAAGTTTTCGAATAATTGTAATGGAGTAAAAGAACAATATTTGCCTCTGAGATGTAGTGGAGTAGAAGTAAAAGTATAGACAATTGGAAATACTCCAGTAAAGTAAAAGTACCTCAAAATTGTACTTGAGTACAGTGCTTGAGTTATGCACTTAGTTACTTTACACCGCTGGCGCCAACACTCCCAGCAGTTCAGGCTGCCTCTCAATCCTTCTTGACCTATTTGCAGAATTGGACAGTCAACCACCAGCATTCCTGACCTTGGTATCACTGGGAAGGTCTGAATTTCAGTCTGAATTTTCGAACGCCAAGGAGTGCAAGTGAGTTTTCAAACGTGATTTAAACACAGGCAGGGTTTGAGACACTCTAACATGGGGTGGAAGCTCATTCCACAGTTTGGGCACCACGGCGGACAATTATCTAGAAGTGGCCAGTCATATCAAGGTCCATTATTTATTCTGCATTTGAGCCACGGACCACCATTTGATGAGATTTTAGCCTCTCAGACCCAAAACTAGAATATTTTGTTATCGTTGAATACGATATTTTGTCCACATATTCCATGCTGTATTGAATGATGTTGGTACCATAGGAGAGATAACAGGCAAACGTTGATCAATATAACAATTCTTCAACGTTCTCTAATTGTGTAGACTTCTTGTAAATTAAGTGATGCAGATGTTTAACAATAATTTTACTCTTGAGAGTGTAAAATGAAACGAAATGGTTTCATTTTACACTCTCAAGAGTTAAAGAACTATAAGGGTCCATTTGGTTACCAACTTTTACGGCCGTGCAGATCGTCACTACACAGTGCGTCGGGGGTGCTCCTTCCATTCCGACATCTCACCACTCCGACTAGTGGCTTCCGCGTGCGGTTATGGTTAGGGTTAGGGTTAGGTATAGGGTTCGTCAACGTCGGAAAGGCGACATGTCGGAAAGGAGAAATGCACCCAGTGCGTCGACGAGGGTGATCTATGACTGTGTATTTGGAATACATGAAATGTATGTAAGATCACAGACATTCTAGGGCTAGGTCGTTTATGTGCTAAAAGAGTGACTTTGAGAGCTGTTTCACCATACAATGTAAGTCAATGAGGAGCATATTTGAATTGTGAGCTTGATCAGCTATTTTCAAACATTTTAGTAGGCCTACTTTTACTTTTGGTACGCTTTTGTGACACTTGTATAACAACTACTTGTCTTGCCTATTTCGATAGATTAGATAGCCTATGCTATTGCTATGCAGATGTGTGGTGGGTATAGGCTTAAAGTTGTTCACATGCTGCCAATGGTGTAAAGTAACTAAGTACATTTACTTAAGTACTGTAGGCCTACTTTACACTTTTGAGGAATTTTCACTTTACTGGAGTATTTCCCAGTCTCAATACTTTTACTTCTACTCCACTACATCTCAGGGGCAAATATTGTAGCTTACTCCACTACAATTATTTGAAAACTTTAGTTACTACTTACTAGTTCTTTGCAGATTTAGATTATTATCACAAAACATACATAGCCTACCCTATATTTTTGCCATTTGAAAATAGACGGTCTAAAGCTCACAATGAGTCGCGATGTGACGCATATGAGCTTGTAGATCGGCTATTTTCGAATTATTTTGTATACATTTTGAACTTGTGAAATGGGACATTCTGCACAATGAGTACTTTTACTTTTGGTCTTTTAGTACATTTTGATACCAATACTTTTGTACTTTTACTCAAATACATTTTGAATACCCTACTTTTACTTGTAACAGAGTATTTCTACACTGCAGCAGTGATAGTGATACTTTTACTTAAGTAAAAATAATTGAGTACTTTTTCCACCGCTCCATGCTGCTATGGATATTGACAGGTTGTGTGATAGCTGACATTCTCTTCACTTCAGCAACAAACTCACCGATTGGAATCTTAACTTCTAACTGTTCTTCTCTGACGCCTCTGGAAAACAGCAGGATGGACGCCGCCGGTTCCTCAGTAACATCATCTAAAAACCCTGTTATTTTCTGCTCCTCTTCTCCGTCGCCTCGGACGAGCAGCTCGTCGAAACAAGCAGGATCGGGCAGGTAGAAAGCAGAACACACTCTGTGTCGGATCCATTCTATCCGCAGATCGTCGTGGACCATGTTGTCTCTCACTTTTACATTGGGTTTGTCAATTAAACAGAAAAAGTTAAGTCCTATTAGACATAATAATTAGATTCCGCCCCATCCGTTAACCGTTGTTCAACTTGTGGTGCATTTGTGTTGCTGTGGAAACCAGGAGTTGCCATGTCGGCTTATTATAAGCGAATTTGGGGCTTCTTTTTCTGTAAAGTTAGTTGGTCCACCTAGAACCAGTGGTAGGCTACTCAAACCTTTTCATGTCAAGGACCACCAAATTGACACTTATAAGCCCACGGACCCCCATTTGAAAATATATACCAGGGACCCCCATAAGAGAAGATTGTTACGGCTCTAGCAGTGATTTTCAACCTTTTTAATTTCAAGGACCCCCATGGTTGACAGGGGCCGGTTCTGGGCTGATCAGCGCCCTAGGCGAGATTCATCTGATGCGCCCCCGGGGGGGACCCAATGCGGGGGGAAAATGTTCAGTTTTTGGGCGGATTGTGATACTTTTTTCAGTTTTTGGCTACTTTATTTCGGTTTTAGAGTTAGGGTTATAGGGTTAGGTTAGGGTTATTATTCAATTATTATCTTTGCCTTATTTTACCGATTTATTATCAAAACATTTAAAATTAAAAAATATATATATTTTTTTGCTAAATCGATTGGGTGGGCCAATTTTCTATGTAGGTGGGCCACGGCCCACCCAGGCCCACCCATGGCTGTACCCCTGATACACATGATGAAAACAGAGCTATATTGTCCAATTTGACCATACTGTACAATACCAAATACTCTAAAACCAGTTCACCCGTGATGCAAGCTTGTACATCTGCTATTTTTGTGCAGTATTTGAACATTTCTTTATACTTTTGAATTTTTAAGACAAATGTTCTCTTCTGGGGGTCCCTGGCACAAAACATTTTCAGATGGGGGTCCATTGCTAAAATTAAATGTATTAAAGTATTTTGAAAATAGCAGCTGTACAAGCTCACAACGCGTCGCATCACTTGTGAGCTTGTAGATCGGCTATATTCAAATAGCCAAAGTTTAAATAGGGCTGAAGTGGTTTAGGCTATGTATGTTTTGTCATAATAATTAAAATCTACAAAGCAACTAGTAGTGACTAAAGTTTTCAAATAATTGTAGTGGAGTAAAAGTATAATATTTGCCTCTGAGATGTATTGGAATAGAAGTAAAAGTATTGCAAATTGGAATACTCCAGTCAAGTAAAAAATACCTTAAAATTATACTCACTTCTCAAGTTGAGTACATGTACTTAGTTACTTTCCACCACCGTCAGCATTAGATGAATTACTTACGCACCTTCTAGATGACGAAAGAGAACACACTTTTGTTCCATAGGCCCACATTGTCTTAGTTTCAGAGAGCATGGTGGTAAATATGAACTTTTGCCCCAAAGTCTTTATATTCCATAATGTCCCACGTCCGTGTGTTGTTTACTTTTTACTCAAGCTAAACATGGAGTTTGACTGTTTGAGAATGTAGGCTTGATGTTAGTCAAGCGAGCTAGTCAAGCGGCCCCCAGAAATCCTTTCAAAACGATGTGCATTTCAAAATAAGAGTTTTAAAAAAAATCTATACTTGGAATGTTATAATTCAACACATGTTTTATTTTGAAATACTACTGGAAATAGAAGTAGCCAGGTAGCCTAGTTGGGGGGGCCGCCCCCCCCACCAGTTTTTTTTTTTATTTGACCCACATAGTAAGCAAATGGGTGAGAGAATACCAATCGCCCAAGTGTCATTATTCTTTTCATTATCCATTTCGGCGCCCCCTCTAGATGGCGCTCTAGACGGCCGCCTATTTCGCGGGGCTGGTTGACATGCATTAGGCTACGGACCCCCATTTAATGGCATTTCTATCTCTGGGACCCCATTTGGTTCCATTTGTACACTCTCAGAGTTACAGACCCATAAGGGTGCATTTGGTTCGTAACTATCTATCATTTAGCTGGGGACCCTGGAACTCCCTCAAGGACCCCTGGGGGTCCCCGGACCCTACTTTGAGAACCAATGGCCTAGACCAGATCCTGCGTTGAGGATTGGTGTAGTCAGAGGTAGCCTTAGATCAAGACTCTCCAGATGTATTTCTTATCGATTTTGACATTTTTTATCTGAGAGTCTTAGCCCATATTAGTTACATATTATTACACAAGTATAAACAATAGAAAAATGGAAATTCACAGGTAAAACAAAAGTGTCTCAAAATTGCACCACTGGATATAAAGAACATCTGCTAGTCATCAGGGTTCAATGAATGTTCATGTATTGATGGGTTAGTAAGGTAAGGATATTAACAGATTTTTACAAAGCCAATATGTGTTGATTTAGATGATTTTATTTGATTGGAATAACATTGTAACTGTAACACAAAATGCACAAGCGGCAGATACATTGTATTAAGTGTTTGTAGTGAACTCATCTTTTAATGAAGAGGGTGAACCATATCATAATGATATATACAGTATATGGGTCGTTTAAAAAGAAAAATAAGTGCCTTTTCAATCTATATAATTATTCAATTGATTTGTTTGCTTAAACCAAGCTCATGGATGCGATTGAGAATCAGTGTGAGCATGGCCAACGCCTGATATATAGCCTACTTTGGTTGTGCTCCGTGTCACACATCGAAAATAGCTGATCTACAAGATTACAACGCATCTCGCTGTGTATGGAATGCCAAAGCTGCCGTATCTAGATATAAATACATAAATAAATAAATGAATTTATAAAGCAATAAATGCTAAAATAAATAAATAATTGTGCAAAGAAATATACAATTAAATATTGAAATGTATTCATTTATGTGACCATTTATGTATTTATTTATTTATATATTTATGTATTTATTTATGTATTCATTTATTTTTATATTTATGTTTTTATTTATGTTTTTAATTATTTATGTATTTATTTATTTATTTATACATATATGTATTTATTTATGTATTTATTTCCTTATTTATTTACGTATTTATTTATTTAATTATTTATTTAAACATTTAATTATTTATTTAAACATTTAATTATTTATTTATGTATTTATTTCCTTATTTATTTACGTATTTATTTATTTAATTATTTATTTAAACATTTAATTATTTATTTAAACATTTATTTAAACATTTATGTATTTATTTAAACATTTATTTACGTATTTATTTATTTAATTATTTATTTAAACATTTAATTATTTATTTAAACATTTATTTAAACATTTATTTAAACATTTATTTAAACATTTATTTAAACATTTATTTAAACATTTATTTCATGCCGTATTTCATTGACGGTATGTTAATGAGGGGGCGTGTCTTGCCGTCCCATTCAGGCTTCAGCAATCAAACCCAGAGCGATCAAACACCAAAAAAAATACTTCCAGCCCATACAGCTGGTCAGTAGTCAAATGTATTAATATTTTGTTGATGATGATAACTGCGTTTATGTTCATAATAATTTGGTTTGATTTGATAAATTAACAAATAACAATGAAAGCCATAATATATTAAAAAATATGAAGCAAAACTAAATAATATATAACAATAAATAAATGCTTGGGGATAATCCCCAACATGTTCAAAAAGGAATAGGAAGAAATGAAGACGTATTTACTCCTACCCCCTTCGTATATATCCTTCCTGATTCATATAAACAATTACAAATTTAAATCTATATCATAAATCCTATGATATCTGTATAAATTAAATATATATTTAAAAAAATCTTATACATATGATATTTACACACACATATTTATTACAGAGAAAACAGAACCGAATGTTTGTGCAATCATCACACAGTAGCCTACTGTTACTGTATGTATATTAAACATATCATATTCATCTGCAGTCATCCATCACACAGTTGTTCTATTAAATAAATGATATTAATGTCTATTATGGCTGTTTTGGACGACTGGGCACCTGGACATCTGGGCACTATGGTACATGTCGGCACCTGTACAACTGGGCACTAGGTACATGTGGGCACCTGGACAACTGGGCACTGGGGACATGTGGGCACCTGGACAACTGGGCACTATGGACATGTGGGCACCTGTACAACTGGGCACTAGGGACATGTGGGCACTTGGAGAGGTGGGCACCAAAACCATCTGGGCACTAGGGACATGTGGGCACTTGGAGAGGTGGGCAATTAGGGGTGGAGACATCTGGGCACTAGGGACATGTGGGCACCTGGACAACTGGGCACTAGGTACATGTGGGCACCTGGAAAACTGGGCACTGGGGACATGTGGGCACGTGGACAACTGGGCATTATGGACATGTGGGCACCTGTACGACTGGGCACTAGGTACATGTGGGCACCTGGACAACTGGGCACTGGGGACATCTGGGCACTATGGACATGTCGGCACCTGGACAACTGGGCACTAGTGACATCTGGGCACCATATTTTTGGGACGACTGGGCACCTGGACATCTGGGCACTAGGGATATCTGGGCACTAGGTACATGTGGGCACCTGGACAACTGGGCACTAGGGACATCTGGGCACCTGGACGAGTGGGCAATTAGGGGTGGAGACATCTGGGCACTAGGTACATGTGGGCAACTGGACAACTGGGCATTAGGGACATGTGGGCACCTTGACAACTGGCACTAGGGACATGTGGGCACCTGGACAGGTGGGCACCTTGACAACTGGGCACCAAAGCCATCTGGACACCATGGACATGTGGGCACCTGGACAACTGGGCACTAGGGACATGTGGGCACCTGGAGAGGTGGGCACAAAAACCATCTGGGCACTAGGGACATGTGGGCAACTGGGCACCCGCCGTTCTAAATATGGTTTATGCCACTTTTTAAGGTTAATACCATGGTATGTTGTTTTATATAATGGCATATACCGTATTTTTTAAATGGTATGCCTTTCCAAAACGGTATGTGCCTTTCCAAACCGGTATGCACCGTTCCTGGGAGTGGTATGCTGTTCCAAAATTGGTTTATACCACTTTTTAAATGGTATGTCGTTTTATATATAATTATCTATAATAACACTATTGTAGTGGCTATTTGTCAACATCAATAAAAACTCAAAAGCGACTGAGGCACCAGGCAGCGAATCTTATGCAGATCAGGGGGTAATTGGAATGAGTCCATTGTCCAGACAGGCAGCGAAGTTTTGTGGTATTTATTTAGCTCTCCAAGATGAACAATATAGAAAAAGGATGTTGAAATGTTTGCACATTATAATCACAACACTATAATAATAATAATAATAATAATAATATTAATAATACTAATACTAATAATAATAATTACTATTATTATTGTTATTATTTTATGAATTATGATTAATTATTTTGTATTATTATTATTATTATGTATTATTAGTGGTATTAATAATTATTATTAACATTAGGCCAATACATGTATCCACACAGCTTACAGCATTCAGTAACACTAGGTATAACTGCAGAATTAAATAACCCCTGTAGGCCTATTAATCATTAGCCCAAAATAAGTGTATAATTGTATTATCTAACACAATAATAATTATTATTGATAATTGAATATTGATTATTATTGTTATTATTATAAAAAATAGGCCAACACATGCATCCACACAATAATGAATATGACCATTCAGTAAAACTGGTATAATTGAAGTAACCTCTTAAATATGTATTCATTATTAACCACCCACTGTGTATAATGAAATCTTACTGCATGTCTTCATACTATCATAAAGGCACACAGTTGCTCTAATCCACACCAAACTGGGAACAAACACTGTTCAGGGGTCTGCCATGACAATAGTCCCAGCAGGGGCCACGTGTGCCCACCACAAGCCCCAAGGGGAACCCATAGGGCCAGAGAGGGGCACCATTGCTCCAATCTGCACAAAATGTGGCAGAAACACTGATCAGGGGACCACCATGACAATAGTCACACTAAAAATGCACATAGATGTGGCACCATAACAGTGTTACAGCAGTGTTTGACTTAAATGGCTATAACTAGTAGTCTGTCCGTCTGTCTGTCTGTCTTGCCCTAATCTTTGCAAAAATGGGAATGTTGCATATCTAGTATTGGCAATTTAATCAAGGAATAAAATAACCAGTCATTTTCTTAAATTTGTCGTGTGTGTGTGTGTGTGTGTGTGTGTGTGTGTGTGTGTGTGTGTGTGTGTGTGTGTGTGTGTGTGTGTGTGTGTGTGTGTGTGTGTGTGTGTCTGTCTGTGTGTGTGTGTGTGGTGGTAGTAGTTAACTGTTAATGGTCTATATACCTGGCCTATTCATCACAATTCAGCCAACTTGTATAACACGCCCCAACACACTTTACACATTAATGTTGATCATGTTGAATGCAAATTAAGAACCTGCAAATTGCTCAATCTCTCTCTCAGCTAAGAGGGTTCCTCACAGTTTTTTTTCACTGTCTTTTTTGCTATGTTTTTAATGTTGTTACTTGCTTTTCTTTTTTGCTGTATTGTTAATCATTTGTACTGTTTCTTTAAAGCACTTGTTGCTTATTCCTGCTCTGTAAAGCACTTTGAGCTGCATTTCATGTCATGAAAGGTGCTATACAAATAAAATGAATTAGTATCTAAAATTTTTAGATAGTAAGATTTTAAAATAGACAATCTACAAACTTGTAGATCTTCTAAACTTTAGGCTACTCATTTCTCAAATATTATATCATAGCACGCATATTGTATTATATGCAGTAGCACCTGAAACTCTTTATGACACATGCCTACTGTTGACATTTCCACAAGATAAATAGCATCCTCTATAAATGTATGTAGTAGGCCTAATACACAATACACCCTAATCTAATCAATTGGAGTTTTGTATTTTAATGGGAATACTGTTCAGTGGTTGACGGTTAAGTACATTTACTTTAGTTTAGTTTAGTTTAGTTTGTTTAGTTTGACTCCACTACATTTCTAGGAAGGAAGGGACTCTTGGGACCCAAACTGCATATCAATCATTTACAAAACACAAAAGTATACCCACACATTATTACTGTCATTTATTCAATCAGACTGCCTTTGTATATTATCTCTAGTAAAATTACATAAGTGTAGAGGGGACTTCAACGTTTTTCCAGGCGAGGGACCCTCGCTGAGAGAGAGATGAGGCAGACCCCCTTTGCTGAGAGAGAGATGAAGCAGGGCCCCCCTTAGCTGAGAAAGAGATGAAACAGGGACCCCCATAGCTAAGATGGAGATAAATCAGGCACCCCCTTACCTGAAATATTATTATCATGGACACAAAATACAATACATAATGCATTTGCAAAGATTAGGGCAAGACAGACAGACAGACAGACAGACTACTAGTTATAGCCATTTGAGTCAAACACTGCTGGGTTATTTAATTCTGCAGTTATACCTAGTGTTACTGAATGCTGTAAGCTGTGTGGATACATGTATTGGCCTAATGTTAATAATAATTATTAATACTACTAATAATACATAATAATAATAATACAAAATAATTAATCATAATTCATAAAATAATAACAATAATAATGGTAATTATTATTATTAGTATTAGTATTATTAATATTATTATTATTATTATTATTATTATTATTATTATAGTGTTGTGATTATAATGTGCAAACATTTCAACATCCTTTTACTATATTGTTCATCTTGGAGAGCTAAATAAATACCACAAAACTTCGCTGCCTGTCTGGACAATGGACTCATTCCAATTACCCCCTGATCTGCATAAGATTCGCTGCCTGGTGCCTCAGTCGCTTTTGAGTTTTTATTGATGTTGACAAATAGCCACTACAATAGTGTTATTATAGATAATTATATATAAAACGACATACCATTTAAAAAGTGGTATAAACCAATTTTGGAACAGCATACCACTCCCAGGAACGGTGCATACCGGTTTGGAAAGGCACATACCGTTTTGGAAAGGCATACCATTTAAAAAATACGGTATATGCCATTATATAAAACAACATACCATGGTATTAACCTTAAAAAGTGGCATAAACCATATTTAGAACGGCGGGTGCCCAGTTGCCCACATGTCCCTAGTGCCCAGATGGTTTTTGTGCCCACCTCTCCAGGTGCCCACATGTCCCTAGTGCCCAGTTGTCCAGGTGCCCACATGTCCATGGTGCCCAGATGGCTTTGGTGCCCAGTTGTCAAGGTGCCCACCTGTCCAGGTGCCCACATGTCCCTAGTGCCAGTTGTCAAGGTGCCCACATGTCCCTAATGCCCAGTTGTCCAGTTGCCCACATGTACCTAGTGCCCAGATGTCTCCACCCCTAATTGCCCACTCGTCCAGGTGCCCAGATGTCCCTAGTGCCCAGTTGTCCAGGTGCCCACATGTACCTAGTGCCCAGATATCCCTAGTGCCCAGATGTCCAGGTGCCCAGTCGTCCCAAAAATATGGTGCCCAGATGTCACTAGTGCCCAGTTGTCCAGGTGCCGACATGTCCATAGTGCCCAGATGTCCCCAGTGCCCAGTTGTCCAGGTGCCCACATGTACCTAGTGCCCAGTCGTACAGGTGCCCACATGTCCATAGTGCCCAGTTGTCCACGTGCCCACATGTCCCCAGTGCCCAGTTTTCCAGGTGCCCACATGTACCTAGTGCCCAGTTGTACAGGTGCCCACATGTACCATAGTGCCCAGATGTCCATATTGCCCAGTTGTCCAGGTGCCCACATGTCCCTAGTGCCCAGATGTCTCCACCCCTAATTGCCCACCTCTCCAAGTGCCCACATGTCCCTAGTGCCCAGATGGTTTTGGTGCCCACCTCTCCAAGTGCCCACATGTCCCTAGTGCCCAGTTGTACAGGTGCCCACATGTCCATAGTGCCCAGTTGTCCAGGTGCCCACATGTCCCCAGTGCCCAGTTGTCCAGGTGCCCACATGTACCTAGTGCCCAGTTGTACAGGTGCCCACATGTACCATAGTGCCCAGATGTCCAGGTGCCCAGTCGTCCAAAACAGCCATAATAGACATTAATATCATTTATTTAATAGAACAACTGTGTGATGGATGACTGCAGATGAATATGATATGTTTAATATACATACAGTAACAGTAGGCTACTGTGTGATGATTGCACAAACATTCGGTTCTGTTTTCTCTGTAATAAATATGTGTGTGTAAATATCATATGTATAAGATTGTTTTAAATATATATTTAATTTATACAGATATCATAGGATTTATGATATAGATTTAAATTTGTAATTGTTTATATGAATCAGGAAGGATATATACGAAGGGGGTAGGAGTAAATACGTCTTCATTTCTTCCTATTCCTTTTTGAACATGTTGGGGATTATCCCCAAGCATTTATTTATTGTTATATATTATTTAGTTTTGGTTCATATTTTTTAATATATTATGGCTTTCATTGTTATTTGTTAATTTATCAAATCAAACCAAATTATTATGAACATAAACGCAGTTATCATCATCAACAAAATATTAATACAATTGACTACTGACCAGCTGTATGGGCTGGAAGTAATTTTTTTGGTGTTTGATCGCTCTGGGTTTGATTGCTGAAGCCTGAATGGGACGGCAAGACACGCCCCCTCATTAACATACCGTCAATGAAATACGGCATGAAATAAATGTTTAAATAAATGTTTAAATAAATGTTTAAATAAATGTTTAAATAAATGCTTAAATAAATGTTTAAATAAATAATTAAATGTTTAAATAAATAATTAAATAAATAAATACGTAAATAAATGTTTAAATAAATAATTAAATGTTTAAATAAATAATTAAATGTTTAAATAAATAATTAAATAAATAAATACGTAAATAAATAAGGAAATAAATACATAAATAAATAATTAAATGTTTAAATAAATAATTAAATGTTTAAATAAATAATTAAATAAATAAATACGTAAATAAATAAGGAAATAAATACATAAATAAATACATATATGTATAAATAAATAAATAAATACATAAATAATTAAAAACATAAATAAAAACATAAATATAAAAATAAATGAATACATAAATAAATACATAAATATATACATAAATATATAAATAAATACATAAATGGTCACATAAATGAATAAATTTCAATATTTAATTGTATATTTCTTTGCACAATTATTTATTTATTTTAGCATTTATTGCTTTATAAATTCATTTATTTATTTATGTATTTATATCTAGATACGGCAGCTTTGGCATTCCATAGCTGTGTTGCGTTGTGAGCTTGTAGATCTGCAGATTTTCAGTGCACGAGACTGGCGGATAATAGATTTATGTGTACGCATGATGTGTACACATCATGTAATTTCTACATGTTTGGGGATGAAAGACATGACATTTACAATGCCAGTAAAGCAGATGTTAATTTTACCCACAACCTGGAAGTATTTATTTACCTATAAATTCCCCAGTTCTAATAGAGCTTGGGATTTATCAGGACGGATGTGTTCTACTTCAAACTAATTGACTATGAACCTGTGAGTAAGAGCTGACCTTTTGGATGTGTAGAACACAGAACAATATTAAATCCTGACTCATCCTGTTGGCAGGGATGAAGAATTCATCAGTCAGTGAAGTTATGCCACTGTGCATTAATGAGCCTGTTCTGTTGTAATCTCTCAAGAACAGATTCTGCTCTCCGCTTGAATCTGTCGGGGGGGTTCGTCATAACGTGTACGCACTGGCATACAAGTGGGCGTGCCTTCAGATAAGGAAGCAGGCCGCGCTTTACCCAATCAAATGTAGTGGGCGGAATTTACTGTCTGTGCTCTCGCTTCCCACTAAAAACAAGCCGAAACTCATTTAACAATAGCGTCCTCGGAGCAGACAAAACCACGGAAAGATATTCACATTTTAACTTGCTCTTTCATCATAGAAACAAGTAGGCTTATAACCAAAACGATCCATGTTCTTTGGGAGAAATGGTGTTAGTGTTCCGTGTAGAAATATTGTTAGTGGGAATGAAAACATAGTCGCACCACCGGAAGTGAAAGGCTGAAGGCAGACCAAAACCCCGGTTTCCCTGCGCACGGGTCCACCATGTAGCCCCCCCCCCAGAGCCAAGTGAAAGAGTAAAAAACAGCTGAGGGCGCTGTTTTTCCTTTTTTATTTGGCGATGGGTTCCCAGATTGGTTCTGTTGTAATGTATATGGCATGACAGCAGATGAGCAAGAAAGCTGGTGGACTTGGACACAATGGGAATGAGACACCCACATTTATATTCCTCTGCGCACACTGCAGCCTTGGACACAGAATCAACTATTTGCTCATTCAAATAAATGACAACATTCTCAGGGAGACATGACTTAAACTTCTTTACTAAAACTAGCTGACGAAGCTGTTCAACATGATACTTTGCTCGCGGTACACCATTTATCAAACAACAGTTTATTTTCTCTAGCAAACTCTACATAAGTTTGGTTAGGAGATTTCTCACAAGATCTGAACCTTTGGCGATATGCCTCAGGGACCAACTCGTAAGCACGAAGGATTGTGGCCTTAACCACCTCATACTCTTGGCTCTGTTCTGTAGATAAAGTCACGCAGACCGCCTGAGCCTTGCCCACCAATTTACATTGCAAAAGCAAACTCTAACCCTAACTCCATACACAATTCGGCTTTGTTGGTACCCGCTGAGACAGAAAGTTTAAACACTTTACCAATCAACAGCAACTCTGCTTTAGTGTAACTGTCCAATTTCTCTAAGGTGGGAGACTGTGCGAACTCATCTACAGAAGCCATTTCAAAAGACACACAGTAGAATAACCTACCAATCTGGAGCAAAGCATCAACTTCTAATTAAAAACAGAGACCACCAAACCAGCAGTAACCTTAAATCAAAACCAATCAAAACCAGAATAAACAATACCTATAGTAACTAACCTGCACACGTCAAAAGGATTTACATAATAGGGTAATTTAGACCGAGACGAGCCCCCAATTTATGTTACGCCCCCTGTCTAGGGTAGGGAGTGCAACACAAAAATGGAGGACGACAGCTGAATTCAAACTGTAGTCCCACAACCTGAGACTACAGCTGTGCACAGAGCCTATGCATAATTCTGCTCTCTCCATCTTTCCAGATCCAGCCTTGGGATTGTATTGCAGTCGACGAGCCTTGATGTCACATTGAAGACATCCTGAGGAACAGTGCCGATTCCAGTGTTGTCACAGATGATCCTGGCCAGGGTTATGCGTTGCAGTTCAGCTCTCTGTTCACGGGTGAAGACGCCTGGAGCCTCATACCACAACCTGGGAATAGAGAAGAAGGTGTGAGATACACACACATCATTCATACATACACACATGTATGTATGTATGTATGTATGTATGTATGTATGTATGTATGTATGTATGTATGTATGTATGTATGTATGTATGTATGTATGTATGTATGTATGTATGTACTGTATGTATGTATGTATGTATGTATGTGTATACAGTATGTATGAATGTACTGTATGTATTTCTATATCACTCACCTGTCTCCTTGACGGCTATCGCCGAACTGTTTTCTAATGAGACAGGCAAACAGAGGGCCAACGCGGGCACCTCCGCTAAAAGGCTCAGCTACACCACCGAGCCAGACATCCATGTTAGCAGGTGTGCCATAGAGCTGAAGCAGCCTGCGAGCCAGGTTAGGATTCTGCAGAACTTGACCGAGCTCAGCCTCATTTTGAGGTTGAGAGAGCCCACAACTCTTGCGCCAGGCGTTGTAACCTTGTTGGTAAACAAAGAAAATTGTTATTGATTTTTATCCATAACAATTGTTATCAATAATGATGTTTCTTTTTATATATGTATATTCCGGTGAGCAGTATCATACGGCTTTGTGGTGAAAAAGGCCGATCTACAAGTTCATGCGTTGCAGAGAAAGCTTGTCGATCTGCTATTTCCCCCCAACAAAAGATTAGTTTTATATATTTTAAACATTTTGAAATCTTCGCTTAGGCCTATAATGAAATATGGACACCAGGTTGAAAATGGTTAACACATGTACTGTACCAGGAAGGCCATGGTCACGTCCTCTAGCCATGTCGAGGGCGCCCAGGTCCAAAGCTACTTCCCTGATGAATTGGAAAAGCTGGTCCCTCACAGCATCCACCAACATGTTATCCTGAGTGTTCAGTTTTGCTGCCGATCTAACCATGCCACGGAGCACAGGGTCAATGCCACCTGAGAAAACCAATGTAAAAAAAAGTGTATTGTTACCAGTGGTGGAAAAAGTACAAAAATGTTTTACTTAAAGTAATACTAGGTAACGTTTTCAACAAAACTAAAGTTAAATTGTATATCTTTTGTCAGTGGCAAAAGTTTCACAACACCCACTCCATGAATTTCACCCCCGGAAGCCTTTTATTTATATATTTTCTATTGAACGGTGAAGGGGGGGACTTTCCCGGGAAAATGACGTTCCTGGCCAACGTCATGACGTCGTGGCCGACGTCCCCAGGAACTACCGCAACGGTTTCCTGTTTGGCCAGGAACTACCGCGGTAATAGCAAAAAGAAACCTCACGCTGATGTTAAGAGAATGTAGGATTGGAAGATCGAAAAAGAACAGAAAAAGAAAGCACAGCTCATGGTAACTAATGCTCCACTGGCTAAGAGAAACGATCCGTAGATAGTATAAAACAATTAAAAGATCGCTTTTTGAAACGCTTCCGGCTTCCGGTGAAAACGAATGGAATTCTGGGTAATCGAGGATTACGGAAATTGTATGCAGTGACGGTAGTGACCAGCAGAGGTTGCTAAAAATCGTTATTTGGGATTCTGCATTGTACAACTTTAAGTAAAAGCATCAATACTGCAATGTAGAAGTACTCTTACAAGTAAAAGTCTGGAATTCAAAATATACTTTAGTAACAGTACAAAGGTGTTTGAAAATAGCCGATCTACAAGCTTACTATGCGTCGCATCGCGACACGTTGTGAGCTTGTAGATCTGCTATTTTCAAACAGCCTAGGTATAAAATAGGGCTAAAGTGCATGTTTTATAATGTAATAATCTTGAATAATCTCTGAAAAGTAACTAGTAACTAAAGTTTTCATATAATTGTAGTGGAGTAAAAGTACAATATTTGCCTCTGAGATGTAGTGGAGTAGAAGTAAAGTACTGAAAATTGGAAATACTCCAGTAAAGTAAAAAGTACCTAAAAATTGTACTTAAGTACAGTACTTGAGTAAATGTACTTAGTTACTTTCCACCACTGATTGTTACAATACCCATTGAATAAATATTATTTGAAAAAAAACCTGTCCAAATGTCTTTGAAAACACAATAATTTTGTGGACGTACCGTACCTTCAAAAACAATTCTCCAGGGAGTAAAGAAGGCCTGGAACAACGGGACATTACGGCCATCAGCCTGTCTGTAGTTTTCATCCAGACGGGGCAAGACAGGCTGGAGGGTATTATGTCCAAAGCGGTATGCTGCTGTAGCAAAAACGTTGGAAATGCTGGGGTCTACATTAGGGTCGTAGCCAGGGTAAGGGCCAAGCGCTTGGATTCCGGCAGGACCAAGAATATGTAGCAGGTAGTCCGGGAACACGAACACCTAGAAGATATGAAATATTGTGTTTTCAGCAGTGGTGTAAAAAGTACTCAATGTGTTACTCATTCAGAGCCATTGACGTGTTTGACGCGTTTTTCCGCAATGGCGCAACGTGCCCAATGACGTGTTTGTTTAAAAACAAAACAAAAAAGATATCGTGATCTGAAGATGTACTGCTCCATTCACTTCTTGGTTAACGTATTATTTAAAATCCTGTATCTCGGTTCCTGTGTACTTTTTACTATGTATTTTTGGCCGAGACATGCTATTTTCAAAGGTGTATAAAATTGAATGGGGAGGTCGCGATGACATTTTTTTTTTCTTCGCGGAAGCACAGTGAAACCCTCTGTGATTAGCAGCCATCAGGGGATCGATCATACTAGAGATAAATATTCTGTGACTAATTGAAAAGGTAAGAAAATTGAAAAATCGCTGGCACAGTATCCAATATTATTTTTATTTAATTGGCATTGAATGAGTACAAGTCAGGAATGAGTACAAGTCAGGAATTCAAAATTAACTTGAGTAAAAGTACACGCGTTTTCAAATAAATGTAGTGGAGAAAAAGTACAATATTTGCCTAAAAGTACTGAAAATAAAATTAAGTACAGTACTTGAGTACATGTACTTAGTTACTTTACACCACTGGAGAAATATGAGTTCATATGTTGCAAAGGTCATGTTACCTGTGTGTAGGCACCATTAATCTTGCGAGCCTCTTGGTAGAGCGTCTCACCGTCCCATTGTGGGTTAATTCTCTTCAGTGCACGGGCTAAGCGGTTGTGTTCACGCATGAATAGCGTGTGAAGAGATGTCAGGTACAAGTTCTCATTCACACGGCGATCACCTGAAAAAAATTGCAAAACAGACAATGACCAAATATCAATCACTTCGTCTTGTCAATATGGATGTTTGCCTTCATTTGAGTGGTCAGGTGGGCTTTAAATGAGTGTATCAATAGCATTCTTCATTCTTCATCAGATTAAAATATTTTATTCTCAGCCTCAGAGTCAAACAGAGCTCACACTAACCTGAAATGAAACAGGGCACCTCTTTTGCATTTCGGTCACGGGTGATTTCTCTGCGCGTGGCACACGTGTTTGCATCCAGAGGGTCGAAGGGAAGCAGATCGCGTCCATTGTCTCTGAGCACATTGACACGCATCAGGCCCCTGTCATTTGTTAAGTCACGGAGGCTAATTGCTTGCTGTTCCTCAGACCCATATATTTGGCCAAGGTCAAGGAAGGCTGTCAGAGCATTGATCTGCTCTCTCTTGTTTGGTTTACCACCAAAATTGAAGGCTGAAGTTCCTGTTCCACAAGCAGGTGCCGATCTGAAGGAAGGCAGGCAACCTTTGGGGGGGCGGGGGCAACGAGGGTCATCTTTGGGTAACTGTTCATTGGAAAGCATAGATTAACCACTTAAGCCCTTTATACGTTGACAAATAGTGAAAATCTATTAGTTTATTGACGTGCCCAAAATGGGGACACCAGATTCAAAGTGCTTGAAGTTTATGCGAAGAAAAAAACAACAACACTGGGAACAGTTTGGGGAAATGTTGAAATTGTTGCAGGCTAATGACATAACATAAACATAAAGATTATTGCAGTAAGGCTAGAAGAAGGACACCAACCATAATGGGGATGCAGGGCTCTTCTTCTTCACAGCTCTCATCACAGTTAACATCATTGCTGAAGGAACGAATGCTGGGGGACTCAGGTGTGAAGGTAAGATCATGATCAATCCACTGGCCAAAAAAGGTCGTCATGAGGGTGTTCTCTCTGTCACTGATCACGTTTGCATCCATTGTGCGTAGAATGTTGTTGGAGACCTCTCTCACCTTAGAGAGGAGCAGAATTGGTTATGTTTGCAAAGTAATTTATTGAAGATGTTATTCTGATATATCATGCATCATGCAGTACATCCAGTAGGCTACACTACAGTATATCATACCAGTGGGAGCATCACATTGTTGATCTTGTTTCTGGAGCCTTTTGTTAGGAAGATTCCATCATCGTATTCAGCAGGAAGCCAGCGGGTGAATGGGGTGTTGGAGGCCCCAAGACGAGGGTTCCTCCTAAAAAAAAGAGTCATGCATTTGATAGATTCAATTGAGAAACCCAAAGGAAACTTTCCAGCCACATTTCTAACACATTTAGCTGTTATATTAGAAACACTGTTCTGGAACATTTGCTTTTCTTAACTCTTTGACTGCCAGAGTATTTTCATAAAGTACTCCCCCAGTGCCAGCAATTTTCGTGTTTTTTTATTTTTATATTTTGAATTTTTCTCATGAAAATAATTTAAGGACACATAATTTAAAGACCCAGCACAAGTCCGCCACTAGAGCGCAGCACATGACAGCTTTGATCATGTCGTTGGGTCTCTCTCACCCTTCTTCATAGATTAGACAAGGAAAAACATGAAAACGGATGTGACGTCCCCCCCATTGTTTTGATCGGCGAAAATTACGTTGTGATATACGACGGCGATGACTGATCGTCACCCAGACCATAGATTATAGAAGAGAAACTGTCCGTTTGTCCGTCATACCGTGTGAAAGACCGTTTATTTACCTATTTTGGACGAAAATGACTGGGGAAAAGAATCAAAAACCGGAAACGGAATCCAGGTCATGAAACCGGATGCAGATGTCCGTGAAGTAAGTGGAACTCGAGAATAACATTGAATATTAAGCAGCATAGCGCAATCAGAGATTAAACAATGAACGCGCGTCCAGCGCGTCGAGCGCGTCGACGGCCAACTGGACAAAGTAGCACTTGACGCGTTATCGCGTCGTCCGCAGTCAAAGAGTTAAAGAGGTGGTGCGATGGTTTTGCACTTTTTCTGTTTTTCATGTGTCTATGAGGTTGATAGAACTTCATTAAGCTCCCTGGTGGTGTTTTTATGGTGTTTTATGTCTTCTCTGACTATTTTGAGTTTCTTCCTGGAGGCTGAAACCTTGAGGGTCAAACGTGCCAATAGAAAAACAGCCATTTAATGACACAGTAAAAATATACCCTCCCCCTCATTATCATAACACAACAGGTGTGGCCATGAGGAGGAGGAGGGACTAGGACAGGTGGGTGGTGCTAAGGTGGTGGAGGAGGTGCTAAGGTGAGAACCAGGTATACTTAATGAACTGGAGGCGTGTCCACATAAAAACATAATTTTAACACTTTCTGTAAACTTTTTTCCTAGTATAACCATAATACCTGATGATAATGTTTTAGGGGGGGGGGGATCACTGAAAATCACGGCACCCCGTCTTTAAAGATAAGTTTCTAAAATTAAATTGACTACTAGACCAATGGTCTAGTGGGCCGCAAACCGGTATTTGGGCCGCGAGGCCACGGGGAAAAAGACGAGGAAAAAAAGCCTCAAATGAGGCCGGCACTAACCTAACCCTAATCCTAACCCTATAACCGAAATAAATAAACCACAAACTGGGGGAAAAACGGACCCAATCCGCCCAGAACCGCGAACATTTTTCGCGCGCGCGCGAAGCGTGCATGAGGCGCGTGGGCCGGTACAAATATGTCCCCCCCAACTAAATGGCTTCCGACGGCTCTGTAGACCATACCCGTCGGGGGATATGAGCACCCAAAATATGTGCAATGTGGGTAACGCGCTGTGCACAGACGGTAGATCAGGGATGGAAAGTGACTTAGTATCTGCAACACACACGCGCATCCCATCACGGAGCCACAGGCTCATAAACAGTTCCAACAGCAGGAGCCGTCCCTCGTTGCGAACACACACACACACACACACACACACACACACACACACACACACACACACACACACACACACACACACACACACACACACACACACACACACACACACACACACACACACACACACACACACACCAACCAACCAATCAACCAACCAACCAACCAACCAACCAACCAACCAACCAACAAACAAACAAACAAAAAACGTGGACGGACGGACCCGCGCGTCCTGGACCCACAGTGCACACATACACACAACCGTAATAATGTTTTCTATGTGTACACGGCCTGTAAATGAAAGTCCTTTATAAGTTTAAGTACGTTCTCTGCGTGTGCTTGTGCCAGACGCCAACAGTCTAACAGTGGGTCTATGGATTCGACGCATGCGCAACTTGATCATTCATCCCATAGCTCGGGGGCGCCGTAACCATGGCGACGGCTGTAAGCATGCTCCCATAGCCTGAATAATTTTACATAAAAACGCTAATAAACAGCTGACATTTGGGGAAAGTGAAAAACGGGCGTCGCTGGTCCGTGCACATGGTAATGGTCAATGGTTGTGTGCAAATGCAGATATTGCTCCAGCCACTGAGGCAGAAGAGCTGTGGGACAAACAGACACATTGTTGGGGACAGAGCTGTGTTTAATTATATGAAGATGAAGATGTCTTGAAAACATAAGGTGCTCAATCATCAAATCTTTTGAGGTAAATGTTTCTTCATATAGTAATAAAAGTAGTCCTACATCCTGATGGCTTTACTGCCTAATTAGGCTCAACTGTGTAGTGTAACAAATGCACGATGGCAGCTCTTACAAGTTGTTGCAGACGTTTGTGGCCGTGCGGAATCTGTTCACGTTTTGGATGGTGCGGCATTGTGGGTCATGCACTCGAGCGCGACATCCCGTTATATCAGCGAGGATCGTCAGCTGCTCAGGAGTAAGAAGATCTGAAAAGAAAGTATTAAAATGTTTGTGAGTTTCTACATAATGTAGCCTATATGAGCCTGATTTATACTTTGTCATATAATGGAGTTGTGCACCAAAGATGGTGATCTACAAGCTCACAACGCCTCACAATGCTACATATTGTGAGCTTGCAGATCTGCTAGATTGCACTTTTCGGGACACAGGTATAGATTGTGTGTGGAATGCAGTGGTGTAAAGTAACTAAGTACATTTACTCAAGTACAGTTTTGAGGTACTTTTACTTTACTGGAGTATTTCCACTTTTACTTCTACTCCACTACATCTCAGAGGCAAATACTGTACTTTTACTCCACTACAATTATTTGTATTATTATTATTACGACGAGTTGTGAGCTTGTAGATCTGCAACTTTCAAACATTTTTGTACTTTTACTTTTGGTTCTTTAAATACATTTGGATACCAATACTTTTGTACTTTTACTCGAGTACATTTTTAATTCTGGACTTTCACTTGTAACAGAGTACTTCTACATTGCAGTATTGATACTTTTACTTAAGTAAAACATTTGAGTGCTTTTTCCACCACTGGTGGAATGTGCATTTGTGTTGAAGTCTCAGCTGACCTGTTGCATTCAGCGAGCGTTTGTACACACGGTGCACCTTGTCGTGCAACAGCCTGATGGTTTGGGCCATGTAGTCTGCAGATCGCACTGCTTGGCGGGTATCTCCACGTGGTTGCTTCATGAGCCGAAGAATATCAGAGGGGCTAACGTGATCCCTACGCACCCTACGCAGGCTCCTTGAAAGAAAATAGGTAGTAATGATAAATGAAAGAATCATGTCCTATACAGAGATCGAAATATCCTCCTGTCCTCCATTTTTGTTTTCATTTGTTATTCAAGTGTAGTAGAGCCTCTGCCTAAAGACCAAAAGCCTAATCTCCCCCAGCCGAGGGTGATTCCCTTTTAAGCTAGACTAGTGCATAAGATCATTGGCTTTAGTGTCCCTTCCTGCGTGGGCTCAAATCCTGGATGTTATCCGTCTTAATGAAATGAACTCATCAAAGGCACCACTCACTTCACACTGGGTATGATTTTTACTGATTATTACTGTTCCTGTTGAAGCAGAATAAATGCGTTGTATGCATTATTCAGTTGTTTAGTGAACTGTACTGTACGTAAATGCATTAACTCACTCTTCTCTGGAGTACTTGTAAGCTTCATCCACAATTTTCTTTGCCCTCTCAAAAGCATCTTGAAAGTATGGGCTGCCCAAATGTTCCCCTGTAAACAACCAGAAAGAGAATTACAGTAGCATGTCCTTCCATACCATGGAAATTGCCAGGGTTTGTGATATCTATGAAAGCAATGACCAACCTATGTTGAGCAGCTATACAATGAATATAATATAACTTAATGAAATTATGCAGGAGTTTTTCATTTTGTAAAATATTATACCTGATGGAGTAGAGTGGCTGTGCATGAAGCACATGCCCAGTGTCAAAAAGATGAAGAGACAGGGCTTCATCTCTGAAATGTATGATGAGAGAAGAAATATCAGTCTATTTCACATAGAGAGCAAATATAGCCTACAATAGGTAATTTTTAAATCTTTGCAAAAGATGACAGAAAGAAACATATAATAATGACCCCTGGCCCTTACCTGTGGCTTTGATGGTCCTCCGAGAACTCCAACATATGAAGTTGTTTTAGCATTTAGATGACTAGCCCTACCAGTACCACTGGCCCTACTTATAGTCAGAAACAGGCCTGGCCCCACCTGTGGTGTAGCTCAATGGTAGTTCCTTCTGCCTTCTCCTCATTATTAAGTGTTTGTTTGACTCTATCGTTCACTGATTACTGATGACTGTGACTCATCGTGGATTGGGGATGAGGGCTGATGCAAGCCGGTGGTGGAAGGACCACACCGGTAATTAGTGTGGAGAGGTAATTTCCCTCCTGAGCCCGCGGGGAGGAGGAGGACTTTGGGGGGGGGGGTGTAAAGTAACTAAGTACATTTTCACAATGCAACGCATTGTGAGCTTGTATAGATCTGCTATTTTCAAACGTTTTTCTTTTTTTAAACTTGTGCAATATACATTATGCATAATGAGTACTTTTACTTTTGGTGCAATTTTATGCCAATACTTTTGTACTGTTACTCAAGTAAATTTTGGAGTTTTAATGGAGTATTTCTACATTGCAGTGTTGATACTTTTACTTAAGTACAACATTTTTGTACTTTTTCCACCACTGGGGCTGTGTCTCGGTGCTCTGTTACCATGCACCCAGCTCCTACCTCCTCTACCTCCGGAGGGGACCCATCCCAGCAGAGGAGGACCTGGCTGTTTACATCTGACCGCAGGCCCGTAGGTAGTGGTGGAAAAAGTACTCAAATGTTTGACTTAAGTGAAAGTATCAATACTGCAATGTAGAAGTACTCCATTACAAGTAAAAGTCTGGAATTCAAAATGTACTAAATACATAAAAAGTAAAAGTACTAAAATGTTTGAAAATAGCAGATCTACAAGCTCACAACGCGTCGCATTGCGGCGCGTTGTGAGCTTGTAGATCTGCTATTTTCAAATAGCCTAGGTATAAAATAGGGCTAAAGTGGTTAACGTATGTTTTATGATGTAATAATTCATATCTGCAAAGTAACTAGTAACTAAAGTTTTCAAATAACTGTAGTGGAGTAAAAGTACAATATTTGCCTCTGAGATGTAGTGGAGTAGAAGTAAAAGTATAGACAATCGGAAATACCCCAGTAAAGTAAAAGGTACAGTACTTGAGTAAATATACTTAGTTACTTTACACCACTGCCCGGAGGGTGGCGTGGCGCGCATGGGGGAGTGCGGGGAGGGTGCGAAAGATGAAATGCTTTAATCTCTCTGCAATGCCCTACCAAAAGGAGTAAAGGAGTGTAAAACCCTACTCACTTTCAAAACTGCCCTAAACAAACACCTTCAGGAGGCTGCAAGTGCAAAGCGAAACGGGCCCCAGTCAAAGTCTTAAAGGGGAAATCCACCCATTTTCAATATTTAACTATGTCATTAATATAGCATAAAGGAGTTGTGTGGAAATAAGAAAAAATAAAAAAAAAAATTAACATTGCAAAAAAATGTAACATTGCAAAAAAATTAACATTGCAAATTACACCATGATGAGTCATCACAGTGTAATTTGCAATGTTAATTTTTTTGCAATGTTACATTTTTTTGCAATGTTAATTTTTTTTTTAATTTTTTCTTATTTCCACACAACTCCTTTATGCTATATTAATGACATAGTTAAATATTGAAAATGGGTGGATTTCCCCTTTAACCTACCCCCCCCCCCTCCTCGAACTGTCTATTGTACGTATTCCTTGTTTTTCATACCAGTAACCTGTAAGCTGATTGTATGACGTTCTGCATAGTAGTGTATATCTGTCTGTTTTCTTAAATGTCATCATGATTTGAGTGCGTGAGGATCTCATTTTAAAGAAGCCATTGTGCTTTTATGAGCGTTCCAGTTTAGAGGACCTTGTATTGTGAATTGTACTTCCATGTACTGTTTCCATGTCTTTTCTAAATAAAGTATTCAATCAATCAATCAATCATGCTCTTCAGACCGGAAGGGTATTCGACCAATTGTGATGCAGTGTTGGTGGTGATGTATTTGTGAATCTCCCATTTCTGCTAAGCAGTTAGCTAGCCTGGGCTTAGACTGATTTGGTTTCCAGTAGGAGTTTTTATGTGACGGAAAAAGCTAAATGGAAGTTAGGGGGAATCCGCTTTGATTTGATCATGTTCATCGTAGAAACGTCAAGGATACAGACATATTAAAAGTTTTCATTGTGGTCCTTGGTCTTAGACAAACAACATTGCAACAAAATACATACAGGTAAACAGTACAGTAATAATCCTCAATAATCGATCATTTAATAACACTATTGATTAATAATCAATCCCTATTTGGTGCATGTCATTAGGCAAATACTAAGATCTATGAGCTTGCAGACAGGCTATTTTCACTATTCTTGTACTAAGAAAATAATCAATTGTTGCAGCACTAATCACTTCTAACCTTGTTGTCATGTTTCTTCTGTGTGGTGAATGAAATATAATAATAATGCACAACAATAATCAAACAAAATGTGCACCGTACAGGCCCACCCTGACATTACCAAGGAGAAGCGGAGACATACATACATACATACATACATACATACATACATACATACATACATACATACATACATACATACATACATACATACATACATACATACATACATACATACATACATACATACATACATACAAACAAATATGCATGTATTTGTACACACACACACACACACACACACACACACACACACACACACACACACACACACACACACACACACACACACACACACACACACACACACACACACACACACACACACACACACACACACACACACACATAGCGTCCCCATATCTGGCCTAACTCGCTGCCCTGCGTGAACTAGCTCTCATTGGCACCAGGGGGTTGTTGAGCCGTGGGGTTGTGGGTTCGATCCCGGCTTTTGGGCACTGAACTGTTTGTTACGATACATGCACACATACATGCATGCATGCACGCACAAACGCACCACGCATGCATGTATATGTTACAGGGAGATTGGCATTCCAGGGAAATTGAAAGAGGAGCGCTTGTTTTTACCACCCACCCAGGCAATTCTGTAGAACCAACGCTAGAGGGCAATGAAGCCACACGCATGCACATGCATGTGTGTGTGTGTGTGTGTGTGTGTGTGTGTGTGTGTGTGTGTGTGTGTGTGTGTGTGTGTGTGTGTGTGTGTGTGTGTGTGTGTGTGTGTGTGTGTGTACACACATGCACACGCACACACGCACACATGTGTGTCGTCATGGATAGTAACCATAAAAAGATCTATTCTCCCCCTATCGGTTCACAACTCGGACGGCGCTGATTCGACTAGCAGACCATCGGCCGGTCGGCGCGGGCACTCGCGCCTGGAGGCGCTCGGGCGTGTCTCCTCGGCCTCAAGCTCTGCTGAGTCGGCGCGCCTCCGTCATGGACAATAACTATAATCACGTGCGGTCCGCGTCGCATCAAAGCCCGTGTAGCTGCTGGCATTATCATTTATTGTTGTAATTGTTTGTCGTTTTTCTTTATTTGTTAATGTTTAGTTTTATGCTGAAATTGTTGTACCGGAAGTGGCTTTTCTATGTATTCCGGACATTTGGCCATATATGGTGTCCCAGTCAAATGGCTCCCTAGCAGCAGTGTGTGCCACACGCCCGTGTGAACGGGTGTGGGTATGTTTGTAAGCAGCGTGGCGCTGATAACTTTGAGTACCCTGGATTGCACCTCATTCCCTTTACAAGCACTATGCAGCCAGAGAGGTAATTTCATGTCTATTTCAAGTGTATTTTCTTTTGTTATGCTACATGTTTATTGTTTATCTTCCTGATCGTTATTTACTTTTATCAACAGTTTGACGTTGGTTTATATGGAGCCGAAAGAGTGCTTAAATAAACTACCAGTGAACAAACCCAACTGACTCATCTGTGAAGGGAGTGACAGCCCGCCTCGCGCCTCCTCCTCCTCCTCGCGCCGCCTCGTATCAAAGCCCCGCCTCGCGCCTCCCCCCGTGCATAAAAGCAAGCGCTCCTCTTTCAATTTCCCTGGAATGCCAATTTCCCTGTGATATATACATCACATCCCCTCCTCCTCTGTAGCTCCAGGAGCAGTTTGGCTGGGCCTCCTTTAAGAAGGTGTTTGTTCGGTACCCCATGAGCAGACACGTTGGCTCACCCCAGGAAAACGAGCGCAAAATGAACGTGTTCGTCCACACCTTCTCCCTGGCTGTGGAACGCAACCAATGCGGCTTCTTCAGGGCCTGGGACTGGCTTATAGAGGCCGCCACCGAGCAGGCGCTGTCCGACTGGGTTATTATCATTCATTCATTGCATCATATGCTAGCTCTAGTTTTCTAAGCAAAATGTAGTCGGGTACAGTGGTGGAAAAAGTACTCACAAGTAAATATTTACTTGAGCAAAAGTACAAAAGTGTTGGTATCAAAATATACTTAAAGAAACACTTTTGTCACGCATCTTAAATTAATACCTCTGCGCATATTTATTTATTTTTGTACTTTCACATGCGCTTTTTTGAAGGGGTGTCTGGGTCGGGTCTGTCTCGGAATCTCGGAAATAATCGGATCTCGGAACAAATTTCACAGAGCCAATTAGGGTCCGGTTCTGGAAGGGAAAAAAAAGGGTCGCAGCGGCTCGGAATGGGACCAAGTTGTCACGGGTCCACTTGGGTTTGATTCCGTTATTTGAAAATTATCTCGGAACGGCTCGGAATCGGACCAAATTTCCTGGGACCATTTTGGTTCGGTTCCGTTTTTTTTTTACCCGTGAAGAGCTGTACTATAGAATCCTCAGTGTTACTTTAAGTTTTAAGAGTTACAGACCCGTAAGGGTCCATTTGGTTCCATTTACTCTCAGAGTAAGGATCCATTAGGTTCCATTTGTACACTCTCAGAGTTACACACCTTTTTTTATTAACGTTGTTCTTTAATTAACATGTTTTTTAATCAACTTAGTCCTTAGAGGATGTTTAAACAGCACGAGGTTGAAGCAATAACAATAATACTTAATTAAACAACACACGCTTCAGTGACTCACTTAATCACACAGACAATCTGATTTTAATTGTTTATTTGAGGAGATTGTCAGAAGTGTAAAATACCTTTATTAAACGGATGCTTAATCCCACAAAGTATCTACTCAAAGTAAATACTCCAAGTATTCAAAAGGCATTTTTTTAATAGCAGTGCATTGCTGTATTGAAATGCAGAACACCCCCCCCCCCAAAAAAAGATTTATTAAAAAAATAGTGAAAATAGCAGATTTACAAGCTCACTATATGTCGCACCGTGGGCATGTTGTGAGATTGTAGATCTGCTATATCTACTTTTCACTATATTTGAAATAGTACAATATTTATTTTAAAGATATTTTGGGGGCTTGTCTGCCTTTATTTGTACAGTGGAGAGTAACAGGAAACAGTGGAGAGTAACAGGAATCAGGGAGAGAGAGAGACGCAGCAAAGGTCCTCCTTTGCTGCCATGGGGACCCATGGGTCCTTGGGGGAGATCCGGGGGGTCCCCACAATGTTCACCCCAAAATAGGGATACTAGGGTTCAAGTGGTTAATGTAAAAACAAAACAAATATTATAATAATTCCTATCACCCATTTGGCTTAGATTAGTAACTCTGAGGACCCCCAAGGGGTACCGGATCCCCTGTTGAAGACCCATGCTCAAATGATTTAGTGAGGGCAAACTTGGTGTCTATTTCATGTTTGTTGACCATTAGACACATGTTGGTAATCTTATCTTTACGATCGGGTGTGTCTTTAACCCTAATTCTCACATTTCCAAGTCGGCAGCTATCTGTAAATCCAATCCAATCCAATCCAATCCACTTTATTTATATAGCACATTTTACAACTCAAGGTTTCCAAAGTGCTGTACAGAAATCAAAAACCAAATACACTGGGTAAGCTAAAACACAGAATAACAACAGCAAAAACATACAGAAAAATAAGAAACAAAATAAACAACAAAAGGAGACACACTGAAAATACAAGACGCAAAAGCGTCAGACAAAAACAGACCATAGCAACTTTCAAACGCTATCGAAGGCCAAGGTGTAAAGGTCGGACTTAAAGGTAGGGTACGTGATTTACTTTGGTTAAAATAAGTTTTAAATAGCTCTACAGTATATTCTGATAGTACTCATTGCTATAGAGTGTATATTCTGTTTACTAAAGAGCTGGAGAGACCCCTGTGACCGAACAAACGCTCTGTAGAAATGATTACTATCAGAATATAGTACTTTACTTTAACAAAACAAAACAAAATAAAAAATAGCAAAAATAATACTTACCCTACCTTTAAGGCGAGATTTAAAAGTCTCGAAAAATCATCAATAGGAAATTAAAGCTAATAGAAACTGCAGTACCTATGAATGGCCAGCATGTCCAATCAATGCAACCACTGGGTTCTGGGGGCTTGGACCAAACCTGCCTAGCGATGATGTCACTGCAGGCAGGTTTCTGAACTGTCCACAGCCCTCCTCTGAGATACAGAGTGAGTAGACAGAAATGGTAACATATTATAATGAGCTTTAGTGAGGCGCAGTTATATGAATATAGGTTGAAAATCAGTGAAGTGCTCCTTTAACCTTTTACAGTTTTGCTAAAACTTTGTCTCTTATGCTTTTTGAGCGTAAAATGAGACTCAACGTCATATCAAGGACTTCAACACTTTTTCAAGATTTTTTGTTTTTTAACCCCTTGTAGAGGGGTGAGGGACATTGTGAGAGGCATGGTGATAGGGGCCGCCTACATTCCCTCTCGTTGGCTCCAACCGCTGCAAATCTAAGGCCTAGGCTACACGTAAACGCAGAAACGCATTGATCAGCTGCAAGTTTAAATTTCATATCAGATTTTATATTTAGGGCACAGCTGCAGCGCAAACAGATGAGTTTTACTTCATCAACTCATTCCATGGGCAGCCGTAACGGTCGCCCCAAAACACCACGCCCCACGCACCTTTTGAGCGGGCCACCCACGGTCGCTCCATGGTCGCTGGATTTTGACCCGGGGCGATTGTGTTTTAGGACGACAGACCCCGCATTCAACCTGTGTGCACACCGTGGGCGCTACTCGGCGCAGAAAGAGGGTTTTCGTCACAGTGAATGAGTTACAGCATGTTTCAAAGCTTTTTCATAATAATACAAGAAAAACGTGACATTCTGCATAATGAGTAGCCTATACTTTCTACTTTAAGTATATTTTGATGCCAATACTTTTATACTTTTACTCAAGTAAATTTTGATTACCCGGACTTTTACTTGTAAAATTGTATTTCTACAGTGCAGTATTGATACTTTTACTTAAGTAAAACATTTGAGTAGGCTACTTTTTTCCACCATTGTCTTATTATTAATTATGACTTTATTTTGCCATAAATGTGCGCGCCTTGTCTCATAGACTGTAAGTATTGCTCTCTCTCTCTCTCTCCATTTATTATTATAAAGAAGACCATGAGTGGTCCGGTGTTTATGTATTATTATTTATTATTATAATGACCATGTGCGAATGCGCGATCACGTCATCGTTTCTCAAAATCTCCGGATTACATGTCCACACAGATCCACTGAATCGGATGTTTTGGAAAACCTTCACTTATTTATCCGTTTACAAACATTTTTAGCGGCCAAAAACACTGTTTGCATGTGGCTGAAAGGCCCAAACGCTCTTTTTCTAAACGTACGTTTAGAAAAAGATCCATATACGTGTAGCCTAAGCCTAAGGCACTGTCGAAAGTGCCTTTCGACCGTGTTAACACCTAGCTGCGCCCCGCTATAGTAATGGTAATGGTAATGGTACTGTAAGTTTGAGCCTGACATCTGAGATTGATGTGGGGGCTGATCAATTGCGGGTGGGCCATGGGGGCTACGGCCCCGACGCCCCCATGGTATCGGCGTCTATGTCTGGTATGGTAAGAGCAGTGGAAGTCTACTGCCGCTCTTGCCCTGAATGCCAAAGGGTGGCGCCAAAGCCCCATTTCCGAAGTCCCCTAGTTCCCCTCCCCATTATTGATGTCCCCTTTGAAAGGATTGGAATGGACCTTGTGGGGCCCTTTGTGAAATCCACAAAGGGGTATAGGTATATTCTGGTTATTGTTGATTATGCCACCAGGTATCCAGAGGCCATCCCACTGAGAACGATTCGTCCAATCGTCCAAAGGGATTGCTCGAGAACTATTCCAACTGTCAGCCGAGTGGGAATTTCCAAAGAGATCCTGACGGACCAGGGGACCCCCTTCATGTCGATCATGAAAGATTTGTGCAAGCTGCTTCAGGTAAACCAACTCCGCACCTCTGTTTACCATCCGCAAACCGATGGCCTAGTGGAAAGGTTTAATAAAACATTGAAGGACATGTTAAAGAAGGTTATGGATAAAGATGGTAAAAACTGGGACCAGCTGCTACCCTTACTAATGTTTTCAATCAGAGAAGTCCCTCAGGCCTCCACAGGATTCAGCCCCTTTGAACTCATGTATGGGAGGCAACCCTGTGGCTTGCTGGACATCGCATAGGAGACGTGGGAGGAGCAACCCAGCCCCCACCGCAGTCTGGTGGAACATGTACAGGTACTGAGGGACCGCATGAAGGTGTTGTGGCCCCTGGTGAGAGAAAACATGGCTCAAGCGCAAGAAGCACAGAGGAAGGTCTACAACAGAGGGGCACAGCCCAGAGAATTCCAGGTGGGGGATAAGGTGCTGGTGCTGGTACCCACCATAGAGCACAAGTTTCTACCCACCTGGCAAGGGCCTTATGAGGTCATAGAAAAGGTGGGGCCAGTGAATTACAAAGTCAACCAGCCTGGCCGTCGAAAGAAGGCACAAATTCATCATGTGAATTTGTTAAAGACGGGATGCCGTGATTTTCAGTGATTCCCCCCCCCCCCCTAAAACATAATCATCAGGTATTATGGTTATACTAGGAGGAAGATTTTTTTAAAAAAGTGTACAGAAATGGTTAAAATTATGTTTTTATGTGGACACGCCTCCAGTTCATTAAGTATACCTGGTTCTCACCTTAGCACCTCCTCCACCACCTTAGCACCACCCACCTGTCCTAGTCCCTCCTCCTCCTCATGCCCACACCTGTTGTGTTATGATAATGAGGGGGAGGGTATGTTTTTACCATGTCACTAAAGCGCTGTTTTTCTATTGGCACGTTTGACCCTCAAGGTTTCAGCCTCCAGGTAGAAACTCAAAATAGTCAGAGAAGACATAAACACCATAAAAACACCACCAGGGGGCTTAATGAAGTTCTATCAACCTCATAGACACATGAAAAACAGAAAAAGTGCAAAACCATGGCACCACCTCTTTAAAGAAGTGGCATTCTAGAGAGGCTTTAATGTCTGTGTCCTTGACCCCCCCTGCAGGAAGTGCGGTCGAAGAGCTGACCTATGGCCCAGGACCCTCTAAAACCCAGACCCAACAAATGAAAGAGTTGGTGCAACAAAACACAGATGTCTTCTCCTCTAAACCAGGCCGTACTAAGGCCATACAACACCACATCTGGACAGAACCTGGCAAAAAGGTAAGCATTAGACCCTACAGAATCCCAGAAGCCAGACGGGCTGTTATTGCAGAGGAGGTCCAGAAGATGTTTGATTTGGGCGTCATAGAGGAATCATTCAGTGAGTGGGCGAGCCCGGTGGTCCTGCTACCCAAGCCACGAAAAGGTTTTGCAATGATTTTAGGAAGTTGAATGACATTTCAAAATGTGATGCATATCGTATGCCCAGGGTAGATGAGCTCATCGACCGCCTCGGAGATGCCTGGCACATCAGCACCCTGTACCTCACCAAGGGATACTGGCAGGTGCACCTGGCAGCAGACTCGAAGGAGAAGACAGAGTTAGCAGCGCCCTCTGGACACCGTTCTGCCTTTTGGTCTGCACGGTGCCCCTGCCACGTTCCAGAGACTGATGGACAGAGTTCTGAAACCCCACCGTGAGTATGCCGCCGCGTATTTAGATGATGTGGTCGTACAGAGCATGACCTCGGAGGACCATCTCCTACGGCTCAGAGCAGTGGTGGAGGCTCTTCATCAAGCCGGCCTAACAGCCAACCCCAAAAAGTGCAAGCTGGGTCCGGAAGACGCAGAGTACCTTGGTTTCACAATATGACGGGGGAATGTGAAACCACAGGAACGCAAAGTCCAGGCAATCCAAGAGTGGCCCCGACCAATCAACAAGGCCCAGGTAAAACGTTTCTTGGGTCTTGCCTTGTATTATTCTCGCTTTATTTTTAATTACTCCACTAGCTGCCCCCCGGTCAGACCTGACGAAGAAGGCCCTGCCTCACATGGTGACTTGGACAGAGGAAACAGAAAGGGCCTTTAAACGCCTGAAAGAGGCCCTCTGCACACAGCCAGTCCTGATGACCCCAGATTTCAGCAAGGAGTTCATTGTGCAGACGGATGCCTCTGAGGTCAGTGGCAGTGACAAGTGCTTGCACAGGAGTTTCAAGGTGAGGAGCATCCCATACTCTAAATCAACGGGAAACTGGACCCCCGGGAAAAGGCATTATGTCTCGGTGGAAAAAGAAGGGCTGGCGATTAAGACAGGAAAATGTACTCAAATGTTTTACTTAAGTAGAAGTATTAATACTGCAATGTAGAAGTACTCTGTTACAAACAAAAGTCCTGAATTCAAAATGTACATGAGTAAAATGACCAGTACATAAAATGACTCATGCATATACTTAAGTACAATACTCCGGTAAATGTACTCCTAGTTACTGTCCACCACATGACGTAATGCCATATGAGGGTGGCACAGAGGATAGATCTGTGGCACAGCACTGGGGGGTGTGTGTGTGTGTGTGTGTGTGTGTGTGTGTGTGTGTGTGTGTGTGTGTGTGTGTGTGTGTGTGTGTCTGTGTGTGCACGTGCGTGCGTGTGTGCGTGTGTGTGTGTGTGTGTGTGTGTGTGTGTGTGTGTGTGTGTGTGTGCACATCACAGCATAAAACCCCACCGCTGGACAAAGCGTTTAGGAGAGGGGAGGAGGGAGGATTGGGTCAGAGACATGAAGACGCTTCCACACACACACCTGTTCCTGACATGCATGTTGTTATGTTCATTGTCTGATGTGCAAGGTATTCATGTTCAACATTTCTCATTTGGTTTTAATTTAATTTAAATGTAACACATTTTTAAAGTGGGCATGTTAGTTGATTTTGTATTATTCTTTTTTCTTTTAATAGCCTACTATTATTGTGAGATTGTGAGATATCGGCTATTTTCACTATTTGAAATGGAGCTTAAGTGGTTAATTCATTACATATCTTGAGTCCCGAGTTTGATCATTTTTCATTTGTAGTCATTGTACATGTGGGGTAGTCTGGGGCGACCTAAAGAACGTGCTGGGAAAACATAGGTGACATATAAACTCACTACCTATTTTAAACATATAAACTCACTACCCATTTTAAACATATAAACTCACTACCTATTTTAAAAATGACATTGAAACGAAACTGAACTCGATGAACACAGTCATAATGGAAACCCCAAGGAAAAATGTCAGAGCTATGATTCTTCTGTGTTTTGTCCTTCTTAGCTTGGTCTTCCTGTGACATACAGGCCCAGTTTGGAGTCAACAGATTTCACAAGGTATGTATGTGTGTTTTAGGTATACTGCTGTATGTATGAAATGTCTTGACTAATCTTTGACGTGTTTTTTTTCTTCTGTTTTTCTCTTTGCTCTGTCCCTTTCTGTCCCCCCTTTTGTCCTTTCCTGAAAACAACTGGCTCCCTGTGTGTCAAATAATTGATTTCAAAATACTACTGTTTACAGTCTATAAAGCTTTAAGTGGTTTAGGGCCAAAATACATTTCTGATCTTGTACCATATCATGAACCATCCAGATCTCTCAGGTGGTCTGGGAAGGTCTGCTTTCTGTTCCTACAACCACAAATAAACGTGTGGAAGCAGCATTCTACTTTTTATGTTCCACATATCTGGAACAAACTACCAGAAAACTGCAGGTCTGCTGCCACTCTTATTTATTTTAAATCACAACTAAAGACCTTTCTGTTTGCCAATGTCTTTTACTTTGACTTTTTCTCTTTTCTTTTCTCTTCTGCACTGTAACTATCTGCACATTTTCACTTATTTTGTTTTAATGCGTCCTCATGTCATGTTATAATTGTGTTTCCTTTGTAAAGCCCATTGAATAGCCTTGTTGTTGAAGTGTGCTTTACAAATACAACTGCCTTGCCTTGCATTATTATCAATATATAGGTTATATAATTATAACCTTGTTGATTGTCATGTGAAGGCAGGTGACTTGGTCCTGGGCGGTTTGTTTCCCATCCATATGGTTCCATTCTATCCTGAACTGAGCTTCACCTCCAAGCCAGAGGAACCAATCTGCTACGGGTGAGCTATCAGCTAGCACAACTTGACCCATTCAATCCGGGAACGCATCTCGTTCTAGATTTCTTTGGCTATTCAAAAATAGCAGATATACAAGCTCATAGCGCAGCACCGAGCGCCATACTGTGAGCTTGTAGATTTCTTTGCGAAATCACAAATTGGGAAAATGTGTGCAAATCTTTGAATATATATTTTCTTAAAGCGAACATTTGTAGCTAATATTTGCTTCTGGGGGTCCCTGGAACAACATATTTTGAGATGGGGGTCCACGGCCAAATACATATCAGGGTGGTACATTTAAGTTTGAGAATCACTGATAGAGCAACAAGATAGACACTTGTAGAATCCCCAGAAGCAAAGATTTAAGTTAAAAATGTTATATCAAATGAAATATATATATATATATATATAATCTTATTGAAAGATTTACACAAATGTTCAAAACATTTTCAAACGAAATAGCAGATCTACGAGCTTGTATAAGTGCTATTTTTGAATAGCCAAAGAAATCTAAAAATGACACAGATTCGTTTATAAATAATGAACCAATGAAAAGGATTAACAAGAGCTTGTGACTAATTCATTGGATCCATTAGAACGCAGGTTATTTTTATATTTTTTACGTTTCCTGAAAAGCAACAGTTGGACATATAGGGTTTCCACCTGACGGAGACAAAACACAGAGAACAGGGAACTTATTTTGATTTACAGTATGCTGTATGTTTCTGGGGAGTCTATATTGTGATAGTAATCATTGCTATAGAGCAGGGGTCGGCAACCTTTTTGACATGAAGTGGAATGTTTTCATTTTCTTGATAGTCAGTGTGCCATATCAACATTAAGTTTAATTATGACATCAAATCAAAATTAAATATGTCCAACAGATTTTGATTGTCCACATAACCTTTATTTTTAGTCTTCTTCTTTAATGCAATAACATTACCTGCACACCGTCTACACTTGCACAATAAGGAAAACTTTATTTAGGCCAAAATAACATTGTCCTTATTGTGCAAGCGTAGACGGAGTGCGGGTCATTTTAGTGTGTTCTAGACATCTGATCCCTGCCTATGCACCTATATGGAGATAAGAGGTTTCTGCCCGACAGCAACCGTATGCAATGTGGCCCCCTGGACTGATGATGGAGAGGGCCACTATATGTCCACACTCAAAGTTGCCCACCCCTGCTATAGATTGTTTGTGCAGTAACAGTGTTAAATAGCTCTATATTGTGATAGTAATCATTGCTATAGAGTGTTTGTTCAGTAACAGTGTTAAATAGCTCTATATTGTGATAGTAATCATTGCTATAGAGTGTTTGTTCAGTAACAGTGTTAAATAGCTCTATATTGTGATAGTAATCATTGCTATAGAGTGTTTGTTCAGTAACAGTGTTAAATAGCTCTTTGTTATGATAGTAATCATTACTATAGAGTGTTTGTGCAGTAACAGTGTTAAATAGCTCTATATTGTGATAGTAATCATTGCTATAGAGTGTTTGTTCAGTAACAGTGTTAAATAGCTCTATGTTATGATAGTAATCATTACTATAGAGTGTTTGTGCAGTAACAGTGTTAAATAGCTCTATATTGTGATAGTAATCATTGCTAGAGTGTTTGTTCAGTAACAGTGTTAAATAGCTCTATATTGTGATAGTAATCATTACTAGTGTTTGTTCAGTAACAGGGTTAAATAGCTCTATATTGTATGGTATGGACTTGTATTAATTAATTAGTAATGTAAGTATAGTCAAATATGGTGGATTTGGAAAGATTTGCCATCCCAATTAAATGTTTTAACTAGAGACAAAGTGTTACACAAATGGCATACAAATGGTGGGGGCCGTCTTGACGGAGGATCTCGCAAACATCATATGTTTACTGGTGCTAGATCTATGTTTAGCTGGTGCTATAGATCTATGTTTACTGGTGCTAGATCTATGTTTACTCGTGCTAGATCTATGTTTACTGGTGCTAGATCTATGTTTACTGGGGCTAGATCTATGTTTACTGGTGCTATAGATCTATGTTTACTGGTGCTTGATCTATGTTTACCAGTGCTATAGATCTATGTTTACTGGTGCTAGATCTATGTTTACTGGTGCTAGATCTATGTTTACTGGTGCTAGATCTATGTTTACTGGTGCTAGATCTATGTTTTCTGGTGCTAGATCTTTGTTTACTGGTGCTAGATCTATGTGTACTGGTGCTAGATCTCGTGAGAGTGTATTACTGGAACAGAGAAAGGTTGATAAAGTAGATTTTCTCCTGATTTGTCTCTCTGAAAAAATGTTCTTTTAGTGTCAGAATGTTGGGAAGATTGTGTGGCTTCTAGCGATTGGGTCTAATGTTTAGTTCAGTGACCATGGGGTTAAAGAATGGTTCAGAAGCTGTGTCCCATTTGAATGAATAGAATCCCACCTGATTCCGTTTTTAAAAAAAAGAGGCGACCATGCGTCACACAGATACAGGAAGTAAACCGGAGATGTCGTACGTAGCAGTAGTGGCTCAGAGCCTCTGCCTGATGACCAAAAGCCGCCCTATCTCCTCTGGCCAACGGGCAATTCCCATTTAGTCTAGTGGATAAGATGTTGGCTTTCCACATGGGAGACATGGTTCGAATCCCGGGCATTACACTGGCATGTCTTTCCTTTTTTTTGTCTTGGGTGTAGTTTTGACGTCCTAAGTTTCAGACAGTCGCAGGTCACAGTGTGTGTAATGAGTAATTCGTAATATTAATTAGTAATGTATGTGTAGATTTGACGTCCTAGGTTTCAGACGGTCACAGGTCATGGCGTTCGCCGTGGACGAGATCAACAGAGACCCAGCCCTCCTGCCCAACGTGACGCTGGGGTACCGCCTCTACGACACCTGCTGCATCGTTCTGGGCGTGGGCTACAGAGCCGCTGTCTCATTGGTCAGCGGCAGGGAGGAGCGAGTCCGATTGGACGAAAACTGTGCTGGCTCCCCTCCGGTGCTGGGAGTCGTGGGCCCGGAGTCTTCGACGCAGTCCATCGCCCTGTCAAATATACTTGGTCTGTACCAAGTACCTCTGGTAAGTAATCTGTACTTATATATGTATACTTTATACATACATGTCAAGTATACTAAGTGAGCTTGTAGATCTGCTATTTTCACTACTTGTGTGCGACACTCTCGTATAATCAAGTAGAGCATTAATTTACAAAAAAACATACAAAAAATAAATATGGAGATGGTTTCTGCCTGACAGCAACGATATATTTTGTATATTTTGCAGGTCAGTAATTGTAATAAATGAATAATATTACATAATATTTTGTAAATTTGTCAGGTCAGTTATTTTGCCACCTGTTCGTGTCTGAAACTTTAATAAATGCAAGTATTACATTGTAGTTTGTACATTTTGATGGTCAGTCAGTTAATAAATATTACATACATTTTGTACATTTTGATGGTCAGTTATTTTGATAAATGAATATATTACATAATATTTTGTACATTTGTCAGGTCAGTTATTTTGCCACCTGTTCGTGTCTGACTGACCGTCAGCAGTTCCCTTCCTTCTTCAGAACCATCCCAAATGACGACTTCCAGGTATAATGCACACAAACTTGTCCATGTTGTAGTACTGTTTTAACTACCAGGTACTAATGCACACAAACTTGTCCATGTTGTAGTACTGTTTTAACTACCAGGTACTAATGCACACAAACTTGTCCATGTTATAGTACTGTGTTAACTTCCAGGTACTAATGCACACAAACTTGTCCATGTTATAGTACTGTGTTAACTACCAGGTACTAATGCACACAAACTTGTCCATGTTGTAGTACTGTGTTAACTTCCAGGTATAATGAACAGATTGCACTAACTAGTCCATGTTGCAGTATTGTAGGCCTGCCCCCTGAAAGGTGTTAATTCTAATAGTCAGTGGAAGAACAAAGAAGATCTCCTTTCTTTTTTATCTGTGGTGGAAAATACTCCCTTTCTTTTTATCTGTGGTAAAAAGAAGACACTATTTATTTTTATCTGTCGTAAAAAAGACACCCTTTCTTTTTATCATTGGTAAAAAAACAAAATATATTTTTTTTTATCTGTGGTAAAAAGAAAATACATAAACATCCATCCAATTCTTCCATCCATTGTGAAATGTGTAGGAGATGAACTGATCTGACTGTGTGCACTGAAGTCCTGACACAGCTACCTCTGCATGGGTCACGGAAGTATATTTTCTTCTATTGAAAATACCATAGGGAAATCTTCCAAAAATAAACTAACAGCCCGGCGGTGATTCTGTGAGGTATGTGAGTCATTTACGATATTGAGTTACATTTTGATAACGTCTGTCTTTGTAGAAAAATCTTTTATTTCCTCACTCATTAAATAGTACTTTTTCACAGTCAGTTGATGCTTCATATCCATATAAGTAAAATTGCTGGACTGATTTGTTTATTTTGGGAACACAGTTGTTATATCAGAATCAGAATAATATTCATTGTCACATCGCAGGTTTGCAGGTGTAAAACAGTGGGTGAAATAATTTTTTTGAGCAACAAGCTCCATTGTTGTGATTGTTGTGAAAGGTGAGAGTAGGAACGAAGATTTCTAGGTAGACCGAGAGCTTTGCCTTCTGGCTCAGCTCTCTCTTCGTCACCACAGTGCGGTACAGCGACTGCAATACCGCTCCTGCTGCTCCGATTCTCCGGCTGATCTCCTGCTCCGTCCTCCCCTCACTCGTGACTCTTTCACCTCAAAGCCTCATTCCCTACCCGGACTGCACAATCCATCGGTTTCCTGCTGAGAACCATGGCCTCAGATTTGTAGATGCTGATCCTCATCCCAGACACACTCGACTGCGAACCGATCCAGTGAGAGCTGAAGGTCTCGGACCGATGGTGCCATCAGGACCACATCATCTGCAAAAAGCAGTGACGCAACCCTTAGCTCACCGAACCGTATACCTTCTCCGCCACGACTTCGCCTTGAGATCCTGTCCATGAATATCACAAACAGGATAGGTGACAAGGCGCAGCCCTGGCGGAGGCCAACCCCCACCGGAAAATAATCCGATTTACTATACCGAGCACACGGACACAACTCTCGCTTTGGGCATACAGAGATTGGATGGCCCTCAACAAGGTCCCCCTCACCCCATATTCCCGCAGCACCTCCCATAGAACCTCCCGGGGGACCCGGTCATATGCCTTCTCCAAAACCACAAAACACATGTAGACCGGATATGCATACTCCCAGGCCCTCTCCAGGATCCCTGCCAGAGTAAAGAGTTGTTCCACGACCAGGACGGAATCCACATTTCTCCTCTTGAATCTGAGGTTCGACTATCGGCCGGACCCTCCTTTCCAGTACCTTGGCATAAACTTTCCCAGGGAGGCTGAGTAATGTGATACCTTTGTAATTGGCACACACCCTCTGGTACCCCTTTTTGATAGTAATCATTGCTATAGAGTGTTTGTTCAGTAACAGTGTTAAATAGCTCTATGTTATGATAGTAATCATTACTATAGAGTGTTTGTGCAGTAACAGTGTTAAATAGCTCTATATTGTGATAGTAATCATTGCTAGAGTGTTTGTTCAGTAACAGTGTTAAATAGCTCTATATTGTGATAGTAATCATTACTAGTGTTTGTTCAGTAACAGGGTTAAATAGCTCTATATTGTATGGTATGGACTTGTATTAATTAATTAGTAATGTAAGTATAGTCAAATATGGTGGATTTGGAAAGATTTGCCATCCCAATTAAATGTTTTAACTAGAGACAAAGTGTTACACAAATGGCATACAAATGGTGGGGGCCGTCTTGACGGAGGATCTCGCAAACATCATATGTTTACTGGTGCTAGATCTATGTTTAGCTGGTGCTATAGATCTATGTTTACTGGTGCTAGATCTATGTTTACTCGTGCTAGATCTATGTTTACTGGTGCTAGATCTATGTTTACTGGGGCTAGATCTATGTTTACTGGTGCTATAGATCTATGTTTACTGGTGCTTGATCTATGTTTACCAGTGCTATAGATCTATGTTTACTGGTGCTAGATCTATGTTTACTGGTGCTAGATCTATGTTTACTGGTGCTAGATCTATGTTTACTGGTGCTAGATCTATGTTTTCTGGTGCTAGATCTTTGTTTACTGGTGCTAGATCTATGTGTACTGGTGCTAGATCTCGTGAGAGTGTATTACTGGAACAGAGAAAGGTTGATAAAGTAGATTTTCTCCTGATTTGTCTCTCTGAAAAAACAGGATAGGTGACAAGGCGCAGCCCTGGCGGAGGCCAACCCCCACCGGAAAATAATCCGATTTACTATACCGAGCACACGGACACAACTCTCGCTTTGGGCATACAGAGATTGGATGGCCCTCAACAAGGTCCCCCTCACCCCATATTCCCGCAGCACCTCCCATAGAACCTCCCGGGGGACCCGGTCATATGCCTTCTCCAAAACCACAAAACACATGTAGACCGGATATGCATACTCCCAGGCCCTCTCCAGGATCCCTGCCAGAGTAAAGAGTTGTTCCACGACCAGGACGGAATCCACATTTCTCCTCTTGAATCTGAGGTTCGACTATCGGCCGGACCCTCCTTTCCAGTACCTTGGCATAAACTTTCCCAGGGAGGCTGAGTAATGTGATACCTTTGTAATTGGCACACACCCTCTGGTACCCCTTTTTGAAAAGTGGGACCACCACCCCAGTCTGCCACTCCCTCGGCACTGTCCCAGACTTCCACGCGATGTTGAAAAGACGTATCAACCAAGACAGCCCCTCACCGTTTGCCACTGTGGAGTTGTTGTTTAACTACCTCAGTGTCTTCCTTTCGGGAGATTGACGCCCCCATCATCCTCAGGCTCTGCTCCTGTCAGGGAGGGTGGGTTTGATGTCATTGGGTTTAGGAGTTCTCAAAGTGTTCCTTCCACCTCCCTACGACTTCCTCACTTGACGTCAGCAGAGCCGCGTCCTTGCTGTACGCAGCTTGGATGGTTCCCCGCTTTCCCCTCCTGAGGTGTCGTATGGTCTTCCAGAACAACCTTGGTGCAACTGAGTCCCCTTGGATAACATACCCCGATAGGCCTCTTTCTTCCGTCGGACCATCGCTGTCCACCAGGGTGTTCGAGGGTTACCGCCCTGTGAGGCACCTAAGACCATCTGACCACAGCTCACAGCCGCAGCTTCAGCAATAGAGGCTTTGAACATTGCCCATTCCTGTTCAATGTCCCCAACCTCCACAGGGATGCCAGAGAAGTCCCGCCAGAGAAGTCCCGCCGGAGGTGGGAGTTAAATTCCTTCCGGACAGAGGTCTCCTCCAAACGTTCCCAGTTCACCCGCACTACACGCTTGGGTTTGCCAGGTCTGTCCAGATGCTTCCGCCGCCATCTGAAGGAGTCACCCCCCTCCTGAAGAAACCGACACTTGACCCCTCTGAGATCAAGAACTACAGACCGGTTTCCCTTCTATCCTTCTTATCTAAAACTCTCGAACGTGCTGTCTTCAAACAACCGTCCTCGTACCTCCACCAGTACAACCTCCTGGACTCTCAACAGTCTGGGCTCAAAGTGGGTCACTCGACCGAGACTGCCCTCCTGGCAGTGACGGAGTCGCTCCATGCCGCTAGAGCGAACTCTCTCTCCTCCGTCCTGATACTCCTGGACCTGTCTGCAGCGTTCGACACAGTGAACCATCAGATCCTCCTCTCCACCCTTGAGGGGATGGGTGTCTCAGGCTCTGCACTCTCCCTGTTTGCATCCTACCTGACATACCAGGTGATGCTGAGAGGGTCTGCGTCAGAACCACACAGACTCACTACTGGGGTTCCCCATGGCTCGGTTCTGGGTCCTCTTCTTTTCTCTCTCTACACTACATCTCTTGGTGCTGTCATCCACTCCCATGGCTTTTCCTACCACTGCTATGCCGATGACACCCAGCTGATCCTCTCATTCCCCCCCTCTGACACACAAGTGGAGGCACGCATTGCTGCTTGTCTGGCTGACATCTCGGACAAGACCGAGCTAATGTTTCTCCCGGGGAAGGGCTGTCCGCACCGAGACATGGCCATCATCATGGATAATGCTGTGGTGACCTCAACTCGGACTGCGAAGAATCTGGGTGTGACCCTGGACGATCAACTGTCGTTCTCGGCAAACATCGCATCAGTGACACGGTCCTGCAGATTCCTCCTCTACAACATCAGGAGGATTCGCCCCTTCCTCACGGAGAAGGCAGCCCAGGTGCTCATCCAGGCTCTTGTCATCTCCCGCCTGGACTACTGCAACTCCCTCCTTGCTGGTGCTCCGGCATCTGCCATCAGACCTCTGGAGCTTGTTCAGAAAGCTGCGGCTCGTCTGGTGTTCAACCGCCCCAAGTTCTCCCACACAACTATCCTTCTCCGTTCTCTAGACTGGCTCCCCGTAGCGGCTTGCATCCAGTTTAAAACCCTGGTGCTAGCCTATAGGGCAGTGAAAGGAATAGCTCCTTCTTACCTCCGGGCTATGGTCGATGCCTACACCCCTGCCCGACCACTTCGGTCTGCCACCTCGGGGCGACTGATTGCCTCGTCACTCAAGGGTCCTTCTGGCCGATCCACACGGTCACAACTTTTTTCTGTTCTGACCCCACAGTGGTGGAATGAACTTCCCACTGATGTCAGGACAGCAGAGTCACTGCCCATCTTTCGCCGCAGGCTGAAAACCCACCTCTTCAGGAAACACTACCCTTCCTCTCTGCCTGGCCTACTTGCTGTTAACTAGTTGTACGAACGCTTTTTTTATTGTTGTATTGTTTTATTGGATCTTGTTTAGTCGATTTATTAACTTATTTGTTTTAGCTCCTGCTCATTTGATTTTGCTATTTTGTCTCATCTGTTTAAGGAAATAGGTAGCTGATATATTTCACTTTTACCTTAGCGCTAGGTATACTCTTGGTTGCTTGTTTTTGCAGAAAATGCACTTATTCTGGTGATTAGTAGTTTTCGTTCCCTACCTATGTTGAATGCACTTATTGTAAATCGCTTTGGATAAAAGCGTCTGCTAAATGACTGTAATGTAATGTAATGTAACTCACCACCAGATGGTGATTCACCCGAGTGTCCAGAACATACGGCCTCAGATCAGCTGATACGATTACAAAATCGATCATTGATCTTTGGCCTAGGGTGCTCTGGTACCAAGTACACTTATGAGCATCTTATGTTTGAACATGGTGTTTGTTATCGTCAGTCCATGACTAGCACAGAAGTCCAATAACAAACCACCACTCAGGTTCAGATCAGGGAGACCGTTCCTCCCAATCACGCCAGTCCAAGTATCCCTGTCATTGCCCACGTGTGCGTTGAAGTCCTCCAGTAAGACTATGGAATCCCCCACCGGAGCCCCATACAGGACCCCTTGCAGGGTATCCAAGAAGGCTGAATACTCTGAACTCTTGTTTGGCGCGTACGCACAGACAACAGTCAGAGTTTTCCCCCCTCCAACCCTAAGGCGGTCTCCCGTTCCAGATCAGGCTCCTTCCCCACCAGCGTAGTTACGTTCCATGTCCACAAAGTCAGCCTCTGCTTCCCCGGATTGTCTTCCTCCGGGCCGGGTCGCATCTCTTCTTCTTCGATAGTCCATGAAGTGTTTGGTGAACCATTCTTTGTCTGGCCCCTCACCCGAGACCACTTTTCCATGGGAGACCCTACCAGGAGCACTAGGCTCCAGACAACACAGCTTCCAGGTTCATTGGGGCACACAAACCTCTCCACCACGATAAGCTGATGGTTCCTTGGATGACCTACATGACCTACATGTCATCATACACATCTCGTATAGGACCACCCAACAGTATCACCTACATGCAGGGGCGTCGAGTCATGAGGGCAAGTGGGGCAGCTGCCCAGGCAGTAAAGATCCTGTCCAGTCTAGCTGCTCAAACTCGTGGGCGAGATTCACCAGAAAAAATATTTCTGCTCCGACAACAATAGATACATTACTGCAGTAACGTGAGCCGCCGGTCGTGGCCGGCGGCTCACGTTACCGCAGTGATACATAGGCTGCACCATTCACACCTTTTACAAAGCTAAAAGCTGCCGACTCCTGCATATCAATGGTCCAAGTGTGACCTGTTAAGTACCGTAGTCTGTAGGAGGCATAAGCTTCTGTCAGATGTCCTGAGGAGCCCAAAAGAGAATGGATTGTAGATTTGTTATTTCCAAAAGATTTGTATACATTTGAAAACTTTTGTATAATGAGTACTTTTACTTTTGGTACTTAGGGTAAGTACATTTTGATGCATTATACTTTTACTCAAGTACATTTTGAATTCCCGACTTTTAATTGTAACATTGTGTGTATTTCTACATTGCATTATTGATACTTTTACTTAAGTAAATCAATTGAGTACTTTTTCCACCACTGAAGGTAGAGTGTGTTGTTAATTGTTTTATGGTCGTTTCATTCATTAATTAAATAAAAAAATGTGTGTGCCCCCCCCCCCGCGCACGCCACCCATTTCAGATTCCGATTCGCCCAGTCAACATTATCAGGCTGGCTACGCGGGTGCCTACATGTCATCATACACACCTCATACAGGCCCACCGAACAGCACCACTCTATGTCCTCATACACACCTCATACTAAAATTGTAAGATTTTTTCTTGTCGATTATGGTAGGTCAGATGTTTGTTACAGATGTATGTATGTGACTATATCTAAAATGACCCTATGGCATTTTCAATGTAAAAACAATACTCTGTGACCCAGGGGGATAGCGGCCTCTAGTGGCAGTGATGTCACACCTCAGCGCTCTATCTGTCCATTCTTTAAAGCTGGCTCCAGACCAGACCGACTTTGGGCCGACTTGGCGTCGGGAAGCGTCGTATATAGTCGTCCAGTCGGTTAGGGATCCGTCGGGTGGTCCGTCGGGACCTTTTCGGCCGACCCAGAGCCAACCGAACATGTTCAGTCCTTTGGCCGACCGGGGCCCGACTGGAGTAGCTATGTAGCAGAGACGAAGTGACAACAAAAGGCTGTCGGTGTTGCCAGATTATGTGAGAGAAACAAGCGACCATGTCTATGAAAACCTACATTCACTGTTTCTCGTTGTCGCTCCCAGAGAGAGAGATTGATTGATTTGACCTACTTTTGCGCTGTGGTGATGTAATTTATTGGGAGCAGGTGTGTAAGATTCCAATAGTATAAACATTTTAATTGGCTTTCATATACTCTTAATATATTTTTTTCAAATTAGATTTGGCCTTATAGATCGAAATGTGCTCAGTTTTGGCTATTTTCTGGGTGCTAATTTCAATAAATTAATTAATGTATTTAATTTTGATTATTCAAATAACCGTTTTCAAAAATGTTGTGTACACGTCAGCAGTGGTGGAAAAAGTACTCAAATGTTTTACTTGAGTAAAAGTATCAATGCAATCAGGGCAGGAATTTCACGGTGGCCACGATGGCCATGGCCGTCTTTGCCCTTCTCATTGGCCGTGTGCCCCTCGAATAATGACATGCCTTCACGGCCACAGTGGCCGTGGTGCCCCAGCTGCGCCCAGCAACTGATTTAACAGTTTTTCCTCTGGGCTTTGGTGCGCGACACAACCCTCGTTTAAGTGAATTGCTTTCACCTGCTGCTGCTGTGCGGAGTGTGCGCAACAGGGCATATCACCGCCAAGCCAGGGTGACTTACCCAGGCCCATGAAATTCATATGCAGGTATAGTAGCCAATTAGAATGACATCTGCAAAAACTCATATACTCATATACTGATACAGAACCATATATTGGCTATATATTATGGCTGTCGGGTGGAAATCTTGTATGTTCCTTTTTTATTATTATTTAAAAACAATTTAAAATCGTGAAAATAGCCAATCTACAAGCTGTAATTATTAATAATTAAGAAATACTATATTTTAAAGAGTGAAAAATCAACTAAAGTCATTATTAGTGCAAGTTCAATCACATTTCATTTGAATGAAAATAACTTGTGGGTAAAATACATCCTGTGAATCTATTTACTTGAGTAAAAGAATTCAACATTTACTTGAGTAAAAGTACTAAAGTATTGGTATACAAATGTACTTAAAGTACCAAAAGTAAAAGTACTAAAATGTTTGAAAATAGCAGATCTACAAGCTCAGAACGCGTGCATCGCAACACGTTGTGAGCTTGTAGATCTGCTATTTTCAGGTATAAAATAGGGCTAAAGTGGTTAATGTATGTTTCATAATGATTTATATCTGCAAAGTAACTAGTAACTAAACATTTCAAATAATTGTTGTGGAGTAAAAGTATAGACAATTGGAAATACTCCAGTAAAGTAAAAGTACCTCAAAATTGTACTTAAGTACAGTGTCAGTACTTGAGTAAATGTACTAGTTACTTTACACCACTGCACGTCAGTGAAGAAAAAACGCTGGGAACATCCCTATGTACAAGTGACTTTGCAGGAAAACAAGCCCAAAGTCGCTTATAATAAGCAGACCTGGCAATGCTAATAGTCAAAAACAGCAGAGGGCGCTGTTTTTCCTTTTTATTTCCCAGATTGGTCTGAAAGTTATAAATGAATTAGCACATGAATGGCCAGTCGGCTGACAGACTTAAATGCCAACTTTTGCCAACCGAATACCAGTCTGTTGCAGTCTGAAGTAGTCTGAAGTAGTCTGAAGTAGTCTGTTTGGTCTGGAGCCACCTTAACCATCAAGGTCATTCTTTAACCATCAGGTAATTATTTAACCATCAAGGTCATTCTTTAACCATCAGGTCATTCTTTAACCATCAGGTCATTCTTTAACCATCAGGTCATTATTTAACCATCAGGTCAGAGCCATGCAGCACATCATGAAGAGGTTTGGATGGACCTGGGTGGGACTGGTGGTCAGTGATGATGCTGAGGGACGCAGCGCTGCCAGATCCTTAAAGGTACGGCAACACATTATTTTACACGATGGATATTAAAATGTGGAGGGAAAAAAATGACTTAGGCATCATTTCTGTCTACTCACTGGACAGTTCAGAAACCTGCCCACCAGTGACATCATCGATGGGGGATTCCAACCTAATAGAAACTACAGCCTTTCTCTTCTAGGCAGTGGGCCGAGTGCTCCAATTCTGACTTTCATTGATCCGCACTCAGGAACTGCATTCTTTTTTCAGGGTAGTCATATAAAATTCTTATAAGTACTGTAACGAATGTTTCCAGCTTCGATTCGTGCACCAGAATGAAAGAGACAGATTTTAAAAAATGCACTTTTTAACAGGCAAATATGCAGGGCAACTAAGAATCTCCATGGCAACCAGGAAGAAAACATTCTGCAAAACCGAAACTTCTGGTCCAAAAAGACTAAAATGAGCATAAAATATAGATTTTCATAACGAACTTGCAACAGCTATACCATAGGCTACTAATAGTTCATTAATAACTATTAGTATGGTTTTGCAGAATGTTTTCTTCCTGGTTGCCATGGAGATTCTTAGTAGCCCTGCATATTTGCCTGTTTAAAATTACATTTTTTTTACATTCTCTTGACCAATAAAGAGCACATTTCAAGAGCATGTAAGACTAGAAAAGGTAGCCAAATAAATGGTTTTGATCAAATGCAGTCTATTACACTGAGGTTCAATAAACCTACTCACTACCAGTGACCTTGAATTCGACATTGCGAATTGCATGGATATATTCTGAACACTTTGCATCTCAACATTTTTACAAAAAAGAAGTACTTGAACTGCATCAAAAAGCATATATTCAGTAGGGTATGGTAAATAGAGGTACACTAGAGGTAGTACAAAAAGTTACTTTTTTAGAGTGATTTATTCAAAGTTAAGATATTACATAGTATCACATTGCAGCAGCAAACTGTGGCATTGATGGATGACATGCCATGAGGTCCTTGTCTGTGGCCCAGCTACATTACTTCATATACGTACATTTTCTGCATTTGAGTGGATATCAGATCAGCCTTGAACTTCCCCTATAACCACTAGGACAGATGTTCTATAACATAGCATGTGTCATAGACGCACTGTGAGGAAAACTGGCACCTGAAGTTCACTTGAATGCATTGAAGTCAATGAGAGCAGTTTCTATCAGCTTATGAATATATTTTTTTTATAATTTCTACACAATCATTAACACATAGATCTTCATAATCATGTCGACCCATCTCTCAGACTGCAAACGTGAAACACAATCCACTCTTCTTCAAACATGTCACAATAATTTCCCAGATCCAGTTGTTTGTCACCTCTTGCACCTCTGCAATTGAGCCACTCCATACAGCCTGCAACACACAAACATCATTTGTGGTTATTGCACACAAACATAAGATAGAGATAACAAACACTGTACAAAATAACGAATGCAGCATGAGTGCACACACACTTACTTGACATACGTAATTTAACCCAACTAAATACATTAACTGGTAACTTTAGCTTAGAACTTGCCAAGAGAGAAAGAACAAATCACCAACCGTAACTATAATCTAAACACCAACTTTGACAACGGATGCACAGTGATAAGATCTTAACAGAAATTATACGAGATGGGAATCAATAAAATAATGAGGCAAAATAGTGTAGCAGAGCCAATTTATGATAGCGAGACATTTGTAAAGGGGTACATATTGATTGGTCACTGCTTAATAGTATCTTAAGCATTTGCAGCAGTTAAAACAAAATTTGCATCTGCAAACCATCTAGCCCTAGAATGTCTGTGATCTTACATACATTTCATGTATTCCAAATACACAGTCATAGATCACCCTCGCCGACGCGCTGTGTAGTGACCATCTGCGCGGCCGTAAAAGTGCTCTAAACTCCGTCTGTACTCACCCAATAATTAATTCCTAAGACTTGGAGTCATAAATTGTCCTCGAGTTTCATATCCATTTGAAAGTTCTGCCAGAAAACGTGTGTTTAGTCAAATATCTCCACTTTTCCACGAGCTGCACACGGACGACTTTCTGTACGGGGCGAGGGGCCTGGAATGATTGCAGGACTGAATATAGGCCTATGTAAACTTCCTTTAGGACGCACAAATGTTTGGGACACACAATTGGCAGGTGATGTGATTCATTACCCCGCACCAATCACAAGCACCTGTCAATTGTGTTCCACATTCGTTTGTGCTTCCCTGTGTCAATTTGTTATGACGTTTGTGATGACAAGAGGATGTTTGGGTAAATTTGGTCCTGCAATCATTCCAGGCCCCTCGCCCCGTACAGAAAGTCGTCCGTGTGCAGCTCGTGGAAAAGTGGAGATATTTGACTAAACACACGTTTTCTGGCAGAACTTTCAAATGGATATGAAACTAGAGGACAATTTATGACTCCAAGTCTTAGGAATTAATTATTGGGTGAGTACAGACGGAGTTTAGAGCACTTTTACGGCCGCGCAGATGGTAACTACACAGCGCGTCGGCGAGGGTGATCTATGACTGTGTATTTGGAATACATGAAATGTATGTAAGATCACAGACATTCTAGGGCTACAAACCATCCTGCTGTTGGCAACACTAACGTTATAATTATATAATATTGATGCTTAATATCATAATGTGCCGTCATCAACATGGCTCATTCTATTGTCTACATCCATTGTATACATCTTCATAAGAATAAGTCCAACAATCATCCCAAAACAAATATTACCTCTACCTCTGTTGTTTTCTTGATTCCATCTGAGCTGTATTTCCTGGTTCTGCTTTTCAAGTGGTACGAAGAACGTGATTGGCCAACTGAATTGCACAATACAGTAGGCGAGCTTTGATTGGTTTATACTTCACATGGGGTTGCCAGGTTTTTGAAAATAAGTAATGTTTAGTTAATGATATTATATCTAAGTTTTATTATTCTGGAGCAACTTTTCAGGTTGGAAAGATTTGATAATGTGTTCATAAACAATTAATCTACACAATACTAAAAAATTAGCCAGTTCCTTGTTGGGGATCAACCAACTCAAAAACTAAAGCAGATAGAGGCACTCGGCCCACGGCTTATTCCTGGAAAGTTAGCATGCTATAATTAGAAGCCATGGACACAGAGAGTAGTCGACTATTTTCAGTGTTTCAGTATAAAATGACTTGTCTTAGTTCTACTGGATAGCTTAGCTTCTCCACTAGTCCCTCCCTAACATTTTAGTCTAGTCTTCACTTTTTTTTCCTTCAAAATTGTCAGTACATTTAGCCATAGTTTTAGTCATCATAGCTTACTTTTTATTTAGTTTTCATCAGTGTAAAAAGGTATCGACCTACATTTCTCGTCATAGTTTTAGTTGACTAAATTAACCCTGATTGTTCTACCTTCTCAGTGTGAACTGCAGGCGGTCTGGTGTAGCCTGTCTGGCCTACATAGAGGTTCTAACCCTGGTTGTTTTACCTTCCCAGTCTGACCTGGAGCGGTCTGGTGTGGCCTGTCTGGCCTACATAGCAGTGCTGCCCGCAGACAGTGACCCAGCAGAGCTGCAGAGGATCGTCTCTGTCATGAAGACTTCTACAGCCAGAGTGGTGGCTGTGTTCGAACTGGGAGCACACATGAGGAAGATGATGGCTGAGGTATGTTCATTAACAGTTAATGTGTTCGAACTGGGAGGACACATGAGGAAGATGATGGCTGAGGTATGTTCATTAACAGTTAATGTGTTTGAACTGGGAGGACACATGAGGAGATGATGGACGGGGTATGTTCATGTAACACCTAATAAACTTTTAATCAACTGTCAATTAAAATAGCCGACTTTTGGAGTGCTACACCTGTGCGTAGCCAAGCATACAATGACTTGTCTTAGTTCTGCTGGATCGCATTTTAGTATATTTAGCAGTATATTTAGTCCTAGTTTTTGTCATCGTAGCCTCGTTTTCATTTAGTTTTTTAGTTTTTGTTTCGTTAGTGAAAAAAGGTAGTCTACAAACTTTTTGTCATAGTTTTAGTCGACAAAATGAACCATGCTAATAGTGGAACTATATAGTTCATTGTGTTGAACTCAACAGGTAATAAGGCAGAACCCAATCTGGGAACCCATGTTAAAAAAAAGGAAAAACAGCGCCCTCTGCTGTTTTTTTACCTTGGCTCAGGGGGGAGCTCCCAATAGAATGTGGGTACAGGAAATAGGCCCGTTTGGTCTGCCCTCAGCCCTCCTCTTCCGGTGGGGGCGCCTATGTTTTCATTCCCACTAACAACATTTCTCCACGGAACACTGACAACATTTCTCCCACGGAACATGGATCGTTTTGGTTACACGCCCACTTGTTTCTATAATGGAAGAACAAGTTAAAATGTTACTAACTTTCCGTGGTTTTGAGTTTGGGTTTGTTTCCAGTGGGAAGCAAACGCTTAGATGTAAATCCCGGCCACTACATTTGATTGGGTAAAGGACGGCCTGCTTCCTCGTCCGCCCACTTGTAGGCCAATGTTGACACGTTCTGAACGGCCCTCCCGACAGATGCAGTTAGCGCAGCTCTGAATCTGTTCTTGAGAGATTAGGCAGAACCTGACAGGACTACAGTATAACTATTAGTGTATTATATTGAACTCAACAGGTAACTAGAAAAGGTGCTCTTCGGAGCACAGGTCTCCGCCAGGCCAGGTAGGTTAGTGTGGGCCAGCAATGTTCGGAATTCGCCAATCAGGCTGGAATGGGAAAAATCAGGCACTTAACTAAAGAGATCATTGTCTACGCCAGGCCGTAAGGCATGGCGAGAGAGTATGTTTTGCACCCTGTCCGTCCGTCCGTCTGTCTGTCTGTCTCTGTCTGTCTCTCTGTCTGTCCGTCCGTCTGTGGACAGCTAATCTCTGACACCGTTGGCTTGATTGCAGCAAAACTGTGCACACACACCTGGATGCCAATTCAGAACCTCTGCCCCAAATTTTTCACATGGGCCTTTTATAGCCACCAGGAGGCCGCTTTTTGCAAAACAAATTTTTTGTCCAAACGTCACGCGAATGGGTACACAGAATCTCTATAGTCATTAAACGAAACAGGTTTTTCAGATTTTTCATATTCCATCCTGATAAAAATCAGGCTAAAAATGTCTTCCAAAGTTTGCAGGAGTGCTCCGTTTTGAACAAAATACCTCAAATCATGAACACAGCATGCAATTTCTGTGACATTTTGCACGCACATTCTCACTAGGCAGAGGAAGAAATGCCAAATCAGCCTCATGGTGGCGCTATAATAGGCTAATTCGTGTTTTACCTACAACTGCACCGATCTGTGTAAAACTTTGTATGTGCACTCCCTAAAGGCCAAGGAAAAACCTTTGCCGTGCATTTGTCACATCTGCCTTTTATAGCACCACCAGGAGGCCGACTTAGATAAAACAATTTTTTTTATATTACTCCTTCAGATTTTATCCAAATTTTACGCAAATCGGTAGACATCTCTATTAGTCATGTGATCATGACGGATCTGTTAGATTTTTCATATTCCATCCTGATTGGTTATGATTGACATCTAAAGTTTGCAGGAGTGGCCCGTTTTGAACAAAATGTTGCAAATCATGAACGCAGTGTCCGATTGCGGTGAAACTTTGCACGCACATTTGCACTACCTTGAGGCCACAAATGCCACCCTTTCAACATTGCCATATTGTAGCGCCACCAGGAGGCAGATTTTTGCATTTTAAAAAAATATATTACTCCTACAAATGTTGTCCAAACATCACGCAAATCAGTACAAATTATCTCTTTAGTTAAGTGATCAAGACGGATCCGTCCCATCCGCCTGATTTTTCACATTCCAGCCTGATTGTCGAATTCCGAACATTGCTGGCCGACACTAACCTACCTGACCTGGCGGAGACCTGTGCTCCGAGGAGCACTTTTTCTAGTTTGTACTGATTTGCGTGATGTTTGGACAACATTTGCAGGTGTCATATTTAAAAAAATAGTTTTGCAAAAATCAGCCTCCTGGTGGCGCTATAATAGGGCAATGTTGAAAGGGTGGCATTTGTGGCCTCAACGTAGTGCAAATGTGCGTGCAAAGTTTCACCGCAATCGGACACTGCGTTCATGATTTGCAACATTTTGTTAAACAGGCCACTCCTGCAAACTTTAGATGTCAATCTTAAGCCAATCAGGATGGAATATGAAAATATAACAAATCCGTCTTGATCACATGACTATAGAGATCATGTCTACCGATTTGCGTGGAATTTGGATCAAATCTGAAGGAGTAATACCCCAAAAATTGTTTTATATAAGTCGGCCTCCTGGTGGCGGAATAAAAGGCAGATGTGAAAAATGCAGGGCAAAGCTTTTTCCTTGGCCTTTAGGGAGTGCACATACAAAGTTTTACACAGATCGGTGCAGTTATACACGTAGGTAAAAACACGAATCGGCCTGTTATAGCGCCACCATGAGGCTGAGTTGAAAAAGTTCAAGTGGCATTTCTTCCTCTGCCTAGTGAGAATGTGTGTGCAAAATTTCACGGAAAATGCATACTGTCTTCATGATTTGAGGCATTTTGTTCAAAACGGAGCACTCCTGCAACTTTGTAAGCAATTTTTAGCCAATCCGGATGGAATATGAAAAATCTGAAACACTTGTTTTGTTTAATGACTATAGAGATACTGTGTACCGATTCACGTGACGTTTGGACAAAATATGTAGGAGTACTGTCAAAGAAATATTTTTAGCAAAAAGCGGCCTCCTGGTGGCGCTATAACAGGCCCATGTGAAACATGTGGGGCAGAGGTTCTGAATTGGCATCCAGGGAGTGTGTGTGCACAGTTTCGCTGCGATCAAGACAACATTGCCAGAGATTAGCTGTCCACAGACGGACGGACAGACAGACGGACGGACGGACGGACAGGGCGCAAAGCATAATCTCTAGCCATGCCTTACCAAGCCTGGCAGAGACAATAAGGCAGAACCTGACAGGACTACAGTAGAACTATAGTGTACTGTGTTGAACTCAACAGGTAATAAGGCAGAACCTGACAGGACTACAGTGGATGGCCAGTGTCTCCTGGGCCGCGTATCCCGGCTTCCATACTCCTGAATTCATGCCGTACCTGACAGGCACCCTGGGGATCGCTATCCGTCGCGCGGAGATCCCGGGACTCAAGGACTTCTTTTTGAAACTCCAACCTGATGATGAAGACCCTGACAACAGCCATGAAAATAACATAGTGATTCTGTTTGTTTACATTTACTGTTTAAGAGATGCTTTACAAAACGAAGAAAGAAAAAAGAAAGAAAACAGAAAACTAGTCAAAAGGCTAAAAACTAAGCATAAAAAACATTGAAATTAAAAGGCAAAAAGGGGGATTAGAATTAGGTGGGGAAAGTGAGTCTGAAGAGGTGGGTTTTGAGGGAGGTTTTGAACAGGTGGGGAGGGCGGCTTTGCGTGAGCTGGGAGTGAGTTCCAAATGGAGGGAGCTGCAACTGAGAAGGCCCTGCTGTCACCCCAGGTTCATTTCTTATGCTGCGTTCACACTGGCAGATACAAAAGATACAAAGTTACACAGCATATTTGTAGCTCTGTATCTTTGTAGCTGAAGTTGAAGCCAGCGCAACTTATTTGTAGCTTTGTAGCTGATTTTGTTGCAGCCTAAAATGTTGGATGTATCTTTGTAGAAGCCCAACAAATCCACGGTGAGGCCTTTAGGAGGTCCATTCAAGCAAGCCTCAAGTGGAGCCTGCAGTACCACCACGGCCCAAGAAACATTAACGACAGAAGGAAATGTTTGGAATGGGGGGAGTCTGGTGCAACGCTCAGGTCCTGGACCTGGTAAGACGAAGGAGGAGCCCTGCCAGGAGGCCACCCACAGAGCCTAGTCCCTCCACGTGCCAGAGCCTCTCCTCTCCCCAGTCCCGGCAAAGTAGATCCGGAGAAGAGCACTGAGTGGCCCTGTCTTTCCCTAAGAGGACTGACCGTGGGTAGCTACTGGGACGTAAGTCGGGGCTTGATCAACCCCGGCTGGGTCACCCGGGCGAGGGTGTATGTTGTATGTTGCGAGACCCGAAACACCCGATGACCCCAGGCTACAACACTGATGATACGTCGCAGGTGCATCCATGTGATGTTTTTCTTTATTAGTTATTCTATTTATAGTGGCTCATAGGAATAGACTTTGTGACAACCAGGAATAGATTGGTGACCACTGGAGAGACGGTTGACAGCCGGAATGTAGACGGTATCCGGGAGCAGTATGGGTTAGCGCCCTAGTCTGTGTCTTCCGTGAGGAAGAAGCCCAACAAATCCACGGTGAGGCCTTTAGGAGGGCCATTCAAGCAAGCCGCATGTGGAGCCTGCAGTACCACCACGGCCCAAGAAACCATCACGCCAGAAGGAAATGTTTGGAATGGGGGGAGTCTGGTGCAACGCTCAGGTCCTGGACCTGGTAAGACGAATGAGGAGCCCGGCCAGGAGGCCACCCACAGAGCCACAGAACCGTGCCAGAGCCTCCCCTCTCCCCAGTCCCGGCAGAGTAGTTCCGGAGAAGCGGACTGAGTGGCCCTGTCTTTCCCTAAGAGGACTGACCGTGGGTAGCTACTGGGACGTAAGTCGGGGCTTGATCAACCCCGGCTGGGTCACCTGGGCGAGGGTGTATGTTGTATGTTGCGAGACCTGAAACACCCGATGACCCCAGGCTACGACACTGATGATACGTCCCAGGTGCTTCTTTATTGTATCTTCATGTCGCTGTCTTCCATTGAAAAATAATGTTAGCCTGTATCTTTGTACAGTATCTGCCAGTGTGAACACAGCATTAGCCTTGAGGACATCCAGGAGGTTGGCATCACCCGACCTGATGGAACGGAAGGGGGCGTGGCGTTGGAGGAGGTCAGAGAGGTAGGGGGGAGCCGGGTTACTGAGGGTCTTGTAGGTGGTGATCAGTATCTTGAAATGTATTGTGTGTGTTTGACTGGGAGACAACGAAGGTCATGGAGGACTGGGTGATGTGGTCCCTGGATCGGGTTCTGGTGAGCAGGCGGGCAACAGTTTTACACATACTGTAGTTTATTGGGAACTTGGGAGCTGACACTGTTTAGTAGGAAAGGAAATTACTGTAACACTGTATTTTATTCATGCTTATACAGACTTCATGGTGTTGTTTCTCCTTTCAGGTGAGGCAGTTTTGGGAGCACACGTTTGGGTGTAGGTTTGCCCCCGTACCGTCAGGCTGGGTGGATGGTGGAGGTGGAGATAGGGTGTGCACCGGACTAGAGGACCTGGGTGCATGCGGGACGGCCCTGTTGGACGTGTCTGACCTCAGGGCCGAGTACAACGTCTACAAGGCTGTGTACGCCCTGGCCCACGCCCTGCACGACATGCTGCAGTGTGCCCCGGGAAGAGGGCCCTTCTCTGGGCACAGCTGTGCCGGCCTGACCACTGTGCAACCATGGCAGGTGGTTATTCATGTAGGCTCCAGGGCCTGTAGTGGTCCTATAGTGACACAACGGGGAGGGAAAATGACAAAGCTGCAAAAACTGAGGCTTTGGGGTGCATAACTGATGCTTTGGAGAGCAAGGTCTGATCTCAGAGGTCTGCTGTGGACAGTTCAGAAACCTGCCTACCAGTGACATCATCGGTAGGCAGTCATTTCAAACAATTTCATTATTAATTAATGCAAGAACAATGGCTTCTATTTCAGCTAATTTTCCAGGAAGTGAAAGGCTGTAGTTTCTGATTGATTGATTGATTGATTGATTGATTGATTGATTGATTGATTGATTGCATACTTCATTAGTCAACATGTAAACAGAACAGAGGTACAATAAAACACTTGGGCTAAAAGGAGAACACAAAAAAAGTCCTGGGGACTTGTTTTCATTGTGTGGTCCTAACCCATACCCATCGATGATGTCACTGGTAGGCAGGTTTATGAACTGTCCACAGACCACCAATGAGACACAGAGCGAATAGACAGAAATGGTACCATCTTATATTGAGCATTACTGAGGACCAATTATTTGAAGATAAGTATAATATAATATCATAATTATCATTAGTGAGGAGCAATGAAGATAAGGTTGAAAATGGGTGATGTCGCCTCACAACTAGAAGGTCCTGGGTTCGATTCCCGCCAGGGACGCGGTGGGCGCTGGGGGCTGGGGGCGTGTCTTCTCCTCCACGTCATCCCCTAGGTGGGGTTGGCGAAAGGGCCTTTCTGTGTGGAGTTTGCATGTTCTCCCCGTGTCCCTATATGGTAAGTACCCTCACAAAAAAACATGCGGTAATCCTGGTCTCTATACTGCCTCCCCCTGGTCAGCCAGGGCGCCTGATGGAGGGTAAAGGAACTGGTTGGAATAACGTGTTCCTTCCACGCGCTACGTCCTACCGGGGAAACTCTCCCCTGCCAGGTGATAAGCAGCGGCATGCTCACTCCTCATGTATTGAAGGAAGCATGAGCTCAGTTCGGGAGAGTAACGCCCAGGATAACAGCTTAGGCAATTGGCACTGGGTGAAAGAATTGGGTTACAAAAATCATGGGATAAAAAATGTATAAAGAAAATGGGTGAAGTAGTTCTTTAATACAACAGGTCATGTCAGTGAAACTATAGTGCGCATAGAGAACTGAAGTGTGACATTACTGCCACTAGAGGGCGCTATCCCCCTGGGTCACAGAGAAGTGACTCTGGGTCTGGGTCGGAACTGTTACAGTTTGTCTCGGGTCTCGAGACTCCGACTGTGAAATAGACGGTTCCACTAATACCCGAGTGGCCCCCCCGAGGGAGGGGGGGTTGCTCAGAAGACAGTTGACTGGCAGCTATTTATATTATCACTACATAATGTTATATCATTGACCTAAATGGCGATATATTAACAAGGATAGGATGATTAAAAAATCGTTGTCTGTATTAGCCTTGATGATCGGCTTGACCCAAGGCTCTGTCTGTATCAGAAACGACTTTGGACAGGTGGAAAACTTCAGTTAAACTTGCAGAGTGACGCAGTACTTTACCTAAGTTACATCTTTTGATAGTTGTACTTGAATGTTGACATGAAATAATAATCCTGTTTAGTGTTTCACTACATGTTCGAAGTTGGTTTAAAGATACCAAGGATTCTTGGACATGTCCTTGGACATGTGACCGACTCATTTATATACGCCAGTTATATCAAATATTGTTGATTAACGTAACGTTTTGGTTAAAGAGGTGGTGCCATGGTTTTGCACTTTTTCTGTTTTTCATGTGTCTATAGAGCACAGGGGTGGACTGGCCATTTGGCGTACCGGGCAAATGCCCGGTGGGCCGCGGGCCAGTGGGCCGCTGGGCCACCCAAAAAAAAACAAAAACAAAAAAAAAGTTTTTTTTATTTTTTTATTTTTTTTAATCAAATATTTTTGCTCCCGTTTTAGGATTATTACGGTCATTTCAGGGTCGTGTGGCCCAATTATTAGTTACGTTAATGTTTGGGCTGGGATGCTTTCCAGCAGGGGCCTCAGTGCGGCTGCAGAGTTCATGTGCAGGGCTGGGCTGAAACAGTGAAACCCCCCCCCGTTGACAAAACGGTCCGGGGGGTGGTGGGCCGGTCCGGACCAAAATGCCAGGGCTGAATTTTGGTCCCAGTCAGGCCCTGATAGAGCATCGCAGTTCCCGCCCACTTCCTGGTTTTTCCTGGTGCCGGAAGGAAAAACTCAATGCATTTTTCCCATTGACATTTCCAAAAATATTTATATCAATTAATTTAAGCCTAGAATCAAGCCATCCAGGGTCCTGGTGAATCATGACCATAAAACGTTTTTTTCTGTGATTTATTTTATTTTATATTTAATTATATGATATACTATATTTAATAAATACCCTTTGTTTTGCCGTTTTCAAAAAAAAATAATCACATAATCAAACGTTTTATGGTCATGATTCACCAGGACCAGTTGATAGAACTTCATTAAGCCCCCTGGTGGTGTTTTTAATGGTGTTTTATGTCTTCTCTGACTATTTTGAGTGCCAATAGAGAAACAGCGCTTTAGTGACATTGTAAAAATATACCCTCCCCCTCATTATCATAACACAACAGGTGTGGGCATGAGGAGGAGGAGGGACTAGGACAGGTGGGTGGTGCTAAGGTGGTGGAGGAGGTGCTAAGGTGAGAACCAGGTATACTTAATGAACTGGAGGCGTGTCCACATAAAAACATAATTTTAACAATTTCTGTACACTTTTTTGAAAAAAATCTTCCTCCTAGTATAACCATAATACCTGATGATTATGTTTTAGGGGGGGAAAAATCACTGAAAATCACGGCACCCCATCTTTAATGGTTCAAAATGGTAAAACAGTTGAGTTGTCATAGCGTGTTGTTACCGGTATGCTCTGCTAAGCACAATGGAAACTCCAAAACCGATTATAATGTTAAATAACAGAAATTAACGTGGATTATAGTTGGCAATGAAGAAGGATCACACACATCTAAAGAACGTAGATTGGACAAGCTGGACAAGTTAGTACTGACGTTGGCAAACAATTTTAGGTTCGGGTATTTTGGGGCCTCGGGTTATGTACGGGTTCGGTTCTGGTATATCACGGTTCTATACGGGTCGGGGTCCGACAGCTCTCGGTACTGTTCGGGTCCGGAACTCAGATTTCTAATAACTACTCCATACCCGGTGAAGTGCGCAGGTGAAAGTAGTTGCAAATGTGGGGTTATCCAGCGTCCCATCGTTTCAGTTTTATCTTGATTTAATTTAAGGGAATTGCTGTTCATCCACTGCTCGGTGCTGGAGAAAATGTATATAGAAGTGCTCTATATAATGTATATTGTATGTACACTATTATTATATATGTTTTATTATCATCTCATGTCCAATGTTTCCAGCTCGTGCATTACCTGGAGAAGGTCAGCTTCACCACGTCAGCTGGTGATCATGTATCATTTGATGAGAACGGCGATCCTCTACCAATCTATGATGTCATGAACTGGGCGTGGCTTCCTGACGGAAGCGTCAAGCTCCGGAATGTGGGCGGAGTCAGGATGTCCGCCTCTGGCAACGCAGAAATCGTCCTGGACGAAGATATGATCTTCTGGAACTTTGAATCCACCAAGGTTTTTTTTAGCAAAAATAAATGTTCTGGAGCTCATGATGAGACTGAGAGTGTGATTTAGTTTGGACCAGGGGTCTTCAACGACGAAGGACCCCTTAGCTGACAGAGAGTTGAAGCAGGGACCCCCACTACATTATCCTATATTAAAATTGCCGTTCACGTTCACGGCAATGATCCGTTCAAATGATTTGTTCAAATGATTCGTTCAGTAGCGCTATTGTCTACTTAAAAACAACACAACCGCACCGCTGTTTGTCTGTCGCGGGAAAAGCCCGCCCTCCCGTCCTGTGTACGGGGGAGGGGGTGCATGAACAAAATCGTGAATTTAACTGTTTCAGGATGTGAACGGATTTGTTCACGTTAACGGTAAAGAACTAGTTCTCATGAACAAATCGATCATAAACGACCCATCACTAATGGGAGGGCGTACGGGCGGGCAGACCTCTGACATCATTCTGACTCAGCCATAAACAAAACCATGGCCACTTTCAGACATTTAACCACATAGTAAACTTGACCTTTGGCTCTGTATTTGGTTCCCTCTTTTTTCCCCTCTACACCAAACCTCTTTGCCGGTGTAGAGGCAAAGTGAGCTAGCGCTGCGACACGTGGCGAGCTTGCATATCAACTATTTTCTGCGAATGTTGCAGCAGAACACGGATTCTAAGGTTCAAGTGGTTAATGTAAAAATGCAGATCTATGGTTTAAACTGAAATGTATTGTTGTTATTTTGCTGTCCAGCTGTTCTCCTGGAACCTGGCTGGTTTCATTCATTATTTATAATTTGATACATTTTAAAATGATTATTAATTACATGACTATAATTAACGTAGAGGTATCATTGTTATTGTAGCCTCCTGAGTCAGTGTGCAGTGAGAGCTGTTCCCCTGGAACCCGTGTGGCCAGAAGGAAAGGAGAACCTGTCTGCTGCTTCGACTGCATCGCCTGTTCTGACGGACAGATCAGCAACAAGACCGGTTGGTTTACATCTGCGGTTCTCAACCGTCTCAAAATCGATTGATTGATGATGACTACTTAACACAGCTGCCGTGTTAAGTAGTCATTGTCAATCAATCGATTGTGTTCCGACATGGCTCAATGGAATAGGCTACTATACTTTAAGTTGATTTACAGAAAATGACTTTACAGGAAAAAAAAGTCCAAAGTTGCTTATAATAAGTGGACTTGGCAACACTGACAGAATGGTAGACAGCGGTTTTCTTAGTTCATAGTAGGGTAGTAAGATGTAGCAATGTTGAGCCTTTTTAGGATGATACTTGTCCGTCTAACCTTCACTTGGTGAAAAGCAATGATAATGGGAGGGCATTCCTAAGGCTTACCCCCTGATACTTAAGGGAGTATGTGTTGGGTATGCTGCCCTGATTCATAAATGTAACACCTCACACATACTGTATCTCCTTACCTGACTCCGCCAGATGGGGGCGGTATTGACTTCACAATACAGCCTCCATCTGGATTCACTCAGAGAGTAGAGCTGCCCGCACCGCTGCGTGTGCGAACCAATCAGCGGCTGCTAGGGGCGGGATCATCCAATCACCGGGACCGCCCCTTCATCGATTGTGCTACCGAGGTCCCAGATGGAAGTAGCCTGTGAAACAAAAATGGCGCAAGTTTCTTCCATCTGGCGGAGTCAGGTTACATATCTCCCACATACCCAGGTAAAGGTATACATCTCTGAGCCATTCATATGCATGTACCCCCTGTGGTGTCTGCCAGCAAGGACCTCACACACCACCATTACAGTCCTACTGAGCGTGTGCAGAAAACCCTCCCACCCCTCCCACCCCACCACCCCAACTACTTCTGAGCATTTGCAAAAAAACTACATTTGATTAGAAGTTGTGGCTTATAACCCCACCCACCCCACCCACAATTCTGCATGCTAATTCTGGTAGGACCCCCCTAGTAACCCCCCCCCCCCCCCCCCGCCGTCGTCGTCACACCCACACCCCCAGTGGGGGGGTGGTTTATAACCCCCCCCCACTGGGGGCTTTGGCTTATCCCCCCCCTGCTACCAACACTAATATATATATATATATATATATATATATATATATATATATATATATATATATATATATTTTTTTTTAGGGCTTTCACGACTACAGATTTTTACTGGTCGACTAATTTGACCCAGTGGTAGTCGACTAGTCGACCAGTCGATATTAACCTATTAATATATAAATTATATATGTATATTTTTAAAAAATGCCATTGTTTTAATGCCATTACTATTATTATTATCCTCCTGCCTTTATTTTTATGCCGTTTTAAGGGAAGTGCTTCTGGCACAGCAGCGTCTCCAAGGATCCTCAAAAGGGGGTTATTGCCCAATAATAGGCTATTATATGTGTGTGTATATACACCAGACAATTGTTCAAGTCGCTCCGGTCCGAGTCCAAGTCGAGTCCCAAGTCATTTGGTCCCAAGTCCAAGTCGAGTCCCAAGTCGTTTGGTCCCAAGTCCAAGTCGAGTCCCAAGTCATTTGGTCCCAAGTCCAAGTCGAGTCCCAAGTCAATCCAACCCTCAGGTCCGAGTCCCAAGTCGAGTCCCAAGTCATTTGGTCCCAAGTCCAAGTCGAGTCCCAAGTCAATCCAACCCTCCGGTCCGAGTCCAAGTCGAGTCCCAAGTCATTTGGTCCCAAGTCCAAGTCGAGTCCCAAGTCTTTCTGTTGTGGGCAAGTCAATAATGCATTTAACTTGAAGGTTAAGGATGATTGTATTTTAATATATTATAAGAATAGTATAACTATCTGTGAAATATAACCCATTTATTTCACAAAATAATGTGTTGGCAAATGACCAATATTTAGTTATATAGGTCTCAATATGTCACATTCAGCCCTGGACTTCACTGACTGAAGTAGGGCTCACATTAATCACATTAGATTCACAGAATGAATTTTACCCACAAGTTATTTTCATTCAAATGAAATGTGAATGAACTTGCTCTAATATTGACTTTAGTTGATGTTTCAGTCTTTAAAATATAGTATTTCTTAATTATTAAATAATTACAGCTTGTAGATTGGCTATTTTCACGATTTCAAATTGTTTTTAAATAATAATGAAAAAGGAACATACAAGATTTCCACCCGACAGCCATAATAAATAGCCAATATATGGTTCTGTATCAGTATGAGTCCGTTTTTGCAGATTTCATTCTAATTGGCTACTATGCCTGCATATGAATTTCATGAGCCTGGGTAGGTCACCCTGGCTTGGCGGAGATATGCCCTATAGCGCACACTCTGCACAGCAGCAGCAGGTGAAAGCAATTCACTTAAACGAGGGTTGTGTTGCGCACCAAAAAACGGACTAAGACTTTATTGCTGTTACCATGGATAAAGTAAATTCGACAGTGGTGAGTGACTTTCATGTTTACAAGTACGTATATCTCGCTGGCTGGTGCTACTGTTGTTGTTGGGGTGGCTGGGGTCATAAACAAAACACGAACTAGTTGCATCGCCAGGCGTTGTGAGCTTGTAGATCTGCTATTTTCGCTTGACTCGCTTCTTTTGGGCTGGTTTTCCTAGACCTGGTTGCTTGTTTTTCCTCACAACACTGGCACTGATGATAACTAGACGGCAGCCGTCATAGAATCAAAATGACCCCGCTGGGAGCGGTGGTGGCGTTTGTGGTAGAGTGAGCATGGATTTGTATGAAGAGAGATTGCGCATTTGCGGTAGAGTGAGCATGGGTTTATATAAAGAGAGAGAGGACATTTGCGGTAGAGTGAGCATGGGGTTGTATTAAGAGAGATAGCGCATTTGCGGTAGAGTGAGCATGTGTTTATATAAAGAGAGAGAGCACATTTGCGGTAGAGTGAGCATGGGGTTGTATGAAGAGAGAGAGGCATTTGCGGTAGAGTGAGCGCATTTCACACACAGATCATTCATAGGGGAAAAAACAAAACGAGTCATTAGAGTCATCTTGTCTCGAGTCGAGTCGAGTCGGGAGTCATTGGCTAGCAAGTCCGAGTCGAGTCTCAAGTCTCGTTGGTCTTTTACCTTCCAAGTCCGAGTCGAGTCGCAAGTCTTTACCTTCAAAGTCCGAGTCGAGTCGCAAGTCGTCAAATATGCGACTCGAGTCAGACTCGAGTCGAGTCACTATGACTCGAGTCCAATTGTCTGATATACACACACACACACACACACACACACACACACACACACACACACACACACACACACACTGTGTCTTTGTTAGACTCTACAGAGTGCACCAGTTGTCCAGAGGACTTCTGGTCCAGTCCCCAGCGTGACCACTGTGTCCCTAAGAGTGTGGAATTCCTCTCCTACCATGAGGCCCTGGGTATCTCCCTGACGACCATCTCGTTGCTGGGCACACTTTGCTGCGCCATTGTCCAGGGAATCTTCGTCTATCATCGAGACACACCCATGGTACGCGCCAACAACTCGGAACTCAGCTTCCAACTTTTGCTGTCACTGAAACTGTGTTTCTTGTGCTCACTTCTGTTCATCGGACATCCCAGACCGTGGACTTGTCAGCTGAGGCACGCGGCATTCGGGATCAGCTTTGTGCTGTGCGTCTCGTGTATCCTGGTAAAGACTATGGTGGTGTTGGCTGTGTTCAAGGCCTCCAAGCCTGGGGGTGCAGGCATCATGAAGTGGTTCGGTGCGATGCAGCAAAGAGGAACAGTTCTGGCTCTTACTGCCATCCAGGCAATAATCTGCACAGCCTGGCTTGTGTCTGCCTCACCAACTCCACATAAAAACACACAATACCACAGTGATAAGATAGTCTATGAGTGTGAGGTGGGATCAACAGTTGGTTTTGCCGTGTTACTAGGTTATATCGGTTTATTGGCGCTCCTTAGTTTCATCCTAGCGTTCATGGCAAGGAATCTTCCAGACAACTTCAACGAAGCCAAGTTAATCACTTTCAGCATGTTGATCTTCTGTGCCGTGTGGATAGCCTTCGTCCCGGCGTATATCAGCTCTCCGGGCAAATATGCGGATGTAGTGGAGGTGTTTGCTATTTTAGCGTCTAGTTTTGGCCTCTTGGTGGCGCTGTTTGCACCCAAGTGTTATATAATGCTTTTGAAACCCGAGAGAAACACTAAGAAGTCCATCATGGGACGCGCCACCACCAAGACGTAGGAGTAGAAATGCAAAAATGTGTAGGAGTAATATAAACAAATGTGTTTTGCAAAAATCGGCCAATGTTTTTGGCAAAGAGATTTGGTGTAGATGGAGAAACCCTCCTTTAGAGTAATGGTAAATAGTTGTTTAAATAGTTCAATGAAATTTCAATGTTATTCTATTTCAAACATTTAGAGAAGTCTGAGAATGGCACTTTTCCCATGGTAATAAATGGTATTGCACTATTGGTTTTGAATGAATGTTTATTAGAGATAATGGCAAAATAGTTAATTGTTCCAATATGAATGATAATTATCAAAATGGGGTTCATTAACAACATTGTGCTGATCAGAGCAATGGTCAGCAAGTTATGGATATTTGCAATGTTAGACACTGCTGTAACACTGATGTAGTGCCATGTTCGGTGAGGATTGGAGCAACACTGTGCCTGTGGCCCCCGGGGGCCATGTTAGGGTGGCCAACAGTGTTTATGCACATCAGGGGCACCCGGGGGCAACGAGGTGAAACAATGACGATGAAACAGTTGATGGTGATGAAGAAACAAAGGAAAACACAATCAACTAAAGTACACTTAACCAAGGGAAGGTAACTTAACAAAATGATACATCCATAACTAACAAATGATGAATCAGTACTTACTCAAATAATGCATCAAAATAGGAACACAGGAAAATGGAACACAGGAAACTAAACACAAACTAAATCGCATGCCTCTCAAACACCTTTTAAAAGGCCTACTGCAATTGGTTGCAGGTGGTGGTAATCGCAAACAGTACAGGTGTGTAGAGTAAATACACAGTCTATAGCTCCTCCCACCTGGGATTGAGCAGGAGGGGATTTTCTACACTTACCATCAAGCACAAAGCAATAAAATATTGACGCACAAAAGGCGTAAGTGACGTTTTAGCTCAAATCTAATTGTTAAAAAAAATAGATATATACATATATTTTACTTTTAAAATATCAATTCCTTGAAGCTTAAAGGGATTGTAGGCGATTCAGAGATAAACAAAGAAAAAAACTCCAGCAGTTCGTTTCCCCGACCACCAGGGGGTGACGCAGTGAGGACTTCCATAGAGTCAAGGGGACTTCTAAACGGGCCATGCCGAATATAGGTTACTTTATTCGGATACAATTCGCGGAACTGCCCGCCCCTGCCGGTTCTCTGAATTTTTATTTTTAAATAGGCTCTTTCATGACAAATTGACCACATATATGAAGTTAAACAACTAAATTCTATCCAACCGCTATCTGAAAAGTAAATTATGTGCCTCAAAAACGAAGTTTGAGAGCGTTTTCAAACCGAAAGTAAAAAGTTCACACGGACACGGACGCGCACGGATGCGCACATGCGTGCGTTAATTTACGGCCCGACACAAACATAAACAGTAGGGAAATACGGATTTCAGAAAGAGGACTGTGTTTCAATGCAGGAAAACACCCCAGCATCATTATATAGTGGCTGATAGAGGGGGGAAAATGCAAAATATATATATGGAGATATTTTTCAAATTTAGGCTTAATGTTGCCAACAATCCCTTTAATCTGTATAAAAGTACAGACTGCTTAAATGTTTTTTTTACATGCAGTTAAAACTTGTTTTTTGCTCTCCTATAAAATTCTGAAAATGTCACTTACGCCCTTTGCGCTCCAAGCCCTCGTGGTAATAAGAAAGCAGGTAAACGGGGAAAAAACGAGCCAGCTGGAACCGAAACTGGTTCATCAGAGTGATGCCGCAACGCAAATGAAAATGACGCAACGCAAATGAAAATGGCGCAACGCAAATGAAAATGAAAACTAGAAAAAGTGCTCCTTGGAGCACAGATCTCCGCCATGTCAGGTACGTTATTGTGGCCTCCTGGTGGCGCTGTGAAAAGGATGCCATTTCATTTCTTCCTCGGCCTAGTGGGAATGCGCGTGTGAAATTTCACGGAAAGCGCAAGCTCATGATTTGAGGCATTTTGTTAAAAATGGACCAATCCTGCAAACTTTGGAAGCCAACCTTAGCCAATCAGGATGGAATATGGAAAATCGGACAGATCCATGTTGATTGCATGACTATGAAGATACTGTGTACCAATTTGCATGACGTTTGGATAAAATCTGTAGGAGTAAATGGGTTTTGCACAAATCGGTCTTCTGGTGGCGCTATAACAGGCCCATGTGAAAGATTTGGGGCAGAGGTTCTGAATTGGCATCCAGGGAGTGTTTGTGCACAGTTTCGCAGCGACCGGGCCAACGGTGCCAGAGATTAGCTGTTCACAGACAGAAGGACGGACGGACAGGGTGCAAAACATACTTTCTAGCCATGCTTTTCGGCCTGGCGGAGACAATGATACCACGCAAATGACATGGAAACAAATCCAGCAGCAAAGAATGACAAAAGTTACCTCTCTTCTTTGCGCCATATTTTTCCGCAAATGATGGCCAGCGTCCATAAATGAAATGTTACGAGACGCGAATGACACATGGCCAAAAATTACACAAACTGACGCAAATGCTGACCTTCGTCCGTAAAATTACGTAAAAGTTATGGCCGTTGCCCGCAAATGCACCAGACATTCCTTCGGAAGAGCAGTTCTCCAGAACCGCCCTGCTCCGAACTGGCACACGGGTACAGGTACTGCACTAGTATGAACAAGATTTGATATTTACTATATTACACATTATATATTATTACTAAAAAGACTGAGGGAGGGGGCAGCCACAGAGAAAGCCCCTGTCACCCCAACACTATAGCAATGATTACCATCACAATGTAGAGCTAACACTTATTTTAACAAAAGGAAAATCATTTACTGCACATTTACCTTTAAAAAGGCTAAATAACACCACAATACTTCTGTTTCAAACTGAAATAACACATTTATTATTTTCAGAATAAATGAATGAATACATTTAAATATGATTATCTGAGGCACATAGATGGAAACAAGTCCCCAGGACTTTTTTTGTGTCATAATTTTAACCTAAATGTTTACTGTACCTCTCTCTCTTCATTAATCTGTTACTAATCTGGTTATCAGCAATCAAATATTTCCATATATATTATTGTTATAAAATATAACAAGCTCAAGGCAACAAGGCAAGCTCTTCAGATGGGGGTTATTCCTATCAATACACTGTGTAAAGCATTCAGGCCATTCATCAATCGACTTTTAAAATAAAGATGTTTACATCCATGGAAATACAATACGTCTTTGGCATACTAGCCTACTCTTAACTAATCCAGATAGTAAAAATAAAATGTTGCGTATTGGTAAGATGGTAGTTAATTCTGTTGTGTTATGCTCGATCGGCTGCTATGCTGGTCTCTGGGTAAGTATACTGGAAGTGGCACACAAAAGAGGGGGAAATGACGCCGCACCTGGGTGGTTAGGGAGGGCTTTAATTTTATTTATTTATAAATTTTTTAAGTTCGCGACGGGACGCGTGCAGGTGCGGTTGACGACGCGACGGGACGCGTGGGGGGGCATCGCGACGGGACGTGTGTGGTGTGTGTGTGTGGGGGGGAGACGCACACATTCCCGGGACTAGTAAACGTATAATTCTTCTGATAGCATTTTCACTGTAAAGCCTCTTTTATCACTTTGAATCTTTGTGTAGTTCCTGCAGCACATGCTTAACTCTTTGCAGCAAATCACGTGATGGAAAAAAATACAGCCATACTCACTTCCATGTGAATGGATTTGTAAAAATTGCCTTTTCTCTGCTTTCTGTTGCTTTTTGGCGAAAACAAGCCACATTCAACAGGCCACAACGGGACAATGGCCCCGATTCATAATGAGGGTCGTAAATATGGGGTAAATAAAGTTCGTAAAGGCCGGTCGTATTTTGGTAGTCACAAACGGACGTGCAATTCCCAAAGGGGTTCGTATATCACAGAGACGTGCGTACAACCAGTGCGTATGACCAGGTGTGATGATTTACTCTGGAAGGCTGCGTCCAACAGCATCCAACTTTAACGTCACCGTGCTGAACCGTGCTAAACAGCGTTGCCATGTCCGCTTATTATAAGCGAATTTGGGCTTATTTTTCTGTAAAGTTGCTTGTAAATATTGGTAGCTGTGGGGTGCGTTTTTTTGGGCTTGTTTCTAAAGTGTAGTTGGTTATTTGGGCTTGCTTCACAATTGTTCAATTGTTTTAACAGGTGGTTCTCAAATATTTTTATGTCATGGACCCCCAAGTTAATATGTATGCTAATTTATCCCTATAAGCCCCATCTGAACATGTTTTGTGCCAGCTGGTGGCAGATTTGTGTTGTTAGAATGTTTAAAAAATCTTCCAAATATTCCACATTTTATTACAAGATTTTTTTTTTAAATAGCAGATCTACAAGCTCACAACGGTTTAATTACAGTGCTTATAATGGCCTAAGTGCCAGTTGCTTCTTTTGGGCTTGTTTTCCTAGACCTGGTTGCTTATTTCTCTCACAACATCTGGCAACGCTGATGAAAGTTTGAAGTTCAACTCCGCCTCGTCCAAAGCTAACAGATGCGGTGTCGCATCGCCTTGACAACGTACTGTTCTGTCTGGAAGCGGATCACATAATAAATGCTTTCATGTGTAATGAGAATAAAGAAGTTTACAAGGTTTAACCCCATTACCAAATAAAAGGCTAATAAAACGTGGAAAGGATATTATATAAGCGAGCCTTTTCTAATGAACATAGCGCACCTTTACCGAGGTACAAAGATGATGTTGAAAATAAATCCAGGGCATACAAGTGAACGCTTCTATCCGATTATGGACCTGAGCTTATTGATTAAATTAGTTAATTTTGGATATCACTGTCCTATGTCGGAATGGGGAATGGATCATCTTCTGGACACAGCTTTCATCCACTTTAGTTTCCTCATCAGATGGTAATATTTATTAGGCTGTTGTGTGTGGCGTTCATGTGATCAATATACAGTAGCCTACAGTCGGCTTTACAAATTAATACCGCGGCACGGACACTGATGCAAGTCAGTCCCTCCGCAGTTTCATTAAGGCATCATAGCCTATTTTCATTATTACGTGACACACGCTGAGATGACCCGCTGGCAAACACAGCTCTAAATGCAACTCATAGCCTAGAAAATAAATAAAAAGCGGTGGAATCTACATCATGTCTATATTATGCATAGGCTACAAGCAATACATCGTTTGACATTTATTTTTTATTTTTTATATATATGTGTTGACAAATGTTGGGCACATATATATTTTATTTGAGGTTTGCCACTGTTGTAATTGATTTTGGCATGAAGAATAAAGCATTCTAAAGACATACGCACATTTCAGCCCTGGTAAGACAGCCTCGGGGCTGACCTGAGAACGTACGCACCTGACGCACAAAACACAGACCAAAAAACTTTTATGAATCCGACTGCAGGTGTAGGATTTGTCCTAAATGCCGGTACGTACAAAATATGGTCGTAAATCCCTTTATGAATCCGGGCCAATGTTCCCCAGGTTCTATGTTCCCCTCCCCCCCCAAAAAAGGTTCTATGTTCCCCGGGTTCTATGTTCCCCGCTCAACCAAAAAAGGGTTCTATGTTCCCCACTCATCCAAAAAAAGATTCTGTTCCCCACTCAACCAAAAAAGGTTCTAAAAAAGGTTCTATGTTCCCCACTCAACCAAAAAAAGGTTCTATGTTCCCCGCTCACCCAAAAATGCAGGAAATGGTGAGACATTTAAAAATACATGTATTTATACCCATTAGTTATTTGTAATTTTTCCGTTTTTAAAGTGTCAAAATATCATGTTTTGAAAACTTATTTGACATGAATCAAAATCGATTTAGGGGTGTCACGATACTATATTAATTTCACGGTACATATGATACGATACACGATATTGGGCTCACGATATCGATACGATATTATTATCATTTTTACCATCATCAACATTGGCCATCATCTTCAGTTTCAAAGTGCTTAATTTATAAAGCATGATACTGACCATGATACTGACATGATACTGACATGTTACTGACCATGATACTGACATGTTACTGACCATGATACTAACCATGATACTGACCATGATACTGACATGACACATGATACTGACATGATACTGACCATGATACTGACATGATACTGACATGATACTGACCATGATACTGACCATGATACTGACATGATACTGACCATGATACTAACATGATACTGACATGATACTGACCGTGATACTGACCATGATACAGACCATGATACTAACCATGATACTGACATGATACTGACCATGATACTACCATGATACTGACCACGATACTGACCATGATGCTGACATGATACTGACCATAGTACTGACATTATACTGACCATGATACTAACATGATACTGACCATGATACTGACCATGATACTGACCATGATATTACCATGATACTACCATGATACTGACATGATATTGACATGATACTGACCATGATACTGACCATGATGGGCTACATATGAAGCTTCTGGAGACCATCCCAGACAAGCACATGGTGAGCTTCATAATGGAGTTGCTGAGCAACCGCAGCTTTCGGCTACACACCAGTAACGGCCAAAGCAGCAGGGTGAGAAAGCTCAAGAACGGTGTCCCGCAGGGCTCAGTGCTGGCACCGATGTTATTCAACATCTACATCCACGACCTACCCACAACAACATCAAGGAAGTACGGCTATGCAGACGACCTGGCAATTTTGCTCAGCAAGCCATCCTGGGAAGCAGTAGAAGAGGGCCTCTCTGAGGACATGAACATTCTGTCTTCATACCTGAAGAACTGGCGCCTCAAGCTCAGTGTTGAGAAGACCATATCAACAATGTTCCACCTCTACAACAAGGAAGCAACCCGTGAAATTAACATCATGGTTGAAGATGCCCGGCTACAGTCCCAGTCCTCCCCGACATACCTTGGGGTGAAGCTGGACAGAACACTGTCATTCAAACAACACCTGGACAGTGTCAAGGGAAAGACCACCGCCCGTGCCGCATTGATATTGACATGATACTGACATGGTACTGACCATGATACTGACCATGATACTAACATGATACTGACACTTGCCATGAAACTGAGCATGATGCTGACCATGACACTGACCATGATACTGATACTGATTATAAGATGTAACACTTTTCTCAACAATTTGACCAGTTATGGCCCGGACGGCTGGCGTGGCGGTCCGGGCACAGCGTGTCGCGGGTTCGACTCCCGATCCCGACGGACTTTGCTGCGTGTCACTTCCATGTCTCTCTCCCCATTTCCTCTCAGACTACTGTCTAATAAAAGGCAGATAAAGCCAAAAACAATTATATAAAAAAAAAATCTTAATGTAACAAATTATTACGTTATTATATTATGCAAAAACCCGTTATTGCGCTATCGCTCATGATTTTATTACATTATGAGCTTTTATGACATTTAGTTTATTATATTATGAACTGTTATGACGCCGTTATTACATTATGAGTTGCTACAAGGTGCTCTATATCATCAAGATGGCCGCCAGGGGAAAGGGACGGGCAAGTTTCTGATAGTAATTTCTCCCCATTATATTCAGTTGTGTGTGTTCAGAGATGTTATTAATAATAAAAAAATAAAAAAATTAAGAATGTATTTTTCCTGCATTTTTGGGTGAGCGGGGAACATAGAACCTTTTTTGGGGTAAACGGGGAACATAGAACCTTTTTTAGGTAAAAGGGGAACATAGAACCCAGGGAACATAGAACCTTTTTTGGTAAGTGGGGAACATAGAACCTTTTTGCCGGGAACATAGAACCTGGGGAACATAGGTACGGTCCCCTCAAGGGACTAGTTAAAACCGATTTTGGTACATGAGTGAATCAATGAGTGAATACATACTGTAAGTTTAAGCAACAATATATATATTTTTTTTTAATGAAGGTGGAACTAAACAGACCAACAGTTCAGTGAAAGTTTTACCATAAAGTGCAGCAATTTTAGGAATATATTCAGAGATTCAGGTAGCTTACAGTATATAAATTCAAGGACCTTCTGTAAACTCAAGCACAAGTAAAACAGAAGTAGTACATTCCAGAACAGTAGAAACCCTGACCATTAGGAGAAATAAAAATAAAGATGTCTTGATTGACCTTATCCTGTATGAACAAACCAGACTAACAATAACAAAGCTCTCTGTTTATAGTTGCTTCAAAGGCCATAAAACTACCAACAATTTAGTTAGTCCATATTGATTTAGTGAGTAAACATAGACCCCTTCAGTCCAACTCTCCCTCAATATCCTTGGCCAAAATAATAAACAGACCAACAGTTCAACATAAAGTGGTCGAGTGTAGATCGGTTATTTACGATGAATGTTCGCCTATTAAGACATGCCCAGAATTGGGATGCTAGGGTTCATGTGGTTAAAAGTGCCTCAAAGAACCATCAGAAAAGGTTCTGTAAACCATTCGTTCTCAAAGTAGTGTCACAATAATGCAAACAAGCCCCCCGGGGCTTTTGGAGTTATCTTCTTAGCATAGCTTTTTTTGAATGACGGTTTCGCCTAAAAAGATGTGGACTGACAGGAATGATTCATGATACGAGACGAAGTGTGACTGACGGGCATCACTTAAAATATATGTTGACTGACGTAAACAAGGCGCATCACTCACACATTATGCAATGTAAATGACGCAATGCATGAAAATGCTAATGATAAAGCGCTAATGACGTGGAAACAAAACCAGCAGCAAAGAATGAAAAAAATTACCTCTCTTCTTTGCTTCATATTATTCCGCAAATGATGGGCGCCGTCCATAAATGATGTGAAATGTCATACGAGACGCAAATGACACATGGCCAAAAATCACACAAACTGACACAAATGCAAGGCAAATAACGTAAAAGTTAAGGCCGTTGCACGCAAACGACACCACAAATTCCTTCGGAAGAGCAGTTCTCCAGAACCCTCCTGCTCTGTACTGGCACACGGGTACAGGGACTGCACTAGTATGAACAAGATTTGATATTTACTATATTACACTTTATATATTATTACTCAAAAGACGGAGGGAGGGGGCAGCCACAGAGAAAGCCCCTGTCACCCCAACACTATAGCAATGATTACCATCACAACAAAAGGAAAATAATTGACTGCGCATTTACCTATAAAAAAGGCAAAAAAACACTATACTTCTGTTTCAAACTGAAATAACACATTTATTATGTTCAGACATAACATAACAATTAAACATGATTATCTGAGGTACATAGAAAGCTCTCTCTCTCTCTCTCTCTCTCTCTCTCTCTCTCTCTCTCTCTCTCTCTCTCTCTCTCTCTCTCTCTCTCTCTCTCACACAGTGTGGAATGCCCTGACATCATCCATGATTAAAGGATGTGAATCACTGGTTTCTTTCAAAAGAATCAGGAGACTAGGAGGTGTCATTCGGTGCAGCCGTTTTTACTTTTTTCTTCTTATACATACATATCCTTGTACAGTTGTTTGTAATTGTGATTGATGTGTTAATATTACATGGCATGCTATGTTGATGAATTGAATATATAGGACAATGGAAAAAAAGTCACCAGGACCTTTTTTTGTATATCATCCGTTTAACCTAAATGTTTTACTGTACCTCCATGCTGTTGAAATTTCGGACTAATAAAGTATTCAAGCAATCAAAACTAACTAACAAGTAACTTATCAGCAATCAAATATATCCATATATATTATTGTTATAAAATAGAACATGTATTATCATTGCATTTCTACTCCTACGTCTTGGTGGCGTCGCGACCCATGATGGACTTCTTAGTGTTTCTCTCAGGTTTCAAAAGCATTATATAACACTTGGGTGCAAACAGCGCCACCAAGAGGCCAAAACTAGACGCTAAAATAGCAAACACCTCCACTACATCCGCATATTTGCCCGGAGAGCTGATATACGCCGGGACGAAGGCTATCCACACGGCACAGAAGATCAACATGCTGAAAGTGATTAACTTGGCTTCGTTGAAGTTGTCTGGAAGATTCCTTGCCATGAACGCTAGGATGAAACTAAGGAGCGCCAGTAAACCGATATAACCTAGTAACACGGCAAAACCAACTGTTGATCCCACCTCACACTCATAGACTATCTTATCACTGTGGTATTGTGTGTTTTTATGTGGAGTTGGTGAGGCAGACACAAGCCAGGCTGTGCAGATTATTGCCTGGATGGCAGTAAGAGCCAGAACTGTTCCTCTTTGCTGCATCGCACCGAACCACTTCATGATGCCTGCACCCCCAGGCTTGGAGGCCTTGAACACAGCCAGCACCACCATAGTCTTTACCAGGATACACGAGACGCACAGCACAAAGCTGATCCCGAATGCCGCGTGCCTCAGCTGACAAGTCCACAGTCTGGGATGTCCGATGAACAGAAGTGAGCACAAGAAACACAGTTTCAGTGACAGCAAAAGTTGGAAGCTGAGTTCCGAGTTGTTGGCGCGTACCATGGGTGTGTCTCGATAATAGACGAAGATTCCCAGGACAATGGCGCAGCAAAGTGTGCCCAGCAACGAGATGGTCGTCAGGGAGATACCCAGGGCCTCATGGTAGGAGAGGAACTCCATGGTCTTGGGGACACAGTGGTCATGCTGGGGACTGGACCAGAAGTCCTCTGCACAACTGGTGCACTCTGTAGAGTCTAACAAAGACACCGAGGTTAAAGGGACAGACAAGTAAAGTATTGTTGTATATCCATATAATGGTTGGATATGACACCAATAATAATAAGGAGACAGAAGACCAGGTAGGGTTGTACTGTAGCTTCTCTTTAGTGTAAACAATGACTGCAGGTACAAGGAAGTAGATCAAAGACAGAGGGGGGCATGACGGTAGCACAACATTGCTACATCTTATAATTCTACTATGAAATATGAAAACCTCTGTCTACCATTCTGTCAGTGGTGCTAAGTCCGCTTATTTTAATCAACTTTGTGCTAGTTTTTCTGTAAATCAACTTGTACTTATTATCAAAGTATAGTATTAGTATAAGCATAGAAAATGAGATTTTCGATTGGGAACCACAGATGTAAACCAACCGGTCTCGTTGCTGATCTGTCCGTCAGAACAGGCGATGCAGTCGAAGCAGCAGACAGGTTCTCCTTTCCTTCTAGCCACACGGGTTCCAGGGGAACAGCTCTCACTGCACACTGACTCAGGAGGCTACAATAACAATGATACCTGCACGTTAATTATAGTCATGTAATTAATAATCATTTAAAATTGTATCAAATTATAAAAAAATGAATTAAACCAGCCAGGTTCCAGGAGAACAGCTGCACAGCAAAAATAACAACAATCAATTTCAGTTTAAAACCATAGATCGGCATCTTTACATTAACCACTTAAACCCTAGAATCCGTGTTCTGCGGCAACAGTCGCAGAAAATAGTAGATCTGCAAGCTCACAACGTATCGCAGCGCTAGCTCACTTTGCCTCTACACCGGGAAAGAGGTTTGGTGAGAGGGAAAAAAAGAGCGAACCAAATACAGAGACAAAGGTGAAGTTTACTATGTGGTTAAATGTCTGAAAACAAACATTGACATGAATCCAACAAATGAATAGAAAAGATAATGTGTAAACAAAGAAACAAAGTAACACGAAAATACATTTACACAACACTGATGACAGTGCTGTCAAACAAGTCTATGAAGCTATCTATGAAATCTAATCTGCCCCCGAAGTTGTGGGGCACCAATCAGGAACCAGTATGCAAATATGGGCCGGGTTTATCACCAGAGGCATTTTTTGGAATCCGCCCCTTGAAAATTCAGGTTCCACAGAGAGATTACAGACTAATATCTACACAGTGATATTAGTCTGGCCACCAGGCTATCAGTATATGCCCATATGGGCATGCTGATATGCCCATATAAGGAGATCTCTATCTGTATATCCTTGTCCGTTGTATGCCCATATGTGGAGATTCCTGATGCCATCTGTATGCTCATATATGGGCATGCCCCCTTTTGTGCCCATATATAGAGCTGACACGTGATTTGTTAATGGTTATGATGCCATAGTGAAATATGGCTGAGTCAGAATGACGTCAGAGGTCTGCACGCCCTCCTATTGGCCGATTTAAATATAGGATATGTAGTGGGGGTCCCTGCTTCATCTCTCTATCAGCTAAGGGGTCCTTCGTCGTAGAAAACCCCTGGTCCAAACTAAATCACACTCTCATCATCAGCTCCAAAGCATTTATTTTAGCATAAAGAGACCTTGGTGGATTCAAAGTTCCAGAAGATCATATCTTCGTCCAGGATGAGTTCTTCGTCGCCGGAGGCGGACATCCTGACCGCACCCACATTCCGGAGCTTGACGCTTCCGTCAGGAAGCCACGCCCAGTTCATGACATCATAGATTGGTAGAGGATCGCCGTTCTCATCAAATGATACATGATCACCAGCTGACGTGGTGAAGCTGACCTTCTCCAGGTAATGCACAAGCTGGAAACATTATGGACATGGGATGATAATAAATAATATATAATAATAGTGTATACAATATACACTATATAGAGCACTTTTTCCCCAAGCAGTGGGTCGGGACCCATTGGTGGGTCGCAGATCCATTTTCGTGGGTCGCAAGTTTATTTTTTGTTTCCTAAATTTTTTCATCATGTATTATTATTTTTTCTAAAGATTTCCACAAAAATGCACACATTTTCATGAGTTGAAAACAAATTCAAACATTTTCAAAAAATCTTTTCATTAATAAAATAAAAATCAGAGCCTCAGTTATGCACCCCAAAGCGTCGGTTTTTGCAGCTTTGTCATTTCCCCTCCCCAATGTGTCACTATAGGACCAATATAGGCCCTAGAGCCTACATGAATAATCCACCTGCCATGGTTGCACAGTGGTCAGGCCGGCACAGCTGTGACCAGGGAAGGGCCCTCTACCCGGGGCACACTGCAGCATGTCGTGCAGGGCGTGGGCCATGGCGTACACGGCCTTGTAGACGTTGTACTCGGCCCTGAGGTCAGACACGTCCAACAGGGCCGTCTCTGCTGCACCCAGGTCCTCTAGTCCGGTGCACACCCTTCCTCCACCTCCACCATCCAACCAGCCCGACGGGACGGGGGCAAACCTACACCCAAACGTGTGCTCCCAAAACTGCCTCACCTGCAAGGAGAAACAACACCTTTATAAGCATTAATAAAATACAGTGTTACAGTCATTTCCTTTCATACTAAACGGCGTCAGCTCCAAAGTTCCCAAGAAATGTGTAACAGCATGTGTAAAACTCTGCTGCCTCCTCCCGTTCCCTCAGGTCGGGTGATGCCAACCTCCTGGATGTCCTCAAGGCTAATGCTGCGCTCACTGGCAGCCACAAAGATACAGACTACCATTCTTTTTCAATGGAAGACAGCGACATGAAGCTACAAAGATACATACGACATTTGTAGCTGCAGCTACAAAACTACAAATAAGTTGAGCTGGTTTCAACTTCAGCTACAAAGATACAAAGCTACAAATATGCTGTGTAGCTTTGTTTCTTTGTATCTGTTGTATCTGCCAGTTTGAACGCAGCATAAGAAACAAATGAACCTGGGGTGACAGCAGGGCCTTCTCAGTTGCAGCCCCCTCCATTTGGAACTCACTCCCAGCTCAAGTCAAAGCCGCCCCCCCCACCCTTGCCCTGTTCAAAACCTCCCTCAAAACCCACCTCTTCAGACTCACATTCCCCACCTAATTCTAATCCCCAATGTTTTCTATGCTTAGTTTTTAGCCTTTTGACTAATTTTCTTTCTTCTTTCTTCATTTTGTAAAGCATCTCTTAAACAGTAAATGAAAACAAACATAATCACTATGTTATTTTCATGGCTGTTGTCAGGGTCTTCAGCATCAGGTTGGAGTTTCAAAAAGAAGTCCTTGAGTCCCGGGATCTCTGCGCTACGGATGGCGATCCCCAGGGTGCCTGTCAGGTACGGCATGAACTCACGGGTATGGAAGCCGGGAAACGTGGCCCAGGTGACACTGGCTATCCACTGTATTCCTGTCAGGTTCTGCCTTATTACCTGTTGAGTTCAACACAATACACTAGTTCTAGACTTTTTGACTCTGTACTTTTTACTCTAAACAAAACTAGAAAAATATGAGAGATTTATGTTTTCCCTGCTATTTATGATGAAAGGTTACCAGGACAGGTTTGTGAGTCTTGAAATATAGCCTCCCTTAAAGTTCGAAGTTTTTAGGGAGCTTTAAGTTTCACACTAGGTCAGTGAAAATCATATAGGAGGACTGGCCTTTCACCTGTCACCCTTTTACATTTCCTTTGGGGTTCACGTTAGAGCTGCTCTCTATCACCCGAGTGACCATTTTCATTCTCTACTCACACGGATCCGTCACCCGTTACGCCTCCGTCAACTTCCTGTGTAGTGTTTTCCTGAAAACAGCTGTATCTTGAGTTGACTTTTTTTGCCCTTCATTTCACGTGACATGCTATTTTCAACATGCTGTTACAAGGCAAGGGGCGGTCGTGGTTGGATTGTTTTTTCTCTGGGCGACGCACACTGATACCGTTTGTGTTTAAAAACGGTTGGACGAGCGATCATAATGGATATACATTTTCTGTGACCAGTTGAAAATCGCTGGCAGTGGGCAAATAAGTCTGGCAGTGAATGAGTTAATGAGCATACCTCAGCCATCATCTTCCTCATGTGTGCTCCCAGTTCGAACACAGCCACCACTCTGGCTGTAGAAGTCTTCATGACAGAGACGATCCTCTGCAGCTCTGCTGGGTCACTGTCTGCGGGCAGCACTTCTATGTAGGCCAGACAGGCCACACCAGACCGCTCCAGGTCAGACTGGAAAGGTAGAACAACCAGGGTTAGGGTTGTTGTCGACTAAAACTATGACCAAAAATGTTGGTCAACTACCTTTTTTCACTGATGAAAACTAAATAAAATGTAAGCTATGATGACTAAAACTATGACTAAATGTAGCCTACTGACAATTTTGTCAAAAACAAAATCAAGACTAGACTAAAATGTTAGGGAGGGATTAGAGGAGATCCAGAAGAACTAATTCATGTCATTTTATACCTCTGAAAAAAGCCGACTACTCTCTGTGTCAATGGTTTTTAATTATAGCATGCTAACTTTCCACAAAGAGAAAGGCTGTAGTTTCTATTAGCTTGGGTTCCCCAGATGATGTCACTGGTAGGCAGGTTTCTGAACTGTCCACAGCCCTCCCCTGCGACACAGAGTGAGTAGACAGATATTATGCCTAAGTCCCCCCCCCCTTTTTACTCCACATTATTTTAATATCCATCGTGTAAAATAATGTGTTGCCGTACCTTTAAGGATCTGGCAGCGCTGCGTCCATAAGCATCATCACTGACCACCAGTCCGACCCAGGTCCATCCAAACCTCTTCATGATGTGCTGCATGGCTCTGACCTGATGGTTAAAGAATGACCTGATGGTTAAAGAATGACCTGATGGTTAAATAATGGTAGAGATAGAGCGCCGAAGTGTGACATCACTGCCACTAGAGGCCGCTATCCCTCCTGGTTCACAGAGTAATGTTTTACATTGAAAATGCCATAGGGTCATCTTAAATTGCGTCATATCGCGTGCATTAATTGATTGATGTCTTTATTGTAATAAATTCAATTAATTTATTACATGAATAAATGACATACTGTGTTCCAAAAAAATATACACATCAGTCCAGCAATTTTACTCATATGGATATGAAGCATCAACTGGTAGTGAAAAAGTACTAATTAATAGTAAAAAAAAATATATATATCTTTCTCAAAACACGGACCTATCATATGTGACCCTTATTCAGAATGATAAGAGTTTAGGAAAGATCATTCACATAGTCAGATCAGTTCACCTCCTACATATCACAATGGATAAGGAAGATAAAGGTCTGGCTGAGAAGCCATAATGCAATACCCGTTACACCCACTAGAGGGAGCTGTTTGTCAAGTGTGCGGATCATCTACTACCAGGCACCAGCACATGCTTATGTCTTTTCTTTTTACCACAGAAAAAAAAGGAAGGGGGTCTTTTTACCACAGATAAAAAAGAAAGGGGGTCTTTTTACCACAGATAAAAAAGAAAGGGCATCTTTTTACCACAGATAAAAAAGAAAGGGCGTCTTTTTACCACAGATAAAAAAGAAAGGGCGTCTTTTTACCACAGATAAAAGAGAAAGGGGGTCTTTTTTACAACAGATAAAAAATAAAGGGGGTATTTTTTACCACAGATAAACAAGAAAGGGCATCTTTTTACCACAGATAAATAGAAAGGGCATATTTTTACCACAGATAAAAAAAGACAGGGGGTCTTTTTTTTTTACCACAGATAAAAAAGAAAGGGGGTCTTTCACTGACTATTAGAATTAACACCTTTCAGGGGGCAGGCCTACAATACTGCAACATGGACTAGTTAGTGTGCAATCTGTTCATTAGTACCTGTAAGTTAACACAGTACTACAACATGGACAAGTTTGTGTTCATTAGTACCTGGAAGGCGTCACTTGGGATGGTTCTGAAGAAGGAAGGGAACTGCTGACGGTCACTCAGACACGAACAGGTGGCAAAATAACTGACCTGACAAATGTACAAATATTATGTAATATATTAATTAATTAAATTAACTGACCATCAAAAGTATTCATATATAAGTACAGATTACTTACCAGAGGTACTTGGTACAGACCTAGCATACTTGACATGGCGATGGACTGCGTCGACGACTCCGGGCCCACAACTCCCAGCACCGGAGGGGAGCCGGCACAGTTTTCGTCCAATCGGACGCGCTCCTCCCTGCCGCTGACCAATGAGACGGCGGCTTTGAAGCCCACGCCCAGCACGTTGCAGCAGGTGTCGTGGAGGCGGTACCCCAGCGTCACGTTGGGCAGGAGGGCGGGGTCTCCGTTGATCTCGTCCACAGCGAACGCCATGACCTGCGACCGTCTGAAACCTAGGATGTTAAATCTACACATACATTACTAATTAATATCACTAATTACTAATTGCTCATTACATACACTGTGACCTGCGACTGTCTGAAAATTAAGATGCACAATGATACCCAAGACATAAAAAAATAAAGACATGCCAGTGTAACGCCCAGGATTCAAACCTGTGTCTCCCATGTGGAAAGCCAACGTCTCATCCACTATCCTAAATGGGAATTGCCCGTTGGGTGCAGAAGGCTCTCCAGAACCCAGAGGTGAACTGGGGCCCCCGATCCGAGCCCACGTCAACAGGGAAGCCATGAAGTGGCTCTCTGGCCTGGGGCTGAACATGCGAGACAGAGCATGAGGTTTTGTGTTCTTGGACCCAGGGCGATAAGACAGAGTGACGTTGAACCTGGAGAAGAACAAGCCTGGCGGGAGTTGAGCCGCTTAGCTGTTTTAATGTACTCCAGGTTCTTGTGATCCGTCCAGACAATAAACGGTTGTTCGGCACCCTCCAGCCAATGTCTCCACTCTTCAAGGGCTAACTTCACGGCCAACAATTCCCAATGCCCAATGTCGTAATTTCTCTCCGCGGGGTCAAGTTTACAGGAGAAAAAGGCACATGGGTGGACTCGGTGGTCTTCAGTGGAGCGCTGGGACAGCACCGCTCCTACTCCCACATCAGAGGCGTCCACCTCAACAATGAACTGGTGCGTTTGCTCCGGATTGATCAGGACAGGGGCAGACGTGAACCGGTTCTTGAGGTACTGAAACGCCTTCTCCGCCTCAGGTGACCAGACGAATGGCACTTTGGAAGAGGTGAGAGCAGTGAAAGGAGCCTAATCCCTCCGAGATGCTGTTGTTCCACACGAAACCGCTATAAAAGTTGGCGAAACCGAGGAAGCCCTGAAGACCCTTCCAGTTACTGGGCTGGGGCCACTCGACAACCACTCTAATCTTCTCTGGGTCTATACGGACGCTGTCCGCAGCCCAAGAAAGGGACAGTGGTTTGGTGGAAAGCACACTTATCTGCTTTCACAAAGAGGCAATTCTCCAGAAAGCGCTGGAGCACCTGTTGCACGTGACGAGTGTGATCTTGCGGAGAAGACCAAGATGTCATCTAAATAGACAAAAACTAACCGGTGCAACATGTCCCGGAGGACATCGTTGACAAGAGCTTGAAAGACTGCAGGAGCGATCGTGAGGCCGAAGGGCATGAGGTACTCGTAGTGACTGCTGGGGGTGTTGAATGCAGTCTTCCACTCGTCGCCTTCTCGGATTCGGACCAGGTGGTAAGCATTGCGATGATCAAGTTTAGTGAAGATAGAGGCTTTCTGGACACGCTCAAAAGCAAAGGAGATGAGAGGGAGTAGGTAGTGGTTCTTGATGGTGATGTCATTCAAGCCCCGGTAATCGATGAAGGGCCGTAACCCCACATCCTTCTTCCCCACAAAGAAGGGGCTCAGGGGCAGGGGTGAGTACAGGTGACCACAGGGAGGAGAAGAATCTGGAGGCAGGTTGATAGGGCAGTCATAAGGACGATGTGGAGGTAAAGACGTGGCCCGATACTTGTTGAAGACCTCTCTCAAGTCCCAGTATTCGGGCAGAACCCTTGACGGGTCTGGAGAGTAGTCGGACGGAGCAGGCTCCGGGAAGAATGGGGTTGAGCCGACCGTAGGCAGTTAGCAAGACAATACTGCCCCCAGGAGGTGATCTTTCAACTCGACCAGTCTATGGAGGAATTATGCAAAGCAAACCAGGGACGTCCTAAAATGACTGGGACATGAGGTGAATTAATAAGGAGCAGTGAAATAGCCTCACAGTGGTTGCCTGAGTGAGTTACCAAACCAATGGACCTTCCATCGAGAGCACTGGCCTGACAAGGTTTATCAACAGAAGTGACTGGAATGTTTAATTGGTGGACTAAGTTAGCATCAATCAAATTAGCATCAGCACCATTAACAATTAGAGCCTGAGTTTCCAACTGTGTATCATTGTAACTTATAGTAACAGGCTGAAATGTTAGTTAGGGAAATTATCATTGCTCATCAATAATTCCCTGGCTACTGGCCAGCGTTGTCTTTGACTGGACACGACTACACAAAGTGGCCAAGTTGTGTGTATGTTGACCAATACACACCATTAGTGTGTTCCAAAATTGCAGATCTACAAGCTCACAAAGCATCACATTGTAGATTGCCTTTTTTCGAATAGTCGAAGTATGACAGAGGGGTGTATGTCATGTGGGGTGGCGGTGGAGTATGGGGTGTGTGAGTGAGGGGTGGGAGTTTTGGAGCTTGAAATGTACAAACGTTTTAGCATCAAAATATGCCTTGAGTACCAAAGTAAAAGTACTCAAATTTTCAGAAAATAGCAGATCTACAAGCTCATAACGTGTCACATTGTAGATCGGCTGTATGTGGTTACAGTAGGTTTTGTATTAATAACAAAATCGGCAATGTAACAAGTAACTAAAGCTGTCAAATGCTGTAATTGTAGTGGAGTAGAAGCAGTGATGAGCTGTGGATTTTGAACTAGGGGGGCTATATTTTCTGACGTCATGTGCACGCGCACGTGCACGCATGTGCACATAGCCAATCAGCTCAGTGCTAGTTGAAATACTGTATTCAACATGTGATTTTTAATGTAATTATATCTTATTATTTAGTTGCATTGTTAATTTGTTGTTTTTATTTTTGTTTCAATTAATTAATTATTTTATTTTCCTTTTAGTTTTATATAAAAGCCCTTTACATAGACTCACCCACACATAAGTACTTAAAATAATCAGACAACTTGTTTTTGTCTTGTCTCAGAGAACTGGGTCCTCTTCTAAGCGATCCCCTTCACACTCTGCAGTGCAGAGACTGTTGTCTCTCATTGTGAGAGGAATGTACACATTCAATTCAAGTCCATGGCTTTTCTCGAGTAGCCTAATGTTATGCAAAGCAGCCAGGTAGACGCTACGGTATACATCACACAGCTTAGATCTTTGGATTAAATCGGAGAGCAGACCTGTGCAAACTTGGTGATGTAAAAATATATATGTATATATATGTAGTGTAAGAATTGTACGTTCATGCAACGTCAACGTACATTGTTTCTTGTGTCTGGGTAGCTCAGTTGGAAGAGCTCTTGACTCTGGACCATTCTGTCATGGGATCAAATCCTCATCTCAGCATATGAGCAATCTGGCTCCCTGGGGTATAGATTCATCTGTTCTTTGCTGTTGCTACCCTTTGAATGGCCATGGTCATTGACAATGCATTGGACGGTTTAATATTAAAAAGAACTATAAAACATTTCAAAGTAAAAGTACAAGCATACGTGTCCACAGTAAGCTGTTTTTTATTTTACAGTTTGATTGGAGCTTCTAAGTGGAAGTATGTAGGAGGAGTAGGGTGCCAAAGTGTTTAAGAGAATATAATCTATAAATAGTGAGGATATCTATAGTGTGCTCGCTGCTGCTGCTGCAGCAAGCACACAATAATATAATCTGTACATTGATATGATACTATAGGATACCAGGTAAACAATGAACCTAGCATCTGTCTAGACAACATGCTATCTAAATAACATTCTGTACATTTGAAACTATAGGATAACTTAGGACTTCAAATCTATACACACATTACAAATGACTAATTACTAATTACAATTACAAACAAGACAACATAAAGAGAACCTTCTTTTTCAGGTGAAGGATTCATCCAATCAAGAGAGAGAACTGGAACTGAAACAATATAAAATCTAAACCAACAAATCCTGATTGGATGAAATTGGTATCCCACCTGAAAATGTATTTCTGTTTACTAAACAGCTGGAGAGACATGGAGACCTCTGTTACTGAACATCAAACACTCTATAGCAATGATCACTATCACAATATAGAGCTATTTAACACTGTTACTGAACACCAAGCACTCTATAGCAATGATCACTATCACAATATAGAGCTATTTAACACTGTTACTGAACAAACACTCTGTATCAATGATTACCATCACACTATAAAGCTAATTCACACTGTTACTGAACAAACACTCTATAGCAATAATTACTATCACAATATAGAGCTATTTAACACTGTTACTGAACAAACACTCTATAGCAATGATTACTATCACAATATAGAGCTATGTAACACTGTTACTGAACAAACACTCTATAGCAATGATTACTATCACAATATAGAGCTATTTAACACTGTTACTGAACAAACACTCTATAGTAATGATTACTATCACAATAAAGATCTTTAACTCTGTAACAAAAAACCTTCTGTTTTAACCCCCCCAATTGCACCTTTAAATATGTATATATTTGCAGAAACATACATTATACTGTAAATCAATATAAGTTCCCTGTTCTCTGTGTTTTGTCTCTGTCAGGTGGAAACCCTACATGTCCAACTGTTGCTTTTCAGGAAACGGTTGTATAAAACAATACAAAAATAACCTGCGTCCAATGTAGTTATTATTTAGTCACAAGCTCTTGATAATCCTTTTCATTGGTTCAATATTTATAAAACAAGCTTGAGGCGTTGTGAGCTTGTAAATCGGCTATTTTCCTACTTTTGTGTGACACATAGCATTACAAAGTAGGACATAAGAGAAGGTTTCCACCATGACAGCGATGATTAACCCATTAAGACCGGGAACTAGGGGTGTAACGATACATTTTAACAACGATTCGATACGTATCACGATACTTGGTTGTCGATACGATACATGAACGATACAGGTTAATTTAGAACGATACGATATGTTTCGATTCAGTGATTTAGTCGATACGATACATGAACGATACAGGACAGGTTAATTTAGAACGATACGATTCGATTCAATGACTTAAAATCGATATAGTAACTATTTATTTACCCAAAAATTCTGTGTGAAAAATAAATACCTGGATACTGGATATAAATCCCTCTTTCTCTTTTTTTCTTCTTAAAAGTACTTAGTTTGATATAATTGATTATTTGCATTGCAGAACGATTCGATACGATTATTTGCATTGCAAAACGATTCGATACGATACAAAGTCAAACGATACGATATTTAGCTGTTTGCATATCGATATAGTAGATCGTTGAAAATTCAAAACGATGCATCGATGCAGTTACTGTATCGTTACGGGCCTACCGGGAACGCATCTGCGCCCTTTTTAGATTTATTTGGGCTATTCAAAAATAGCAGATCTACAAGCTCATAGTGTGGCACCGAGTGCCACGTTATGAGCTTGTAGATTTGCTATTTCTTTAGAAAAATCCTGAAAATGTGTGCAAATCTTTCAAAATATTTTTTACATTTCTAACTCAAATCTTTGCTTCTGGGGGATTCTACAAATGTCTTTTAAATCCTGTTGCTATAATCAGTGATTCTCAAACGTTTTCATGTCAAGGACCACCCGAAATGATATGTATTTGGCAGTGGACCCCCATCTCAAATTATGTTGTTCAAGCAAAGATTTGAGTTACAAATGTTCGCTTTATGAAAATATATATTATTCAAAGATTTGCACACATTTTCAAGATTTTTCCAAAAAATAGCAGATCTAACATGCTCATGTGAGCTCATATGAGCTTGTATATCTGCTAAAATAATAATACTACTAGCCAAAGAAATCTAAAAGGACAGCGATGCGTTCCCGGATTGAATGGGTCAAGTTGTGCTGGCTCACCCGTAGCAGATAACTTCCTCTGGCTTGGAGGTGAAGCTCAGGTCAGGATAGAATGGAACCCAATGGATGGGAAACAAACCGCCCAGGACCAAGTCACCTGGCTTCACAAGACACACAACAGGGTTATAATTATAGTTGTATCTATGTATCATGATTCTAACCATAGATCTGCAACAGGGGGTCCGGGACCCCACCCTAAGGGGGGTCCTCCGAGTTACTACAAGGGGGAGACACAAGGGGTAACCACTTGAACCCTGGCATCCCTGTTCGGGGGGGGGGCATTTGCTGAACATTAGCAGATCTACAAGCTGACAACCTTGTGAGATTATAGAGCTGCTATGTAAGCTTGTAGATCTGCTATTTTCGGCAAAGAGGTTTGGTGTAGAGAGAAAAACGAGCAAACCAAGTATAGGGCCAAAGATCATGCGAATACTAATGTAAAGCACATTTCAACAACGAGGCAATTCAATGTGCTTTGAATTACATAACATCAAGTAAAGGAAACACAATAATACAATTATACAATGACATTAGGATGCATAAAACAACATAAATGCAAATGGACAGATACGGTTACAGTGCAGAAGAGAAAAGAAAAGAGAAAAAGAAAAGTAACTCAATCAAAGACATTGGCAAACAGAAATGTCTTTAGTTGTGTTTTCAAATAAATAAGAGTGGCAGTTGTTTTCAGGAAAGGACAAAAGGGGGGACAGACAGGGACAGAGCAAACAGAAAAAAACACGTCAAAGATTAGTCAAGACATTTCATACATTACATAAACCTAAAACATATACTATACATACCTTTTGAAATCTGTTGACACCAAAGTGGGCCTGTATGTCACAGGAAGACCAAGCTAAGAAGGAGAAAACACAGAAGAAAGCAAGTGTATTATAGCTCAGACATTTTTCATTGGGGTTTCCATTTTGACTGTGTTTATCGAGTTCAATTTCGTTTCAATATCATTTTTTAAATGGGTAGTGAGTTTATATGTTTAAAATAGGTAGTGAGTTCATATGTTTAAAATAGGTAGTGAGTTTATATGTTTAAAATAGGTAGTGAGTTTATATGTCGGCTATGTTTTCCCAGCACATTCTTTACATCGCCCCAGACTACCCCACACGTAAAAATGAAAAATGATCAAACTCGGGACTCAAGATATGTAATGAATTAACCACTTAAGCTCCTTTTCAAATAGTGAAAATAGCCGATATCTCACAATAATAGTAGGCTATTAAAAGACTTAAACAAAATAAATAAACTAACAAACCCACTTTAAAAATGGTATTAAATGTAAATAAAATTAAAATTAAAACCTAATGAGAAATGCTAAACATGAATAATAACCTTGTACATCAGAGAATGAACATAACAACATGCATGTCAAGAACAGGTGTGTGTGTGGAAGCATCTTCATGTCTCTGACTCCCTCCTCCCTCCTCCCCTCTCCTAAACGCTTTGTCCAGCGGTGGGGTTTATACCACTGCTGTGATGTGCACGCACGCACACACACACACACACACACACACACACACACACACACACACACACACACACACACACACACACACACACACACACACACACACACACACACACACACACACACACACACGCCAGTGCTGTGCCACAGAGCTATCCTCTGTGCCACCCGCATTACGTCATGTGGTGGACGGTAACTATAAGTACATTTACTTGAGTATTGCACTTAAGTATATTTGTTTGGAGTATTGGTTTTATTCGTAGGCACATAATGACTTTAACATCGCTATATTTTAAATAGAAATATTGTACTTTTGACTCCACTAGATTTCTATGGAAGTTACTCTTGCTACCCAAACATACCAAAGATATATTATGAAATAACCTATTAAGCCCTATCTCAAATATTGTGAAAATAGCTGATCTACACGTTCACATACAATCTTTTCATATAATATTTGCATTTGTCCAACACAAATATTCTCTTCTGATGGGGGGTCCACGGTCAAATACATATCATTTTGGGGGTTCCTGGCACGAAAACAGTTAGCTAACTACTGATTGAGAAGGCATGTGTAGAATAGGCCTTGGCCGATCTTAATGGGTTAAAAAACTAAAAATCTTGAGAAAGTATTAAAAAAAAGAGAAAAAAAAGGTTATTATGCTTTAATGCACTGCTTCTCAACATTGAGTCTAATTTTACGCTCAAAAAGCATAAAATAGAGACAAAGTTTTACTTAAAGTGTGAATGGTTAAAGGAGCACTTCACAGATTTTCAACCCATCTTCATATAACTGCTCCTCACTAAAGCTCATTATAATAATTATGTTACCATTTCTGTCTACTCACTCTGTGTCTCAGAGGACAGTCCAGCAGCTTAAGTAATTTGTTTTGGAAGAATCGTTCACTTTGTGATACAAGCACCAAATTTTCTTCTGGACCTACTTTTTCCCAAAAGCCTGTTAGCCCAGCAAAAAAATATAATATGGCTGCTGGCGAAAGACATTTTATGTGGTTTTTGACCTGGATTGTGATTGGATAATCCAATGTTGATTATTCCAAATCAACATTCAATCCATGTTGATTATTTTGGCATCGGAATATAGTGTCGGAATAAAATGTCTTTCAGCCATTTTGGAATTTTATTTTTGAAATAAATATTTTTTTTGTGCGAGGGGGAGGGGAGTGTTCTGCATGCATGCACTGCTATTAAAAGGTGCCTTTTGAATACTTATTCACTTTGCGCATTTACTTTGACTATATACTTTGTGGGATTATGCATCTGTTTAATAAAGGTATTCATTTTACACTTCTGATGATCTCCTCAAATAAACAATTAAAATCAGAGTGTCTGATTAAGCGAGTCATTGAAGCGTGTGTTGTTTAATTAAGTGTTATTGTTATTCTTTCAACCTCGTGCTGTTTAAACATCCTCTAAGGACTGAGTTGATTAAAAAACTTGTTAATTAAAAAAAACATGTTAATACAATAACAAAAAATGAATTAAGATGTTTGTGTCGCTGCCTGTACAGATGACATCACTCACCTTAGGGTCCGCCGTCCAAACCAGATGGACCCTTTACGGGTCCATTTGGTTCCATTTGTACACTCTCAAAGTTGAATTAACACTGAGGATTCTCTAGTGCAGACTGGGGGTCCCAAAGTGAAAGGAAATGGTATCAAATGACGGTCCCGTGGTCTAATTCATATCGTTGCTGTCCGGTGGATACCTTGTATCTCCAAAACAAAAAATTGTTAAAATAGCCAATCCACAAGCTCACAGCGTGTCACATGGTCACACGTGAGCTTGTAGATCTTAGATATGCTATTTTCACTACTTTTGCCCAACACTCTTGTATGGTGAAGTGGGCCATTTATTTAGGGAGAGAAAAAATAAACACATTAATAACGTGAAATGTGGAGATTCTGCCCGACACGACAGATATAAAACTTGTGGGCTGAGAATCACTGCCTTGATGTCAAAGGAACCACAATAGTTATTGTCTCCGCCAGGCCGAAAGGCATGGCGAGAGAGTATGTTTTCGGCCCTGTCCGTCCGTCCGTCCGTCCTGTCTGTGTGTTAGCAGCTAATCTCCGGCACCGTTGGCCCGGTCGCTCCGAAACTGTGCACACACACTCCCTGGATGCCAATTCAGAACATCTGCCCCAATTATTTCACATGGGCCTGTTATAGCGCCACCAGGAGGCCGATTTGTGCAAACCCATTTTTTTACATTACTCCTACAGATTTTATCCAAACATCATGCAAATCGGTACACAGTATCTCTATAGTCATGTGATCAACACGAATCTGTCCGATTTCCCATATTCCATCCTCATTGCCTATGGTTGGCTTCCAAAGTTTGCAGGATTGGTCCGTTTTGAACAAAAAGCCTCAAACTATGCACGCAGCTTGTGATTTCCGTGAATTTTCACACGCACATTCCCACTCGGCCGAGGAAGAAATGCCACCCTTTTCACATTGGCCTGTTATAGCGCCACCAGCAGGTCTAATTTAGCAAAACACATTTTTGGAACAAAATGCCTCAAATCATGAATGCAGTGTCTGATTGTCGTGAAAGATCTAACAATAAATGGCACCCTTTTCACATTGGCCTATTATAGCGCCACCAGGAGGCCAGAATAACGTACCTGACCTGGCGGAGACCTGTGCTCCGAGGAGCACTTTTTCTAGTTTATTTATGTATTTAGTTAACTAGTTTGAATGATTGATGTACTTTATTTAGTAAGACATGAGAAACAGTACATGGAAGTACAATTCACAATACAAGGTCTACTAAACTGGATTGTTTAAAATGAGTCCCCACGCACACAAATCATGATGAGCACACAAATCATGATGAATAGTTAGTTAGTTAGTCATTAGCTCTGTCTCAATTCAGAGGGTGCAACCTTCAAAGTGCAGCCCTAGGTGGGTACCTCCAGGGGGCACTGCCCCCTGGAGGGCGCGTAGAGCACAGATTCTGCCTGTGAAATGGGACAGCCCTCCGAGCCAGTTGAGTCGAGTGAACCCGAGTGAAACCAAAAAAAGCTGCCCGGCGGCCATTGTTTTCCTCTGCAATAATTTAATAACATCTAAAACGCTCTCAAACTTCTTTTTTGTGGCACGGAATTTACTTTTAAGATATTTTAGGAGAGCATTAAGTTGTTTAAACTTCATATATGTGGTGACACTATGTAAAAATAATAATTCAGAGAACCGCCACGTCTGGGGCGGCCAGTGAAACTCATGTAGTCGTTTAAAGTAGCCTGTTTTTGGCCTGACTCTTCCAAATGTCCCGTTGCTCCTACGGTTGTCTGTGGAACGAACTTGATGAGATTGACAGACCCACTTACATCTAGCCCATTGGTTCTCAAAGTGGGGTCTGGGGACCCCCAGGGGTCCTCGGCAAAATTAGTTAATTAATATAGCGTCACAATAATTTTAACCACTTTAACCATATTTTATACATTGGCTATTCAAAAATAGCAGATATACAAGCTCATAGCTTGAGCTTTTAGATCTACTATTTGTAGATCTGCTATTTTTGAATTTGTGCAAATCTTTGAATATATATGTTGCTAAGCAAACATTTGTCACTAAAATCTTTGCTTCTGGGGGTCAGAGGAACAACATATTTTGAGATGGGGGTCCGCAGCCAAATACATATCATTTTGCCCCCAAAATGATATGAAAAAGTTTGAGAACCACTGCTCTAGCTTATTTGTTCATAAGGCCATGTTATTTATCGTGGTTGATTCCGCGCTCTTTATTGTTATAATATTCATTCAATTAATTATGTTCTGGTTTTGTCATAACGGTCTGATGTCCGACGTAACCTATACTGTGTGACTTTTGATGGGTTAGTCCTATGCATTCTGAAGCACAAGATGACATAAATACCTACCTACCTTTTTAACAAAGCTTTTTGTTGTTGTTGCGCGTAACATGTTTTAATGTGATGTTTTATTGTCTTTTTCTACCCAAATGTAAAGTGCATTATAAATAAAATCTATTATTATTATTATTAGGCGTATTATTACGCCGTTAATATATGAATATGATTTAATGGAGTGTCCTGACTCCTTGCAGAGACTGTGCTGATAGGAAGGATACCTGCATTTATTCACTTCAGAATGAGAAATGCTTGTTTTACATTTGTAGCTTATCATCTGCTTTTAGATTTGTATAACTCTGCTGCTTCTTCTGCTGGCTACTTCCACCAATATTCCCGCCTCTCGACTACAGCCCACCAGCGTGTCGTCCGAACCCCGCTGGCCCGCTTAATTTCATTCCTGTACCCTAGTTTGACTTTATTTAGCTCAAAATGGATTTTGAAATTATTATTTTTTATTTCATACTTTATCTTCTTATTGAAGAGATGGAGATGCAATACCACCGCCAGAGTCGCCGGCGTGTGTTGTATCTCAGGCTGTGAATGACCAGGACAAGTAAGTTAAGGTTAATTTGTGTATACTTTACAGCCAGCTAACAACAGCTAGCTAGTTTTCATATAAGTTTATATTATATAGGCCTACTTTTATATTTAAAATAACCACAGGCACACACACTGTAAAGTGAGTGTTAATTCAGCTCTGAGAGAAATTCATATGCTATAGCCTACTCTCAGTTACAAATGAATAAATTTAACACACAGTATTTTACTCAGAGGTGTAAAGTAACTAAGTACTTAGTTAGTGCTGTACTTTTGTGCTGTACTTTTACAATTGAGATATTTTTTACTTTACTGGAGTATTTCCAATTTTCAGTACTTCTACTCCACTACAATTATTTGAAAACTTTAGTTACAAGTTACTTTGTAGATTTTGATTATTATTACAAAACATACATTAGCCCTATTACATTATGGCCATTTGGAAATAGCAGATGTACAAGCTCACAATGTATCGCAAAGCATTGTGAGCTTATAGATCTGCTATTTTCAAAAGATTTGTATAGATTTGAAAGCTTGTGAAAAAGAAAGTATTTCTACATTGCAGTATTGATACTTTTTCTTAAGTAAGAAATGTGAGTACTTTTTTCCACCTCTGATTTGACTGTGTAATCTTCAATAAAAAATCTTACAATGCTGTCACTCAGTTAAAACTGGTTGAGTAGATACAGACCAACCTAATTCTTCTCATTCTTTCACTAACTCAGCCAAGACCCCCGTACTCCCGGGTCAACCTGCATGTCCCTGTCCTGGTCAGGTTTTTTAATGGTGCGGACACACGGCCTGATTTTCGGCTGAGCAGGGAGGCTTTGGCTGTGTTCGATATGCCTCGTTCCACTGTCCACCGCGTTGTCCACAGGGTCACAAGGGAGGTGGTGGCCATCCGCCACAGGGTCATCCACTTCCCAAATACTCCTGAAGACCTGGAGGCAGTGACCCTTGGGTTTGCAAGGCTGGCTGGACATGCTGCCTTTGGAAGAACAGCTGGAGCAATCGACGGCTGCCATGTCCGTATAACACCACCGATCGGCCCTGATCATCAGTGCTACCAGAACAGGAAACTGTTCTCCTCCATCATCCAGCAGGCAGTCTGCAATCATCAGGGCCGCTTGAAATGAAATGAAAGAAAACACGAAACAACTATCCTAAAAAACGGACTAAATAGTTATAAAAACAATAAATTCCGACGCGATGGGCTTTTTAAATGGTGGCTTCTCAGGCTGGCTCAGGCTGGCTCTGGCTCAGTTCGTGTTGCATTGTGGGACTCGGCTATCCACCGAAGTGCTCGAAGCGTCCATCGGGTGTATGCTTAGAAACGGGGGAAAATAAGGCACATTCAAAGGGTACTTGGCGCGCCCCTGTGACGTCCTCGCACTTCAAACGCGCACTTCGCAGGGCTCAACCCCCGAATTGAGAAAGAGCTAGTGTCTCTGCCAGACCGAAGGCTTGGCCGAGACTATATATATTTTGCCTCCTGTTAGACAGGGCAAAAACTACAAAAACCTGATTAACGGGTGTATCAAACTTCTCTCAGTTGTTCCTAATACGATTTTTCACGTAGAATCCATTTCTGCTTGGGACATTTTTGTATCGCGCATAGTTAATGAGACAATTTGCATATTTGATTAAACTAGCAGAAATAACGAGTAGAGGTCATCCAACTTGTGTTTTGGTGGTTTTCTGGTAAAATAATGAACATTTTATCTCATTCAGGTGTAAGGACCTTTACAGTGTAACTATTGGGCATGTTTATGGTAGCTAATTAGCATATATTATGCATATGTAACGACTCAAAGCAAACGCATGGTCATTTTCTGTTCAGTGTTATTCCAAGTACAAATTTTTACAAATATTATTATTCCTGTACATTTGACCACTACTGAAGCAGTAAATATCCCAATAAACTGCTCTTTGTTCATGTTTTGAGCTAATATGACCATACAAATAGTTTCTGTATATCAATTATTATTGACTCCTAGACTATATTTCTGGAAAACAATGGTCACTACCAAATGTTTCTCAGTTTCTATAGGTCATTTCTCCAGTAGAATCCATTTCTGCTTAGGACATTTTGTTTAATGAGATAATTATGTTGATTATGTGGGTAGGAGACGGAGTAATGTCTTTAGGGTACCAGATATTAAAATTGTTAAAAAATATAATGTGTATATAAAATGTGTTTTAGATAAGATATTGCAGATCAATCATGCAAATTAGATACATCTTTACATTTGCCACCCTCTCCTACTGGCAAGAATGTGCCAGTGCAGCCAAAGAGTGCAGGCATGAGCGGGATACAGGCAGCAATGACTCAGCATTGGGAATCACACTGGTAGCGCACCACCTAAAGGAGGTGCCATGCTACCTTGCCACAATGGAAATGGGCCTATCAACATCTACTGCCTCCAGGTTGAAATAGGGGCTCAAACTCAATAGCTTGTCTGACTGACAATGAAACATCTGCCCACCTTGCCTTTGGAAGGACAGACGTTACAGGCACAGACAATCCTCAGACCAGAGGAGCATTTGGCCAGTCTGCCTTCGAGGATAGCAATTGTCCAGTAGATGGAGGAGAAAAGTAGAGCATAGGAGCCTATGGCACCAAGCTGCATGGACTAATTCAATGCAGCTATTACAATTTGCGTCATGTCTGTCCATGAGGAATTGGTGCCCGAAGCCTTTGTTCAAGGACTCCTTCCTGGCCGTTTTAGAGAGCATATCCATGCCCCATTGCCCCAATACCCTCAAAGAAGGGTATTGGTATTGGTATAAGAGTCCATACTACATGTTACCATGTTGACTGACCCTGCCTACATCAGACAAGCCAAGTGGGGGGGGGGGGGGGGTGTGATGATGGGGACAGTGAAGAGCCATTACAGCAGGTGTCTCCCATCAATCACAAGAGACACTGGAAAGACAGAAAAAAGTCCTATGCTCTGGCTGCTACCAATGTTGAGAACCGGGGCACATAGTCATTGCAATGAAAGTCATAGGTCAGTCTCCTGGAACATTGGATGGCTGTGCAGCTTCCTGGACCTGGTATATTATCGCCTGTTCGTGCGGAAATTTGCAGTCAACACCAGCTCCTTACACAGGCTGACACATTGGGACGAGGCATGCAACACTGGTGCCTTACATCAGCTATGGAAGCATAGGCGGCGGGTAATGAAGGCTACGGTAGGCTAAGCCTTCCCAAATGTTATGCTGGAAAAAAATTGAAATTGTGCAAATTGTATATAACTAGAAGTTCTGCCCGCTACGCGGGCAGAATTCTAGTACCCCCCCCCCCCCTACCCCCCCCAAAGAAAATGTCGTTTGGGGGTACAAAATCATGGGATAAAAAAAAACCCAGAGGGTCTCACCCCCCCCCCCCTTAGGGGTCCCTGTCTCCAGGCCATGACCTACAGACACTGCGAAGGAAAACTGTGAAGCCACAGCCACGCATGCAAAATGTTGCACATGAACTCTGCAGCCGCACTGAGGCGCTCCAACACAAACACTCTGACATTAAGCTTCACACAATAAACATCAGCAGCACACACAAACATTCACCACAATGACAAACAAATTACGTCTGTGCAAAAATAAGCAAGGGCTCGCTTATTTTGGGGTTCAAAAATCGTGGGATAAAAATTTCCCCCAAAAACGTTTTTAAATTTTTAACAGCGCATCGCCTCCTGCCGTCCTTCCTCTCTCTCCATCTCTGTGTCTCTCTCTCTCTCTCTCCCCTCTGGCCCTCTCTCTCTCCCTGTCTTCCTCTCTCTCTCTCTCTCTCTCTTTCCCTCCCTCCCTCTCTTCCTCTCTCTCTCTCTCCCTCTATGTCTCTCTGTCTCTCTCTGTCCGTCAGCGAAAATTCTGTCGCTGTGTTTGGCTAACTATTCTCTCTCTCCCACCCTCCCTCTCTCTCCCTGTGTGCGCGCATGGCTGTCCCCCCCGCCCCACCCCCACCACACTGACGCAACGGGACTGTTGACATGGCCATGCCCAAAATAGGTTGACTTATTCGGATACATGCGTGTGACTGGCCACCCCTGCCGGTTCTCTGAATTTTTATTTTTAAATAGGCTCTGTCATGAATAATTGAGCACACATATGAAGTGAAACAACTAAATTCTATCCAAACGATATGTTATAAGTAAATTCCGTGCCTCAGAGAAGAAGTTTGAGAGCGTTTTATAAGCTAAAGTAAGAAATGAAGGCACTCGCACCCTGACTCGCACAAAACAATGGCTGCCGTTCGTCTTTTGTCGGCTGCACTCGGAGCCATTCGGGCTCACTCGAACTCGCCACCTGATTGGCCAGCTTTTGCTGTCAATCACAGAACGATGAGCGACGTTGCCATGTCCAGGTTTTGTAAGCGTGAAGTGGGTGTAAATTGGTTAGAGAAAGTGCGTCGACGCATGCGCAGTGGGCAGCTTTGTGTGTTAGGTTGCTTGTTGCTCGCTTAGGTTGCTTGTTGCTCGCGCACGATCTGGCAACAGCGGGTTTTTTGCCCTTTCAGCCAATGTCCCGATTGTAAGGTAGATATATATATATATGTGCGCAGCATTATTTAGGCTACTATATATTGTGTGTGTGTTGTCGCTGCAGCCCCCTGATGACAATCAGGTGATCATACACCTGATTATCACCCCCCCCCCGCCCACAATGCAATGCACCCCACAATGCACCCCACAATGCAGCTTCCGCCTTTGTAGTGAACACCAGTGCGCTATTTTTGAAATTGAGTCTAATTTCAAAAAGCAAAATGGATATTCGGTCTTTTTTCAAGGCAAAAGATAAACAAACACAAAGTAATTCAGAAGCTGCAGCCAGCAGCACCAGCGACCGCAGTCACCGCGCCCCTGCAGCCACAGCGAGCCCTTGGCATGCAAACACCGGATCACCTGAGGCTCCTCCTGAGGCAGAGGCTGCAGCCTGTGGGCCGCCTGCGAGGAGCCATGACCCGGGGGGCGGAGGAGGCAACACTGCCGTCGCCGGTAATCATCCACCCCACACTGACTTGGGAGAAAAAGACAGTGGTCCCTCTCAGCCAATCCTGCTAGAATATCCCAAAACAAATTTTGGAAAACAGAAACGTTCCTTTTCCTCAGACTTCTTTAAAAAGTACAGTTTATTGGAATATAGCAAAGAAGAGGACGCTGTGTTCTGTTTCCCCTGCAGACATTTTCAGTGCAACAGTGGCTATAAGGATACTGCTTTTGTGAGCAATGGTGTACGAGATTGGAAAAATTACAGAAACACACTGAATCTTCTTCACATCGGCAGTGTTTAGAGCAATGGCAATCCTATTTGAAATCCAAAACCAGTGGTTCCATTGCTGCACAGTTACGTAACTCTCATAGGGCAGCTGTTAAGTGCAACAGGGAATATGGCACCAGTATTGTTGGGATGTTGCTTTATCTTGGCAAACAAGGGCTTGCTCTACGAGGGCATGATGAGAGTCTGAGTTCAGCAAATCGTGGAAACTTTTTAGAGTAAATGGTTTTCAACGCATGATGAGGCATTCAGTGCCAGGTTGAATAGCCCCTTCAACCTTACTAGCCACAACACTCAAAATGAACTGTTAGAAATAGCAGCTAAAACTGTGAAAAGCTAAATTATTCGCAGTGTTGAGGAAAATGGATTTTACACCATTCTTATGGATGAAGCGCGTTCCTTCAAACAGGAGAAATAAAAGAGCGATTTCTAGGATTTGTGGATTGTTCTGAAGGGGCAGACGCAAATGCAATTTATGGTCATGTTAAGCACTTTCTGGAGGATTGTGGACTGTACAGTTTGCCCATTGTTGCACAGAGTTATGATGGGGCAGCTGTAATGGCTGAGCATGTTAATGTAATGGAAAAAACTGCGTGAGGATCACCCATCTGCTATCTACATCCATTGCATGGCCCACAAATTAAACCTGGTTTTGGTGGATGCCTGTAAAGTAAATCGCACAGCAGTGGTATTTTTTCTCACCCTTGAGAGTCTGTACACCTTCTTCGCACAACCAGGAACACATCACGCATACAAGCAGGCTCAGAAGGAGCTAGGTGTTACTGCAGATCTGACAGCACTGAGCGAAACGAGATGGGCTTGCAGATGGAAAAACGTGTCAGCTGTAAAAGATGCAATAACAGCCCTGACCTCCACTTTGTCTGAACTGTCCGTGCCTCCTTATCGTAGGTTTGTGGACAGTTCCCTGCGTGATCTACAGGGGCACTTTTGGTCAAAGACAACAATGTATCCTACACGCAGTGGACCAGCCTCACTGTAATCAACAGATTGCCATGTTACTGTGTCAACAGAAGGTTAATAAAGGATTGTGTCTTCCTGACAAACGTAGCTCGCAGGAACATTTGAAGAGGTTTGACCTGCAAGCAAATATCTGGAAACAATGTCTTAAGCAATAGCCAGCCATAGGACAATGGCTGGCAGCAGCAATTTATTCCATACAAACACTCCTCAGACTGGTTAACCAAATAGCAACACAAACGTATTTGACATGTTCGTTCTAGTGTATCTTGATATGTCCTAGTTTTACATAAAGTACAGCTTTATGTTATGCCCACCCCCCTTAACCCAGTGCTCTTGGACGCTATACTATTTAGGCTAATTTAGTCGAATAATTTGCTTTGCTATGATATTCTTATGAAAAATAACTAATATTTTAACAATAAATATAAAGATTGAACTAATCTGCATACAAATTCTAACAATTAGATTTTGTGCCCTAAATACCACTTATATTGGTTTACCTACACCCTTATTATGCTTATTTCCACTAATTTGCCCAAATATGCAAATTGTCTAATTACATGCACAATCCAAAAATGTCCTAACCAGAAATGGATTCTACAGGACTAATTACCTTGGAATCAACTGTGAAAAGTTTGGTATGTGACCATTGTTTTCCAGAAATATGGTTTAGAAGTCATAATAATTGATATATAGAACCTATTTGTATGGCCATAATTAGCTTAGTACATGAACACAGAGCAGTTTATTGGGACTTTTACTGCTTCAGTAGTGGTCAGATGTACAGGAATAATATTTGTAAAAAGTAAGTACTTGGAGTAACACTGAACAGAAAATGACCACATGTTTGCTCTGAGTCGTCACATATACATAATATATGCTAATTAGCTACCATAAACACACCCAATGGTTACACTGTAAAGGTCCTTACACCTGAATGAGATAAAATGTTCATTATTTTACCAGAAAACCACCAAAACACAAGTTGGATGACCTCTACTTGTTATTTCTGCTAGTTTAATCTAATATGCAAATTGTCTCATTAACTATGCTCAATACAAAAATGTCCCAAGCAGATATTGATTCTATGTGAAAAATCATGTTAGGAACAACTGAGAGAAGTTTGATACACCCGTTTATCAGGTTTTTGTAGTTTTTGCCCTGCCTATTGTGTAATTTGGTGGGGGACCCCAGTTGGCATACACAGCTGTTCATGTATATTCTTGTAGCTTGTAGATCTGCTATTTTCAAAATGTTTCTTTGAACAATCTATAAAATGGTCTATCTATAAATCTATAAAACGTTGAATATGAATAATTATGTGAAAGAAATACACAAATCTTTTATGGGGGGTTCCTGAGACAAAATGTATTCAGATGGGGGTCTGTAGCCAAATACATCTGATAACCTGCTGCTGCTGTTAATGTATGATATACCTTTTTATGTAACACCATCTGCAGGTAATTATGTAACACTGCAAGGTTATACGTTTTATTTATATTTTAAACTTCAAGTTCAGGCCCAGCAGGTTGCTGGCAACCAACTAGCCAATCATGATGTGAGCTTCCCTCTCTGGACCAGTGGTTCCCAAACAGTGGTCGGGACCCATTTTTTGGTCATGCAGCCAATTTTGTGGGTCGTGAGTAAATATCCCCCATTTTTATAATTTATTGTATCCTAGATTTTAGGATTAATTGAAGAAATAATACATACAAAAATATATTGTTCAGAACTTTAAAACAAAATAAAATAAAATGAAAACTCCATAGGCTACATTAAAAAAATAAAAAAGTACTTTAAATAGTGAAAATAGCAGGTCTACAAGCTCACAACGCAACTTGCTGTGAGCGGTGAGCTTAAGTTGTAGATCAGCTATTTATCTTTTAGGTCTCGAACTGTAAAGCTTGGGAACCCCTGCTAGACCAGTGGTTCTCAACCTGGGGGCCGCAACCCCCGGAGGAGTTTGCCAAATAACTTGGAGGGGTCGCCAGATGCTTTTCTGAATGTGCTAAACAAAACAAAAAAACAGCTGCTGTGTAGGCTACTGGTGCTGTTCAGCATTGATTGATTGATTGATTGAATATTTTATTAGGCAGAAAATGTAAAACAGCACAGTTACATTTAAAATACTTTGTCTAAAAGGTCCGTTCAAAAAAGTCCTTGCGGTTTTGTTTCCATTGAGGTCCTTGGTATATTCATTCACGTTTTCATATCAAGGACCCCAAATGGATAGCCTATGTATATGGATGCGGTCCCCCATCTGAAAATATTTTGTGCCAGTGACCCCCCATAAAAGATTTGTATTGTTAAAGTGTTTAAAACTATATTGCAATTTAGTAAAAAAATAAATTAAAGATATTTCGAAAATAGCTGATCAACAGCTCACAACATTGCAATGTGATGTGTTGTGACCTTGTAGATTGGCTATTTTCAAATAGCTGATACATGGGCTATAGGATTAAAGTGGTTAAAATGATGTTAATTGTAATGCAATTGACCAGAGCCAATTCAATATTAACTAATTTATCTAACTATAATTTCCCTCAAGGACCCCTGGGGGTCCCCGGACTCCACTTTGAGAACCACTGAACTATTCTCTGGTCTCCTTGGTAACCTGGCAAGCTTCCATAAAAGTTTTATTTGCGTTCTTGTTTTTGTCACGTGGTTTCATAATAAGCGTCTTTGGAAAGTCTACTCTACTGTGCATAATTATGAAGCATCTATGGGGCTGTTCACATCTTCACCAGCAGGGGCCGGTAAACATCAAATCACCACCACGGTCTTTACGTTTACTAACGTTGCCATGTCTGCTTATTATAAGTGACTTTAGGCTTGTTTTTTTCTGGAAAGTTGCTTGTTGTAAATATTGCTAGAATGCTAGATGCATTTTTTTGGTCTTGTTCCTAAAGTGTCTGCTAATTTGGGCTTGTTTCCTAATGTTGTTTAAACCAGTGGTTCTCAAACATTTTCATGTCAAGGACCCCCACATTAATATGTATTTATCCACGGACCCCCCTCCCCCATCTGAAAATATTTTGTTCCAGGGACCCTCATACAATATTTATGTTAGAATCATGTTTAAAAAATATTACACATTTTGTACTTTTAAAAAAAATATATAGCATAGGTTTGAAGTGCTGCATGTGGCTTCTTTTGGGCTTGTTTTCATAGACCCAGTTGCTTATTTCTCTCGCAATCTGGCAACACTGACGTTGACCTGACATGCGCAGCAAGACGTCACGTTGTCTACCCGGAAGTACATGGCATTGTTGTTGTTCCATAAACACAGCTAACGGTAAGCGTTAGGATTCATTCAATGTTTGAATAAACAGTGAATTCATTGTTATTTTCACTGCTAATAAAACTAAAACAACAAACACCCAATTCATTCAATCAATCAGCGCCTCTACAGCTGCTGAAGAAAATATATGGAGGTGTTTGTTGAAAGAACACGGCATGAGGTAGCTCCATAAAGAACCTCTCTTAGCTCTTAGCGGAGTGAGAGGTTCTTTATGGAGCTAGGCATGAGGTCAGTGGTGTAAAGTAACTGTACATTTACTCAAGTACTTTACTTTGTACTTAATTTTTTTCTTTTTTACATTACTGGAGTATTTCCAGTTTTCATTACTTTTACTTTTACTCCAGACCACTACATCCCATTACAATTATTTGAAAACCTTAGTTACTAATGTCGTGTATCAGTATTCAAGACTGATGAATATGAAGTTAATATGCTATTAATACACTATGAACACAAATTGTCAACAAAGTTCCCTGTCAGAGTGTGGGGGAGTACAGCTGTCTGCAACAGAGGTAATTGGGTTAAAACTCTGGGATCCTGTCTATTGTCTTAGGTGTGAACCTGAAACACCACACCCAGCCGAGTTCTTTGTTCCCAAAAAGGCATTGTAATTATGCGATCTAATCACGCATGTTGCCATGTCTCTCTCTCTCTCTCTCTCTACAGCCAGCTGTTAAAAGAAATAGACTTAAACTGAATTATTGTAAATTATAACTAGCTCACAGTAAAAGCTTATTCTATAGTAAGTACACAAGTGTGAACAAATGTGGTTGGGGAGAAGCCAGTTAGTTGCATGTAGACTTTTCTTCTTGAATCTAAGGAAAACGCCAAGTCCCCTTTTAAATCATCTCTTTCTGTCTAAATCATTCATACAAAGTTGAATACAAATATGTGTGGTCTTATTTTGAAGGTAATAAGGTGTTAAACAAAGATTGCATAATATGAGCTTGTGTAAAGGTACAGTTTTATAGATAAGGGTTAAAGTAAATTGTCACATGTTTAAACCAAGTGAGATGCTAATTCCTTGTGCCGATTGAGAAGGCCTGCCCAAGAAGGTCTATTGTTCTATAAAATCTGTGTTGTGAGTGGTCAGAAGGAGGAATATCTGGTTGCTTATAATATGGTGCTAGGGTGAGAAACAGGACTCTCTGTGTTTTTGGGCTACACACAGATGTCGCGTCCAACAGGATAAAATGGATCTATGGACTATGCACTGTACGTCGAATTGACTTGTATGTATGGGATGCTGAGAACTCTGACAATAAAATGGAATTGTTGGAAATGACTACCTCGGACTTTAAAGGATTGTGATTTATTACCGCCCAGAGAAACATGTCTGCTTCCGTCTTCCAAAATGGGCTCAGTTTACCACACTAATTACTTTATAGATTTGTATTATTATTACAAAACATACATTAACCACTTCAGCCATAAATAAATCTCGGCCACTTGAAAATGGCAGATCTACAAGCTCACAATGCGACGTGATGCAACGCATTGTGAGCTTGTAGATTTGGTATTTTCAAAAGATTTTCATACATTTGAGAACTTGTGAAATATGGGACATTCTGCATAATGAGAACTTTCTACTTTTGGTACTTTAAGTACATTTTGATGCCAATACTTTTGTACTTTTAACCAAGTAAATGTTGAATTCCAGTATTTCTGTATTGCAGTATTGATACTTTTACTTAAAGGGATAGTTCACCACCAAAATGACGTTTTTTCTATTCATTAGTCACCCCATGGAGACTTGAATTCATGGATTTTCTTTTGTTTTTGTCGCATTCCTAACGTCCAGGATTCAAACCCGGGTCTCCCGCGTGGAAAGCCAACATCTTAACCATTAAGCCAAAGGGACATCCCTATCGCTTGGGGGAGATATTAGACTTTCAGGCCATCAGGCTGAGGTAGTGAACCACTCTGTTACACTAAGCCAATAATTTGATGACCGGCAGCGGTTCCGGTAGGAGACACAAAGAGTCTCCTTTGTGTCTCCTACCGGAACCGCTGTCTACCGGTCCGCTGGTCATCAAATTATTGGCTTAGGAATGGGACAAAATAAATCCATGAATTCAAGTCTCCATGGGGTGACTAATCAATAGAAAAAAAAGTCATTTTGGGGGTGAACTATCCCTTTTAAGTAAAACAAACAACAAGCAAGACACTTTTTCAACCACTGGATAGGTCTAGTGGGAACCTAAACATTGTGGGCACCTCAATGTTAAAACATTGGCAGATTTTTCCCAAAATGTAAAACAAATAAATGACGAATAAATGTGATGCTGTGGAAGGTTTTGGGAACATGCACAGTGCATCATTATCACACTTTAAAGGGATAGTTCACCCAACAAAAAAAACAAATTCTATCGATTAGTCATCCCATGGAGACTTCATGGTTATTTTTTCAATTTTTTCAAATTTCTAAGGCTGACCTTTGAAGCTGTTTTCTTTTTTTTTTTTTACCGTCGAAGCTTCTGCACCAAAAAACTGTTTTTATTTGAATGTTCTACTTGAATATTAGACAGCTTAGCTGTAATTTCCCTAGCGGTTTACCAGGCTAGTATTTCCCAAGATGAAATAAAAAACGTATTGGTTTGTTTACTAGGATGTGTTACTGCTGCAGTTAGCCTAGCCGTTAGCCACCTGCCCGGCCAGTGTGGGCTGCCTGGATGGACCAGATTAGGGGGTGTACTAGTCACGTTGCATTGAAGGGAGGCAGATCTATAAACTCACTGCACATCGTGCTGCAATGCGTTTTGAGCTTGTATATCAGCTGTTTTTGGTGTGCGACACCGGCGCACATAAATCACTTTTCAGATGAGACGAGACCCAAATATTTGAAAAAATAAATATCTGTTAAAATCCCATGTCATTGAATGAAGTTAAGTGAGTCACCCTTATTAATTTCAGCAATAAAAAAGAGAAAGAAACAAGTTTAAACACTGATTTTGCTTAAATCTTTACAATTTCCTTTCCAGGTGGGTTTCTGAACTGTCCACAGCCTTCCTCATAGAGACACATGGTGAGTAGACGGACATGTTGCCATCTTATAATGAGCATTAGTGAGGATCAATTATATGAAGACTAGAGGTAGAGCGGCCCTCACAGCTTTTTGATGTATACATATGCTTTGAGTTAAAACCATTAATATCAACCCTTGTTCCTCTGCTCTGTAGCAATTAGTAGACCTTGGTGTTTCATGCCGAGCCTGTCCACCCAAATACTATTGCTCATCAACATGTATGCTGGTCAGTGTGGTGAAAAGTAACTAAGTACATTTACTCAAGGACTATACAATAATGTGCAGTACAATGCACAGTATGATTATGAAATATATGAACTTTACTTTACATTTTTGTTACTTCTACTCCACTACATCTCAGATGCAAATATTGTATTTTTTTTTTTTTACAATTAAAGCATTTTACAATTAAAGCATTTGACAGCTTTAGTTACCTGTTACTTTACAGATTTGGTTATTATGAATTATTATCTTTACTAATACAAAATATACATTAACCACTTAAATCCTGGCTATTTTTGAAAAAAGCTTTTGAAAGGGAGTACTTTTACTTTCGTACTCTAAGTATATTTTGATATTGTGATGCCAATACTTTTGTACATTTAGAGCGTATTGGTCAACCCCCCCCCCCACACACACACACATACACATACACACACATTAGCCAAGGACACGTGATTATGAAACTTTATTATATGAATCAATTAAAGGAATTTATACAGTATGTCTCAAAACAAGCCATTGTGTCTCATACAAGAGTCACAGTGTCAGAATATTGATACTTTTTGATAAACAGAAGGAAATGCTACTGCTTACCTTTACATACCATGTTCACCACTGAATCATCTGTTGACACATTCTAGAAAGGTATCCACCTGTTTCCGCGGGACTTTACTGGGGCACAGGCCCTATGCACAGGCCTGGTGGGGGACATATCCGGCGGAGGCGCGGCATATGTATAGCCTACAACCAGAACTGGCACCCACTCTCTGCTGGAAACTTGTGTATACACCCAAAGGTACTCAAAGGGGGGCAGACATACAGGTGGGTACAGCGGGTACTCTGGCAACGGGTACGAGTACTGAGCTAATCTCAGTAACTCCTTTTCAAAACGCATTTCCTTTGGCATTTTACCTTCCACTAGTTGAATTGCCCAGTGATCTCGCCAGTTGGTCACATGGTACAGCTCTGGCGTGTCTGCCTGTACGTTGACGACGAAGTAGAATTCGGTGTTGGCCAGGTTGTTTCTAGCGTGTTTGAGTTCGTTGTGTGATGCAACAAATCTGGTTTGATAGCTAACGTCCTTGGTTGCTTTGACCTCTATGTACTGAGTTATTCCATTAGTACGATCCACTGTGACATCATAGGGCTTCCCCGTCTCGTGTCCAGCGTTTGTCCAGTTGACTGCGGCATCACCATATACTGATCTCAAATACAGCCAGGTCCATTCCTCTCCCCGTTTGCCAACTCCACTCTCCTTCAGATCGTCCTGTAAATGAAAAGTAGTTCAATTGTTAGTGTCACTGATGACTCTCGTTGGAGTAGATTGGTTCTATTATCACAAAAGAATATTAATATATATCAACAAATTATTGTTGTCATCACCTTAATACGACTTGTATCCATCTTGTTCAAAAAGAACAGTGTACATCCATGTACATTAAAGGTATCATGACATTCATTTTCACTTTTTTTATTTTCAATGTTTTATTTGGGGTTTTATGACCTCAATTACACCCAAAAAAACTGAACTTACAACATTCAGTGGATTTTCTGTGGTCTGGGGTTTTCTGAATAATTAGGCTGAAAAGTAATCTGAGCTTGGCCCTTCGACAGTGAGGTCACTGTCGAATAATCCCGCCCACTCTCCTCCTCGCCCCTCCCCTCCCCTATCCTTTCCTTTGGGGGGGGCGGAGCAGAGGCGATGATTGACAGGCAAAATCCCTCACCAGCGACACCCGCAGGCAAAGATTTCTTTTTTCATTGCAGTTGAAAAGGCTTTAGAAATGTGAGAGAAAAACACCTGCCATTGATCACTGGAATGGAATTTTCACTTAAAACTTTTTGTACACTTTTGAAGGACCAGGACAAAGACTTTGAATGTGGTGTAAAAGTGAATGTCATTAAACCTTTAAATGTACGTCCATTGTTAGTTGTAGGTGGCATGCTGCTCTCAGTGCTGTGCTCCTCCTCCTTCAGATGCTGATCAACTGAAGTGATTTGATGATAGTTAATCTTTTTATACCATCAGTTATGGTGGAGGATGCAAGGGCCGTTGCTATCATCAACAAACATGTCAACAGACATTTCAAGAAACGTATACACTCAATGTGTGTTTCTCGTTGATGATTAGTTATGTACCATAGCAACCCCTGTTTTACCTTAGCAACCATCAATTTCACCTTAGCTTTTACCAGTTTTACCTAAGCAGCCACCGGTTTTACCCTAGCAACCAAATATTACACCCTAGCAACCAATTATTAAACCCTAGCAACAGCTAATTAGACCCTAGCAACCACTGTTTTACCATAGCAACCAACAGTTTTACCTTAGCAACTGAATATTACGCCCTAGTAACCAACTATTAAACCCTAGCAACAGCTAATTAGACCCTAGCAACCACTGTTTTACCATAGCAACCAACAGTCTTACCATAGCAACCAAATATGACACCCTAGCAACCAAATGTTAGACCCTAGCAACCAACTATTAAACCCTAGCAACAGCTAATTAGACCCTAGCAACCAACTATTAAACCCTAGCAACAGCTAATTAGACCCTAGCAACCACTGTTTTACCATAGCAACCAACAGTTTTACCATAGCAACCACATATTAGACCCTATTAACCACCTATTGGTCCATAGCAACCACATGTTCACCCTAGCAACCGCCAATTTGACCATAGCAACCACCTTTTAGACACTATCAACCACTGTTTTTACCCTACCAACCACCTGTTTTACCCTAGAAACCACCTGTTTTAACCTAGCAACCACCTACTAGACCATAGTAACTTCTGTTTTACCCCAGCAACCACACATTAGACGATAGTAACTTCTGTTCTAACCTAGCAACTGCCTTTTTAACACCAGAAACACTCTTAACACCAACACTACCTTAAACTATCAATACCATCAACACTATGAACACTAAACTGAACACTGTCAATACTAACACTATCGACACTCTTTACATATTAACACTATCGGAACTCTTTACACACTAACAATACTCAACACTATTAATAGCACTACAACACAACCAACATAGAGAGCCCAAAAAGTCTTCAGATTACGGTGGAAGATTGGGAGTGAGTCTGCAGTTCTAATTGCGATGGGGAGTTCATTCCACAGATTGGGAGCCAGAAGGGAGAAGAGTCTGGGACGTGTGGAGCGTTGTCTCGGATGTTTTAGGGAAGGTTCTGACAGCTTCCCTGTGTAGGCTGGTCTGAGTGAGCGGTAGAGATTGTAGGGTTGGATCAGGCTTTGAAGATGTAGGGGTGCCATTACCTCTGGTTGTTTTGTAGGCCAACATCAGTGTTTGCAGTGTCCTCACGGCCCACCAGTGGGCCCCCGGCCAACAAGTTGAGAATCACTGATCTATAGCAGTGGTTCTCAAAATGGGGTCCGGGGACCCCCAGAGGTCCTTGAGTGGGTTCCAGGGGATCCCCAGCAAAATATGTTAATACAGCATCACAATCGTTTTAACCCCATTATCCATATAGTATGTTTTGGCTATTCAAAAATAGCAGATGTACAAGCTCACAGCACGTGCCGTCACTTTGTGCCGTGCTGCGAGCTTGTACACCTGCTATTTCAGATTTTTATTTTTTTAATCTTGAAGTGAATTTTTCAGTTGGGGGTCCGTGGCATGCACGTGCACACATAGACATGAAAGGGGGCTCGAGCCCCTGCCGTTTTACCCGTTGGTAAAAAAGGTGCCCTCTCTAGACCATGGATGCAGCATTTATTATGGAGAAAAATAAATGGTGAAAAAAACGCAAATGCCCTACTCGAAAGCAGCATTCAAGCCTAAGAGAATTGCCCCTTTCTTACTCTCTAAACTTGAATACAACATTTTATGTGGAATTGAATTGCTCTCTGTAGAAATCCATGCCGTACTCCGCATCTCCAGTAAAGCTTGATTATACCTAAGTGAGCACTGTGTCGCGCACAGAATTGTAGCCGATCTACAAGCTCACAACGTGTCACGCTGCAACACATTGTGAGCTTGTAGATAGTCTTTTTTCGGTACGCGATACCACGCGCAACGAAGTATATGTCCAATCGAAACCTAATGTAGCCGGGCGCACGCACGCATATGTCCATTCACCTAGGAGAGCAGACGCACACAGAGAAGCGCAGACAATCAGTGATCCGTCTTAATTTGAGACAGATACAGTAGGTATTTGTGGACAAAAAAGTATTATACTGTTCATTTCCTCTCTCTTTGTTTATCTAATATAGCCATAGATAAAGACTCTCGTAGATGTATTTTATCGATTATAATTTTTTTATCTCTACGAGAGTCTTAGCTAGCCTACCACCCACCCAGATTGCCCTGGAATGTTAGCTCCAAAGACTGTACTTCTCCAAACATGTACAAATGCTAAATATCAGGTGCTTACCCGCGTGCCCAAAATGTTAACTCGGTGTTAGGTGTGTTTGTGCAATGTATTAGAGTTATTTTTCAATAAAGAAGTGTTTTAATCCCGTCTGTGGCCAATTCTGTCGGAAGTTCCCAATGGGCGGTGGTGACGGGGCGCATCCGGCGAAAGACGGAATTACACTCAAGGAAACAAGGGGGGGAAATGCCGTTCGGCCACAGACGGGAATACAACACTTCTTTATTGAACAATATGAACTAATACGTTGCACAAACACACCGGACACAGAGTTATCATTTGGGGCACGTGGGTAAGCACCTTATATTTTGCATTTGTACTTGTTTGGAGAAGTATGGGCTTTGGAGCTGACCTTGCAGGGCAATCTGGGGGGTGGTAGCTAAGACTCTCGTAGCGATCAAAAATGTCAGAATCGATAAAATACATCAATGAGAGTTTTTATCTAAGGCTACTTAAAATACTTAATAACTGAAACTACTAATTTCAGTTATTGTTAACTGTTAACCAGTAATTCAAGGCTATACTGGATTGTTAGTGCAGGCTGGGTGGTTGTTGTGGCTGTTCTTGCAAAGATTGTTTTGTCAATGTGATCAGGGCAACGAGGTTGTGTCCCACTGTTGTAGAGTAATATGCTGAATTGCTCATATAGATCATCAGTGACAGTAACTTTTGTATGAATATTATTCATGTTTGTGGAGTTCTTTTTTCAGTATAATCCTCGTTTATAGTGTTCATTTAAAATTAGATATTCCTCTAAATCTGGGTAGAAATGTAAAAAAAAAAGAATGGCCAAAAATATGCATCAATTTGGGGGTCCTTGACACGAAAAATTTCAACAAGCCCTGTTACTGAAGAAACACTCTATATATCAATGAGTACTATCAGAATATAGAGCTATTTAACACGTATTTTAACCACAAATACAACTTACCCTACTTTTAATTTTAGTTGCCCCCCGTATGAAAACATTTACTCAGTTTTCTTCACCAGACAATATATAATTAATATTCAGAGGACTGTAGACTCAATGAAAACTCCTCTTAACTATTTATAGATTAACTTCTCTAAACGTATGGCAACTCCTAAATACTTTAACCTAGAAACTCTTTAACTTTAACTTTTTATACTTTCACTCTAGAAACAAAAAGAAAAAGAAGCTTACCTTGGACATGGGTGCTTGTAATACAATGTATTCATTTATTTTTACTTTGAAATGTTTCATGTTTTGAGTTAAAACCATTAATATCAACCCTTGTCCCTCTGCACTGTAGCAATTAGTAGACCTGTTGGTGTTTCATGCCTAGTCAGTCCTTTTTAAAGGAACAATCCACCCAAATGCTATCGCTCATCAACATGTATGCTGGTCAGTGGTGCATAACTAACTAAGTACATTTACTCAAGGACTATACAATAATGTGTAGTACAATGCACAGTATGATTATGAAATATTTTAACTTTACTTTACATTTTTGTTACTTCCACTCCACTACAGCTCAGATGCAAATATTGTACTTTTTACTCCATTACAAATACAGCATTTGACAGCTTTAGTTACCTGTTACTTCACAGATTTTTATTATTGATGCAAAACATACGTTAACCACTTGAGTCCTTGCTATTCGGGGAAAAAAAGCCAATCTACAACGTGACACCTTTTGAGCTTGTAGCTCTACTGTTTTTTTAAAAAGCTTGATTTTGTTGTTGTTGAAAATTGGAGTACTTTCACTTTGGTACATTAAAGTATAGGCTATGTTTGTAGCCTGCAACTCACAAGAGAGAAAGAGATAGGCAGTGTGTGAAGCATGTTTATGTTACCACGTTGCATATTTCTAACCTTAAATGTTTTCAGATACATATTTTAGTATATCGTCCCCCCCCCACACACACACACACACACACACACATTAGTCAAGGACATCTAATGTTGATTATGATACTTTATTATATGAATCAATTAATTGAATTAATACAGAACACGCCATTGTGTCTCATACAAGAGTCACAGTGTCAGAATATTGATACTTTTTGATAAACAGAAGGAAATGCTGCTGCTTACCTTTTCATACCATTTTCACCACTGTATCATCTGTTGACACCTGTTTCCGCAGGAATTTACTGGGGCACAGGCCCTATGCACAGGCCTGGTGGGGGACATATCCGGCGGAAGCACCGCATATGTATAGTTTACAACCAGAACTGATGCCCACTCTCCGTTGGAAACTTGTGTATACACCCAAAGGTACACAGGACAGATAAAGACATCTCCTCCATATTCTGTATAGGGCTCAAAGGGGGGCAGACATACAGGTGGGTACAGCGGGTACTCTGGCAACAGGCACGAGTACTGAGCTAATCTCAGTAACTCCTTTTCAAAACGCATTTCCTTTGGCATTTTACCTTCCGGTAGTTGAATTGCCCAATGATCTCGCCAGTTGGTCACATGGTACAGCTCTGGCGTGTCTGCTTGTACGTTGACGACAAAGTAGAATTCGGTGTTGGCCCGGTTGTTTCTAGCGTGTTTGAGTTCGTTGTGTGATGCAACAAATCTGGTTTGATAGCTAACGTCCTTGGTTGCTTTGACCTCTATGTACTGAGTTGTTCCGTCAGTACGATCCACTGTGACATCATAGGGCTTCCCCGTCTCGTGTCCAGCGTTTGTCCAGTTGACTGCGGCATCACCATATACTGATCTCAGATACAGCCAGGCCCATTCTTCTCCCCGTTTGCCGACTCCACTCTCCTTCAGGCGCCATAGCTCCTCCTTAATACGACTTGTATCCATCTTATTCAAAAAGAACAGTGTACATCCATGTACATTAAATGTACGTCCATGTTTATTTGTAGGTGGCATGCTGCTCTCAGTGCTGTGCTCCTCCTCCTTCAGATGCTGATGAACTGAAGTGATGTGTTGATAGTTCATCTTTTTATACCATCAGTTATGGTGGAGGATGCAAGGCCCGTTGCTATCATCAACAAATATGTCAACAGACATTTCAAGAAACGTATACACTCAATGTGTGTTTCTCGTTGATATTTAGTTATGGACCATAGCAACCATCAATTTCACCTTAGCTATTACCAGTTTTACCTAAGCAACCACCGGTTTTACCTTAGCAACCGAATATTACACCCTAGCAACCAACTATTAAACCCTAGCAACAGCTAATTAGACCCTAGCAACCACTGTTTTACCATATCAACCAACAGATTTACCCTAGCAACTGAATAGTACGCCCTAGCAACCAACTATTAAACCCTAGCAACAGCTAATTAGACCATAGCAACCACTGTTTTACCATAGCAACCAACAGTTTTACGCTAGCAACCAAATATTACACCCTAGCAACCAAATGTTAGACCCTAGCAACCAACTATTAAACCCTAGCAACAGCTAATTAGACCCTAGCAACCACTGTTTTACCATATCAACCAACAGATTTACCCTAGCAACTGAATAGTACGCCCTAGCAACCAACTATTAAACCCTAGCAACAGCTAATTAGACCCTAGCAACCACTGTTCTACCATAGCAACCAACATTCTTACCCTAGCAACCGAATATTACACCCTAGCAACAAAATATTAGACCCTAGCAACCAACTGTTAAACCCTAGCAACAGCTGATTAGACCATAGCAACTGAGGATGTGCCGATATGAACATTTTTAAACCGGTTCAATATTTAATTAAAAATCGAATTAAACCGTAATACCGTTTTGACCACTGGAGGTCGCACTTGAGTCTTTTTTCCTTTTTGTTTTTTCTATGTGGCTGCTGTTGACCCCTATGCTATGATGTTACATGAATTAGTGTGTAAAGACCATATTTTGGACAACAGAGTGACAGTCACACATGTCTTTATTTATCAATGCTCACACAAATATTAAATAACTTCAAATATAACAATAAAACGGCAGGCCTAGCCTACTCGTTCTCAGTGGCTGAAAATGAACATTTGAACATGAAAACAAACTGTAAACATCCTCAAATAATACAATACAATATAAAGATGTCTCAATGATTATAATAATAATAAAAGAAAATCGGTATAGGCCTAGCCTACTCAGAGTGCAAATGAACATGAAAACAACATCTACAATAATAACAGCTGTGTATAAATTGCAAATTCGCTGGCAACCTTCTCCTCTGTGGTTTTTGGAGGTGCAGCGGCCGTTGCTCTGTGACCAAGAAGACTTCCCAATGACCAATTTTTTTTTGGGTGGCGGAGCAGCTTCTGTGTCGCAGACGCAGAAGCTGTGAAATCACTGACAGTCGCTGAAATCACTGACTGGCTTCAGGGCTTTGTTCACCGCGATCAACACATCCTTATCAGACCAGTTGAGCTTGGCATTACATTTGGGGTCATTCGCTTGAATACGACGTATTGCTGATTCCTGCTCCGCAATTCGCTCGATCATCTTCTGTTTGGAGCCCCAGCGAGTTGCACAATCCTGTTGGATGATAATAATAAAATTGTAAATGGAGGGCTATAATGATAATGTATCTATAAATAACATGAAATAGCCTGCTTACTTAATATGCACGTATTGTTTATTTCTATTAATTAATAACTGGGTGGTCTTTCTTAACTACAAGGCCATAGGCTACATTATGTTTTTATTGATTGTCGCGTTGATTGAACGTTATCTCACCGTAATAAGCGAGTGGTCTGGTAAATCGAGGTCTTTCTGTGCTAGGCTCATGTCCCTCTTTCTCTTCCAGCTGTGAGAAAACTGGCAAATGGTGCTGCGACACCGCTGCATGGTGTTATCTATCCTCTTGCGATTCGGTTCGGCTGCCAGTGTGTTGTTCACGGCAAGATGCAGGTTATGGCCAAAACAATTAACCCACGGCCAGCACAATTCCTTGGTGATGGCAGCAACAATATTGGCTCCGTTATCCGTTGTTATTGCTGACAATCTTTTCGGATCCAGTTGCCACTCACGTAACTGTTCTTTGAGTGCATCAGCCATGTTTTTTGCTGTGTGATCTTCTGGGAAGAAACTTGTCTGGAGGCACTTAGACACCATCTTCCATTCTTTGTCAATCAAATGGACCGTTAATGACATGAATGGTGTCATATTAACACTGGACCAGTGCGTCAGTGCAAAGTGGCCCTGGCCCTTGTTAAAGTAATACTAGGTAACTTTTTCAACAAAACTAAAGTTAAATTGTATATCTTTTGTGAGTGGCAAATGTTTCACAACACCCACTCCATGAATTTCACCCCCGAAAGCCTTTTCTATTATAATTTCTATTGAAAATGTGGCTCGGTGAGCCTTTCCCGTGAAAATGACGTCATCCGGCCGGAAAACAGAAAAGGAAATGCACCAGTTTCCTGTTTGGCCAGGAACTACCGCACCGGTTTCCTGTTTGGCCAGGAACTACCGCGCTAATAACAAAAAGGAATCTCACGCTGTTTTTAAGAGATTGTAGCATTTGAAGATCGAAAAACAACAGAAAAAGAAAACACAGCTCACGGTAACTAAAGCTCCACTGGCTAAGAGAAACGATCCACAGATAGTATAAAACAATTAAAAGAACGCTTTTTGAAATGCTTCCGTCTTCCGGTGAAAACAAATGGAATTCTGGGTAACGCAGAAATAAATGAACGGCATGCAGTGACGGTAATGACCAGCAGAGGCTGCTAAAAATCGTTATTTGTGGACCTGCATTGTACTACTTTAATTAAAACTTGCACCTCATTTCTGACTTCATTGTACAAGTCTGGAACGGCAGTTTCTGAAAGATACTTGCGACCAGGTGGATCATATTGACGGTCGAGTGTATGGATAAGTGCTTTAAACGACGGCTTTTCCACGGTGTTGAAGGAAACCATCTCTTTTGCAATGAATTTAGTGAGTGCATCCGTGCACTCCTTCCATCTGGCACTGTCCTGATTATATTGAAAATGCCCCTACTATGGATACTTGTGTTGCTGTTGAAGGCCTAGCAGAACTTGTAGATGGTCCCCCTTTGGCTGCGGGCCCCATCTTGGCAGCTATGGCGGCATGCTTCTTTCTCAGGTGAGCATGCAAGTTTGATGTATTACCACCTTTAGCCGGGACTTTTTTGAGACAGCTCTTGCATATAGGCAGATCTACATTTTTACACCTCTCCGAAGCCAAAATGTTGCCATATTTCCTTTGTTTTTGTCTTTGGTAATACTAGGTTTTCTGTCATTCTTTTTGTTGTCACTCCAACTCTCTGGAAAAATTTGCTAACAACAATGAAATGCGCAGCCCTCGACCCCACCCCCCACCCTAGCAACCACCTACTAGACCATAGTAACTTCTGTTTTACCCTAGCAACCACACATTAGACGATAGTGACTTCTGTTTTAACCTAGCAACTAACTGCCTGTTTAACACCAGAAACACTCTTAACACTAACACTACCTCAAACTATCAATACCATCAACACTATGAACACTAAACTGAACACTGTCAATACTTAACACTATCAACACTCTTTACATACTAACACTATCGGAACTCTTTACACATTAACAATACTCAACACGATTAATAGCACTACAACACAACCAACATAGAGAGCCCAAAAAGTCTTCAGATTACGGTGGAAGATTGGGAGTGAGTCTGCAGTTCTAATTGCGATGGGGAGTTCATTCCACAGATTGGGAGCCAGAAGGGAGAAGAGTCTGGGACGTGTGGAGCGTTGTCTCGGATGTTTTAGGGAAGGTTCTGACAGCTTCCCTGTGTTGGCTGGTCTGAGTGAGCGGTAGAGATTATAGGGTTGGATCAGGCTTTGAAGATGTAGGGGTGCCATTACCTCTGGTTGTTTTGTATGCCAACATCAGTGTTTGCAGTGTCCTCACGGGCCACCAGTGGGCCCCGGCCAACAGGTTGAGATTCACTGATCTATAGCAGTGGTTCTCAAAATGGGGTCTGGGGGCCCCCAGGGGTCCTTGAGGGGGTTCCAGGCGGTCCCCAGCAAAATGTGTTAATACAGCATCACAATCGTTTTAACCCCATTATCCATATATTATGTGTTGGCTATTCAAAAATAGCAGATGTACAAGCTCACAGCACGTGCCGTCACTTTGTGCCGCGCTGCGAGCTTGTACACCTGCTATTTTTGAACATATTTTTTAAATCTTGAAGTTAATTTTTCAGTTGGGGTTTCGTGGTCAAATATATACAGCAATTTGGGGGTCCTTGACACGGAAAATGTCAACACGCCCTGTTACTGAAGAAACACTATATCAACGAGTACTATCAGAATATAGAGCTATTTAATACGTATTTTAACCACAAACTTACCCTACTTTTAATTCTAGTTACCCCCCGTGTGAAAACATTTACTCTGTTTCCTTCACCAGACAGTCTTTAATTAATATTCAGAGGACTGTAGACTCAATGAAAACTAATCTCTTTCTATGTTTCAAACGAAAAATACAGTGACTTTAAAAAAATAATTCCATACCTTTTATATATATTTTTTTGTACATTCATATTAATATTATTGCGGGATCGCTTCAGCGAGCAGACTCATGTCCTCTTAACTATTTGTAGATTAACTTCTCAAAACGTTTGGCAACTCCTACATACTTTCACCCAGAAACTCTTTAAAGGTAGGGTAAGTGATTTACTTTAGTTAAAATAAGTGTTAAATAGCTCTATATTCTGATAGTACTCATTGCTATAGAGTGTTTGTTCAGTAAAAGGAGTCTCCCATGTCTCTCCAGCTCTTTATTAAACAGAAAATGCATTTTCAGTTCTCTCTCCTGATTGGCTTAAATGTTGAAAAAAAAAACATGAAAATGTATATATATTCTGTTTACTCAAAGAGCTGGAGAAACCCCTGTGACCGAGCAAACACTCTGTAAGATTGTTTGAGAGACCCCTGTGACTGAGCAAATACTCTGTAATGATTACTATCAGAATATACTACTTTAACCTTTTAACAAAAACAAATACCAAAAAATATCACTTACCCTACCTTTCACTTTTTATACTTATCACTCTAGAAACAAAAAGAAAAAGAAGCTTACTGTGGACATGGGTGCTTGTATTCATTTATTTTTTCTATTTTTTATTTTGATGTTTCTTTTTTCTTTTTATATAACTTTAAACACCCAATAAAGTCAATGGGAAAGTGGATGTTAAAGTCGAGTCATGTTTCTTCAGCATTCTTTAGCTCACAGACTCCATTCAAACGTTAATAGTTTGAGCTATCTTGTGGCTTCCATTGCTGTGATAATTTTTTTGATAACTTTCATACTTTTGGAGCTATCCCACTTCAAAGCACATGTGGATCTCACATTCTTTTCAGATTTTCCAATACGCACAAATGGTGTTTGTAGAGGGGAGAGAGAGAAAGAGACAGAAGTGAGTCTTTGTCATTTTTACACTGCAGATTTTTTTTTAACATCACCACGTTCGCACAGGTCCGCTCTCCACTTTAATCTAAAGATCTATTCTAAGCTATTTGATGTATGTGTTTTGAGTTCAAACCATTCACATCAACCCTTGTCCCTCTGCACTGTAGGAATTAGTAGACCTGTTGGTGTTTCATGCCTAGTCAGTCCTTTTTAAAGGAATAATCCACCCAAATGCTATTGCTTATCAACATGTATGCTGGTCTGTTGTGCAAAGCAACTAAGTACATTTACTCAAGGACTATACAATAATGTGCAGTACAATGCACAGTATGATTTAGGGCTTTCACCAACTAGTCGACTAGTATAACCACTAGTCGACTTTGTTGGTACTAGTCGAATAGTGCCATAGTAATGCCATAGTAATGGCCCATCTTACTATTATTATTATCCTCCTGACTTAATTTTTTATCAAAAGGGGGTCAAAAGTATGCCCAATAGAAGCCTATTATTGGGCAATGGGGATCCTTGGAGACGCTGCTGTGGTGCTGTGCTGCTGTGCCAGAAGCGCTTCCCTTAAAACGCCATAAAAATAAGGGCAGGAGGATAATAATAATAGTAATATAGTAGTAGGATGGAATTACAACAATGCCCCCCCTAAAACCTTTTTTTTTTTTGTATTTTTTTTTTAATGTAAATTTCGACTAGTCGACTACTACTTGGTCTAATGAGTCGACTAGTAAAAATCATTAGTTGTGAATGCCCTAGACTATGATTATGAAATACTTATACTTTACATTTTTGTTACTTCCACTCCACTACATCTCAGATGCAAATATTGTACTTTTTACTCCATTACAATGACAGCATTTGACAGCTTTAGTTACCTGTTACTTTACAGATTTGATTATTGATACAAAACATACGTTAACCACTTGAGTCCTTGCCATTCGAGAAAAAAAAAGCCAATCTACAACGTGACACCTTTTGAGCTTGTAGATCTGCTATTTTTGAAAAAGCTAGATTTTTATTTTTTTAAATTTGTAGTACTTTTACTTTGGTACATTTAAGTATAGGCTATGTTTGTAGCCTGCAACTCACAAGAGAGAAAGAGATAGGCAGTGTGTGAAGCATGTTTATGTTACCACGTTATGTTACCACATGTTTTCAGATACATATTTTAGTATAGCGTCCCCCCCTCACACACATACACAAACATAAGTCAAGGACATGTAATGATGATTATGATACTTTATTATATGAATCAATTAATTGAATTAATACAGAACAAGCCATTGTGTCTCATACAAGAGTCACAGTGTCAGAATATTGATACTTTTTGATAAACAGAAGGAAATGCTACTGCTTACCTTTTCATACCATTTTCACCACTGAATCATCTGTTGACACCTTCTAGCAAGGTATCCACCTGTTTCCGCAGGAATTTACTGGGGCACAGGCCCTATGCACAGGCCTGGTGGGGGACATATCCGGCGGAAGCACCGCATATGTATAGTTTACAACCAGATCTGATGCCCACTCTCCGTTGGAAACTTGTGTATACACCCAAAGGTACACAGGACAGATAAAGACATCTCCTCCATATTCTGTATAGGGCTCAAAGGGGGGGGCAGACATACAGGTGGGTACAGCGGGTACTCTGGCAACAGGCACGAGTACTGAGCTAATCTCAGTAACTCCTTTTCAAAACGCATTTCCTTTGGCATTTTACCTTCCGGTAGTTGAATTGCCCAATGATCTCGCCAGTTGGTCACATGGTACAGCTCTGGTGTGTCTGCCTGTACGTTGACGACAAAGTAGAATTCGGTGTTGGCCAGGTTGTTTCTAGCGTGTTTGAGTTCGTTGTGTGATGCAACAAATCTGGTTTGATAGCTAACGTCCTTGGTTGCTTTGACCTCTATGTACTGAGTTGTTCCGTCAGTACGACCCACTGTGACATCATAGGGCTTCCCCGTCTCGTGTCCAGCGTTTGTCCAGTTGACTGCGGCATCACCATATACTGATCGCAAATACAGCCAGGTCCATTCCTCTCCCCGTTTGCCAACTCCACTCTCCTTCAGATTGTCCTGTAAATGAAAAGTAGTTCAATTGTTAGTGTCACTGATGACTCTCGTTGGAGTAGATTGGTTCTATTATCAAAAAAGAATATTAATATATATCAACAAATTATTGTTGTCACTCACCTTAATACGACTTGTATCCATCTTGTTCAAAAAGAACAGTGTACATCCATGTACATTAAATGTACGTCCATTGTTAGTTGTAGGTGGCATGCTGCTCTCAGTGCTGTGCTCCTCCTCCTTCAGATGCTGATCAACTGAAGTGATTTGTTGATAGTTCATCTTTTTATACCATCAGTTATGGTGGAGGATGCAAGGGCCGTTGCTATCATCAACAAATATGTCAACAGACATTTCAACAAACATATACACTCAATATGTGTTTTTCGTTGATGTTTAGTTATGTACCATAGCAACCCCTTTTTTTTACCTTGGCAACCATCAATTTCACCTTAGCTATTACCAGTTTTACCATAGCAACCAACAGTTTTACCATAGCAACCGAATATTACACCCTAGCAACCAAATATTAGACCCTAGCAACCAACTATTAAACCCTAGCAACAGCTAATTAGACCCTAGCAACCACTGTTTTACCATAGCAACCAACTGTTTTACCTTAGCAACCACATATTAGACCCTAGCAACCGCCTTTTTGTCCATAGCAACCACCTGTTCACCCTAACAACCACAAATTAGACCCTAGCAGCCACTTCTTAGACACCAGCAACCACTGTTTTACCCTAGCAAACACCTGTTTTACCCTAATAACCGCTTGTTAGTCCATATTGACTGCTGTTTTACCCTAGCAGCCACTTATTAGACACTAGCAACCACTGTTTAACCATAGCAACTACCTGTTTTACCCTACCAACCACATATTAGACCATACATACCTCTTTTACCTTAGCAACCATCCTATTAGACCATAGCAACCAACAATTTTATCCTAGCAACCACATTTGTCCACAGCAACCATTGTTGTAACCTAGCAACCACCTATTCACCCTAGCAACCACCAATTAAACCCTAGCAACCACCTATTAGACACAAATAACCACTGTTTTACCCTAGCAACCACCTCTTTTACTCTTAACAACCACCTGCTAGACATAGGGACTGCTGTTTTACTCTAGCAACCGCCTATTAGACCCTACCAACCACTTTTTAGACCTTAACAACCACTGTTTTACCATAGTAACTACCTGTTTTACATTAGAAACCACGTATTAGACCATAGCAACTGCTGTTTTACCCTAGCAACTGCCTTATTAACACTAGAAACCAACTCTTAACACTAACACTACTTCAAACTATCAACACTTAACTCAACATTGTAAATACTTAACACTAGCGGCACTCTTTACACACTAGTAATACTCGACACGATTAATAACACTATAACATAACCAACATAGCAAGCCCAAATTGTTTCTTAAGGAACAGTATTTTCTAGTATTATCATTACAATCTTGAGTGATTTACCAATTTTATTTGGGGGCCCACTTGTAGTGTGCTCACGGCCCACAAAGTGAGTCCGGGGACCCCCAGGGTCCTTGAATAGGTACCAGGGTGTCCCCACTCCCCAGCAAAATGTGTTAATACAGCTTCACAATCATTTTAACCCTTTTATCTATATTTCATACGTTGGCTATTCAAAAATAGCAGATAGCAGATGTACAAGTATCTGCTATTTTATTTTATAAAAATCTTGAAAGTGAATGAAATAACAAAAAACTAAAATATTTGAGTTGACTGAAATAGAAATAAAAACAAGGCTTTACAAAAATACGATAACTAACGTTTTGTGTGTTTCCAAAACGAACTAAAATCATATATCCTTAGTTTCAGTCTTTGTCAAAAATCTTCAAAATAGCAAAACAATAGCCAGTCTACAAGCTCACAACAATACGGATCGCAGTGTGTTGTGAGCTTGTAGATCGGTTATTTTTCCTATTTTTCTGAGCTAAATCTTTCCTCTGACCAATCCATCTGACCAATCCATATTGCCAAAAAGAAAAAGAACATAACTAACACTGTAGTGTCTACTCTGTCTGTATTCCTTTCATGACCATACATGGAGATGTGTCTGTCTGCCTGCCTGCCTGCCTGTCTGTCTTTGTTCTGAGTCTCACTTTTATGCCCATATATGGATGGAGAGCTCAGTATCTGTTCCGTGTCAGCCATGCCCTAATATGGAGTCCATGCCAGTTTATGACATCAGAACCTTGTGTTTACCTTGCTAAAGGCCTGAATTGTAAATTGATTATTATTATTATTAATGGATATTGTTCTGTTCTTTTCTTTGCTCTTCATTTTGTAGATGCCACGCAAAAACAAAAATGGTCAAGCAGCGGTGAGAAGATGGCAGAACATTAAAGGCTCTAAAGGTAATGCAAAAAGTTAAAAAACCTCCATTTCGATATGAATTGATCATGATTAATGTCCAGGGCTGTTGGACCAAAAATCTATGTGTATTTGATTGTTCAACAAGGGGTGGGATTAATAATTAAATAATGAGTCGGGAGATAATGAGTCACAGAGTTCAAGATGCGCTGCTCACTTAACTTGTGAGCGGCACATTTGTAGGAGTGCAGGCAGAGAAACGATAGAGATGTATTCCTCTTTGAGAAGCCAAGTAGCACTCCGTTTATTTCGAAGAAAAACAATAACAGACCCGTCGCGCAGGTAATTACGTCCGCACCACAGAGTTGTGTATTAACTCTTAAAGCTAACAGCACCTATGCATTAAAGGAAATACTGCCTTAGCAAACATGGGTGAGATCGCCGTGAATTACAACTGTACTTAATAATTGTATGTGCGTGTATATCCACCACACATTGGATGACAGTTAGCTTGTAAGCGATCTGCGTTACCACATTGCCGTAAAGGAGGTTGGTTGTTATGTTTACGTCAGTCGTGTGTGTAAATGTACTGTGTGTTGGATTTACACACTGTTTAGTTCTAAACCTTTGGTGGATGTTACTATAATTTACAGAGATGTATTATGTACTTACTATCAATGCAATATCAAGTAAGTTCATGCTAAATGTCTTCCCCGTCAGTGTATAAACGTTGTCGTACTTGTTTATGTAAGGCAGTAGCCTAATTAAGTCAGTAGGTGTCACCATTGCGAATGGCTCACAGGACTTCATAGTTCTGCTGAAAAGGTCGGGAACCATACTTTTTTTTCCTTTTTTTTAAAAGCCTGCAGATAGTATGACTGTCACGATCATGTCATTTTACTTGAGGATTGACTGCCCTTAGTCAGTGCTCAAGTCAATCGGGTTGACTGTGTTAGATGCAGAATTTGTTCATTCTAGCGTCAGTAATTGTGCCCGACTCATTGAATGGTATCATATTTGCCAGTTCAATACATACAGTATAAATGAATGCACAATTTAATGATTTGTTTTGATTTGGAAATGTACTGTTCACTTCACCAGTCTCTACTTAGTAGCCGGTACACATACACCTGTATTCCAACAGCTGCTTCTAACCACTTTGGTAGAGGTTTGGGTTATGTAATTACCACAAAAGAATGTTGCTCCGTTGATTAGCAACTGATAATTCAAAATACGCTCCTTGTTGACTTACATCGTATGGTGAACCATCTCTCAAAGTAACTTTTTAGCGCATAAACAAATGCAAACAAGGCTGATTCTGCCAATATAGAATATCACAAAACCTTGTGCTGTAAAAGAACAAACAAGTAATGTATATAAACTAGAAATTCCTCTAGAGTTCGACACCGTGGACAAACCGCGAAAGTACAAAGGCACAGTAACAAACACCCACGTACACACACGCGCACAACGTTGAAGGAAGGAAAAAGCAGCTATGAGTACCTTTTTGTGCGTGAGCGAAAGGGCAGTGATGTCTGGTTGAGTTGGAGATGGAGACATTTCAATGGCCGCCGTTCGTTTTCGCTCTGCTCTAGTCGGCTGCACTCAGCTGAAAAGGACCTGTATGATGAACGACCGACCGACCGTCACGCATTCGCGGGACTCTCGATTGTATATTAGGATGAATAAATACAATTCAACCTCCTGTTGATTACTCTAACTAGATGTCAGGGCCGCAAAGCGGCCCTCACATCTAGTTTAACAAATACAGGTCAAGAGACCCAAAACGCCAAAGCCTGGTGTGAGGAGATGCTTCGCGGCCCTCACATTTAGGCCCCAACCTTATATTGTTCCAATTCTTCTCTTTCTACCTGCCTGGCATTTGCGTGGCTCAAAGTCAAGACACTATTGCAGCGCTCTAATTCATCATAGTCTTTGAACATTTCCTTTGTCATCCCTTCTAAATAGTCAATTTCCTCCTCTTGGCTCAAAGTTAATTAAAATAGTTCAGTGTAAACAATATTGTCAGTTGTTCTCTCATCATTACCCTCAATGTAAACTTTGACAGCGCTGGCTCTGTAAGAGATATTTATGAACCATGACGGCGACCTGGCCTAATTATAGCTCTGCACACACGTCATGCGAAGTCCGGCCTCTCTGGCCTCTCCTCCCTCCCCGCTTTTCTTTGCGGCCCTAACCTCTAGTCACATCCTCCCAACCTCCCAACCTCGGTCATGTGATAAAGAGGTCAGACTTCCTGTATCTGGATGCTAAGGCAACCTGCCAGATCAGGCTGAAGGTCTGATAGGCGAATCGGAGAATCAATCAAACCGAGAGTCCGATCACTGATCGAGGTGGGGTAAGATGCCTAAAACATAGCCTAACGCTGATCGACAGTCTGTGACGGGTCTTGGAGGCATGTGGAGTGATCCTGTGCTTGCGAATCGCTGCCGAACATCAGAGCTTTTGTCAATTATATAGTAGTAAGATTTTTAAAGGAAGAAACCCCGGACTCGATCTGCGGATCTGTATCCATATCTTCAAATAGTAAAATCAACAGGAAGTTGACTTTATTTTTTATTTTCATTTTCATTCGTGTTTTTTTTGTTTGTTATTTTGTTATTTAATTTTCAAATAGTTTGTCTGGCTGCGGTTTTAAACACATACGACAGATCGACCAGCAGAGAGCAGCAGATAGACACCTCGATCACTCGCTCGACCCCCCCAAACAGGCTCAAACAGTCCATACGTCATAACCGGATGTGACGTTTTCGCAGATTGCCGATCGGGCTTCAGTACGATGTGATACACGACGACGATAACTGTTCGTCACCCAGACTAAAGAAAATAGAAGTGGATCTCCGTTCGTTTTTTATACCGTGTGAAGAACGTTTTTTCCCCTATTCTGGCCTAAAATAACCGGGAAAAAAAAAAAGAGAACCGGAAACGGAATCTGCGTCATGAATCCGGAACCCGGTGAGTCTGAAGGAATCAGAAAGCGAAACTGATGATGAAAAATAAACAGAACAGCGCAATCACAGATTAAACAATGAAAACGCTAAACACGCGTCTAACGCGTCGACGGCCAACTGGACAAACTAGCAATTGACTCGATAACGCGTCGACGGCAGTCATAGAGTTAACAGCAACACATCTAATGAAATTAACTCTTTCACTGCCAGACTTATTTCTGGCTACGTGCACCCACTGTCAGCGATTTTCTTACCTTTTGAAGTACTCACAGAATATTTATCTCCAGTGAGATCGATCCCCTGATGGTTGCTAATCACAGAGGGTTTCACTGTGCTTCCACTGTTCACTTTTATACGCCTTTGAAAATAACATGTCTCGGCCAAAAATACATAGTAAAAAAAAAAGTACACAGGAGCCGAGATACAGGATTTTGAAGTAATAAGTTAACTAGGAAGTGAATGGAGCAGTACATTTTCGGATCGCATTATCTCTGGTTCTGTGTGAAAAAAGCGTTGTTTTTTTTGTTTGTTTTTTAAAGTCGTCATAAGTTGTTCTTAGCATCCACACTGCATGGACAAACGTAAAGTTCAGACATGGTATGATCTTCTCAAATGCTGTCTTCTGTCTTGACATTCTAGACCCACCTGTGTGTAAAGATGAGGCTTCCACTGAACAGCAGGAGTGGAGCTCTAGTCTGGTGCAGGAGGACCCGGAGCCACCACAGTTTGAAGAGGAACAGGAGGAGCTGCTTCAAAGAGCAGAGGAGGCTGATGGATCAACGCACACCTTACTAGCAGTGAAAAGTGAATATAATGATGAAAACAGAGAGACAGAACCTTTAGCCTGCACCTCAACTGAACACACAGAAACACAGGCTTATGCATCACAACTAACTATGGATGTACAGCTGCTCTCGTCACACAGCTCTGAATCTGACACTGACGACAGTGACGAGTGGGAGGAGACAAAAAGATACACAACGGTGCTTGACTCAACATCAAGTAAGTCCATGCTAAAAGTCTTCTCCGTCACAGTGTGTGATCGTCTCGTAGTAAACTCCCACACGTTTTCTAAGGCAGTAGCCTAATTAAGTCAGTAGGTGTCACCATTGCGAATGGCTCACAGGACTTTGTAGTTCTGCTGAATATGCAGGTTCGGGGCCATGCTTTCTTTTTTTTCTTTTTTTTAAAGCCTGCTGTTAGTAGGGCTGTCACGATCATGTCGTTTTACTTGAGGATTGACGCAAACGGCCTTTTTGCATGTAGTTGAAGCGCAAGGGGGCGGGTGGGGAGAGAGTCAGCGCACTGAAGTCAAGGCACAGACTACTGTGTTGTTGACGGACAACGGATGCACGCTTATGAGAAACAACACAAATAAAACCTGGCAAAACAGTTGTGTGCATTAGCGCAAGATGAGGATAAATGAAACATTCAGTCTAAATGTCTGTCCAGCAACTACTACCAATACTTTTGTATTTGAAACTTTACATTTCTCTAAATATTATAAACTCTCAGGACAGCCTAATACAAATATAATTTATGAAAAGGCTACTATAGGCTACAGTGAAGTCGGACTGAATGACTGAAACGTTTTTTTCTTTTTTAACTCTCTTGGTGATTATCTGGCACAGTAGTTGTGGATTAGCAAACTGGACATTAATGTTTCCTTTTCGCATGCGAATTACTGGACATTTAGACTGAATGTTTCCTTTACCCTCATCTTGCGCTAATGCACACAACTGTTTTGCCAGGTTTTATTTGTGTTGTTTCTCATAAGCGTGCATCCGTTGTCTGTCAACAACACAGTAGTCTGTGCCTTGACTTCAGTGCGCTGACTCTCTCCCCACCCGCCCCCCGCCCCCTTGCGCTTCAACTACATGCAAAAAGGCTGTTCGCAGGATTGACTGCCCTGAGTCAGTGCTTGACTCAAGTCAATCCGGTTGACTGCGTTAGATGCAGAATTGGTTCATTCTAACGTCAGTAATTGTGCCTGACTCATTGAATTGTTTGCCAGTTCAATATATACAGTATATATATCAATGTACAATTTGATGATTTGTTTTGATCTACATCCAAGTTTGAAAATGTACTGTTCCCTTCACCAGTCTCTAGTTAGGTACACATGTATTCCAACAGCTGCTTCTAAGTGTACTTACCACTTTGGTAGAGGTTTGGGTTTGGGTCAATAGTATTATAGTCAGTCCATCCTACTAGCCACCATTCATGAGTGACAATTTAGGGATGATTTAAGGAATCAAATCAAGTAGTGTGGGAATTGAGTAAAGGTGCTGAAAGATCACATGAGTTGTACAAAAGCATTCAAACATTACAGTACAAAACTGAGACAGTTTTCAGTTCACCAAAAAAATCGTTTGTGAGCCCTGACCTGAACAGAGAGGGAGATGGGTTTTTATTGTCTTTTTTGGGGGGTGGTGTGGTCAATCGTGTTGAACTTGTTTGATGCAGAATTGGTTCATTTTAACTTCAGTAACTGTGCCAGATTGATTTTTGTATTTGTATTTGTAAATTTGAACGGTTGCAGCTGATGAATGTCTGTGAAAAATAAGGATAGACTAGTTTTGAAATGGAGCAATCATTTAGCGAAGGTTCCTCCTACTACCACAGTTACAGAACAGTGTTGACCCTGCATGGACAAATGTAAAGTTCCAACATTTTATGATCTTCTCAAATGCTGTCTTGTGTCTGTCTTGACGTTCTAGACCCCCCTGTGTGTAAAGAGGAGGTTTCCACTGAACAGCAGGAATGGAGATCTAGTCTGGTGCAGGAGGAACCGGAGCCACCACAGTTTGAAGAGGAACAGGAGGAGCTACTTCAAAGAGCAGAGGAGGCTGATGGGTCAACGCACACCTTACTAGCAGTGAAAAGTGAATATGATGATGAAATCAGGGAGGCTGATGAGCCAACATGTTCATTACTAGCAGTGAAAAGTGAATATGATGATGAAATCAGGGAGGGTGATGAGCCAACATTTTCATCACCAACAGTGAAAAGTGAAGATGATGGTGAAAACAGAGAGACAGAACCTCTAGCCTCCACCTCAACTGAACACACGGAAACACAGGCTTATGTGCTCTCTTCATACAGCTATATCCTCTTCAGCTTAAAAAAAAAGGAAGATCTGAAAAAAGAGATATTTGATTGTACAGTTTGTGGCAAAGGCTTCCCAACTAATGCAAGGCTGAATATGCACATAAGGACTCATACAGGGGAAAAACCCTTTAGTTGTACAGTTTGTAGCAAACGTTTTATTCAAAGTTGGGTGCTGAAGAATCACATGATAACTCATACAGGTGAAAAACCCTTCAGTTGTACAGTTTGTGGCAAAGTCTTTCGTCTAAAGGGTCATTTGAAAGAACACATGATGACTCATACAGGTAGTCACCCCCAGGGGAAAACCTTTAGTTGTACAGGTTGTAGCAAACATTTTATTCGAAGTGGAGGGCTGAAGAATCACATGACAATTCATACAGGTGAAAAACCCTTCAGTTGTACAGTTTGTGGCAAAGTCTTTCGTCTAAAGGACCATTTGAAAACACACATGTGGACTCATAGAGGTAGTCCCCCCCAGGATTCCGGAGAACAATCCCTGATTCCGTAGCTTGAAAGTTTATATTCGCGGGCATCTACAATTACCATTTATCAAGCTAAAATGTATGTTTTATTAATCAATGAAAACTCCTTGCTGTACCATTATATAACACCGTAAAGCACAGTGGAACCTAGTCAAGGTATTTGCAGGTTTAGGTAAGTCAGATATAAAATGAAAGGCTTTTTAATAATCAGAATGATTTAAATCAATTTATTGAAATGTTGTACCTTATTGATCCTTTTTTATTATTGATAGTTGTTGTTGGCAAAGTTGGCAAATGTTTAAAAACAAATGTGGCCTATCATTAAACAACTCTTCGTTACCAGCAGGCTATCCAAATATTTTTCAAGCAGACAGAAAGCAATGTGTACTGTTGCTTTAAAAGCCAACTTTACTTTGTCGTATGATGGTATTGGACTCCAAGAATCGCTCCTCGTTGTTAGCTTGTAGATCGACATTTTTGCAAGCAAAAAAAAATCTATGAATGATACATTCTAATCCAGCATGACATTTTCAAATAATTTATATTAAAGCTGAGGTATCACAAATTTTTACAAAAATATAAACTGTTACTCATTATTTTCTAATTGTCTTTATAATGATCACACCTTCTAGAACAGTGTGTGTCCTCAAAAGTAAGCCATTCACATCTCATGCAGCTGTCACAGCCGAAATACCAGCGGTTCTTGTTTGCTGATGATTCAGTGCTCTGTTAATATTCTGTCTGTTGATTAATTGAATACATAGGACCACAATGGCGTGTTATCCTTTTTTGGGTGCCACTGGCACCCCATTCGGATTCTATCAATGCATTGAATGTGAGGTCATCATTAATGTAGCGTGATTAAAACAACAATAGCTTGTGTCTGTGTCTTCGCAAAATCTTGATGGCAAACATGTCATCACATAAGTTGTATGGAATGCACACGACCGATAATGTGAAAAGATGTGTGAATTGTGGTGTTCTGGTCATTTGTATCTTGGGTTCTTGATTTTTTTTAGGGATATTGTTTTGTTTGAGAACTACTGCCAATGGTTCTTAAACTTCTTGTTTTTAAGGACCCCATAACTCTTGAGAGTGTATGCTACAAATGGAACCTTACGGGTCCATTTGGTTCCGTTTGTATACCAGGTGAGACCCACCCACAATTATAGCAATTGCCATAATCAACTCAAACAAGGCTAACCATATGGCCCATGAGTTAAGACTATCTACACAATCAGTGGTGGAAAGTAACTAAGTGCATTTACTTAAGTACTGTACTTAAGTACAATTTATTTTGTACTTTAGGCATTTGTACTTTACTTGAATATTTCCATTTTGCAATACTTTTACTTCTACTCCACTACATCTCGGATCCAGATATTGTACTTTTACTCCACTACATTTGAAAGCTTTAGTTACTAGTTACTTTGTATATTTTGATTGTTATTACAGAACATGCATTAACCACTTCAGCCCTATATACATTTCGGCCATTTGAAAATAGACGATCTACAAGCTCACAATGTGTTGCGATGCGACGCATTGTGAGCTTGTAGATCTGCTATTTTCAAAAGATTTTTATATATTTGAAAACTTGAAATAGGATATTCTGCATAATGAGTACTTTCTACTTTTGGTACTTTAAGTACATTTTGATTTTGAAGAGGTACTTTTACTTTAGTAGCCTAGTATATTTTGTTTTGTGGTATTGTTGGGGCCTGCCGCCTACTTCTTCTACCAGACTACCACTGATCATATTAATACAAAACAATAGTATTTTCTGGTCTCCCATGATAACCTTGCGAGCTTCCATAAAAAAGTATGTTATTTGCATCCTTAGGTTTTGTCACGTGGTTTTCATCGCAAGTGCATGACGTGCATAAATGAAGCATCAGTGGAGCTGTTCACATCTTCACCTGCAGGGGTCAGTAAACATCAAATCACCAGCAGTATCTCACTTCGTTGACCTGGAAGTACAATGCCTTATTGTTTGTTCTTGCCAAAGATTGTTAATTTATGAAGATACACCATCCCAAGTGGAGCCACTAGGGTAGAGGGGACATGATACACAAATCCTACAAATAGTCTCCTAGGTGAGCGTCGGCGTCTGACGGCAAATGTTGCGAACGTCCAATGTTTACTGGTTCTAGATCCCGCGAGGAGTATGTTCTCCTGATTTGTCTCTCTGAAAAAAGCCATTTTAGTTTCAAAATGTTCGGAAAATTGTGTGGCTTGTGACGATCTGGTCCAATATTTAGTTCAGTGACCATGGAGCTAAAAAATGGTTCAGAAGAATGTGTTCACGTTCACTCTCCCATTAACCTCGCGTCACCAGTCTTTCCACCTCGGAGGAAAACTCTCCCTAAGGGACCAGTCGAAATTTACATAAGGGGGGGCATGGAGGAAATGTATGTGCCCTGATCTAAAATGCCATGACCCTCCCTTTGACAAAAAAAAAAAATCAATGACCCTCCCCAAGTGATTACAAAAAAAAGAGTAACCCTCCCCGCCTAGAAGTGTCACGATATATTGTGTCACGATATAGCCTATCGTGGTATTAAAATGTGATGATAGGTATTGTCATGATGTCATACTGTATCGTAATATTTTTTTAATTGTTTTTTTAATACAAAAAAAAACACTTTCTTTTTTTTTGCCGGTGAAAGTTAGGAGTTTTTACTGTATGATATGAAATGTAAAGCTTATCATAATCATAGTAATTATTCATCATGTCCTCCATCATATTCAAGGTATTTTGGAGAGAAATGAAACAGACTCCAGTCAGTCACTTTCAGTTTAAAGCACTGCAGAGGGGAGGTGTTGTGTGTCAGCTGATGCTCGTTGACGCTCGTTAATGTGACATGCATCTGCACTCTCAAATAGGCCTACATCTAATCTAAGATTGTATTATACTGTATCTGGTATTATAGATGTTTTTTAGCTGTTGGAAATAACTAGGCTGCACTTGGTTGGTAAAGTCCAGATGACAAAAATATGAGGTTTGTGGAATTTATAGTTATGCAGTCTTATATTATATTATATTTGTTATATTAGTGTCTATCTGTCCTCTGAAACAATGGGTTTATAGTTAGTGAGAACTTCACTTCTCCATTAAGCTTGCACAAATGTATTTATTTGTGTACAAAGCACTTTGTAATTTTTGAAAAACTTGCTTTATAACGTTATTTATAAGATGATGGCCAATGTTGATGATACATGAGAAAAGAACATTAATAATATATCATATCGATATCATGCCCAACATCATGTATCGTATTGTGAAATTCTTGACACCCCTAACCCTCCCCATCAAATACAACATGACATTTAAAACTGATATGTCCAATGTTTTGCTTTCCACATTGATTAGAACATTGCTGTAGTGTAGTCAGTCTTGCTAAATGCACAGTGTATCTGTAGTAGTGGTAGCAGAATGGATAGTGTTCTCATCTTACATGTGGGAAACCCATTGAATCCTGGTCAGATTGAAGAAAGTTGAATATTTGGTAACCAGTAGTTTAAAACTTTTGTCACTCTGCCCTTTTAATTATCAACTACAGTGACTACAACTACACTGTTGCCTACATAAAACAAATTAGGCTATCAATTATGGCCTGATGCTTCTGGTTTTACTTGTGGAGCTATAGGCATCTATACACAACTGTCCATATAGATCCACATTAATCACATGCACAGAATTACTTCAAATGATTATGAATATCCATTTATAGTAGGCCTATTTATAATGCATCTCTCCAATAACGCCTGTTGAAGTTTTGCTTAATTGTTCAACCACCATCGTTAAGACGCTGAATAGATTTGACTGGGTCGTTCACACTCGCTGTGCGTTGATGGCTTGTTAACGACCGTCATTGATTCTAAATAGACAAGGTGTTACTTGATTTGAATTCTTTGTATCCTTTGAAATGGAGAGGGGTCATTGACCACTGTTCTGCTGTAGTAAAAAGGTATATAAAAAACGGACTATTTTATCAATTCAAAATTGCATGACCCTCCCTTGGATTCAAAGTAAAATTAGCTGACCCTCCCTTGGACCAAAATTAGAAAGGCATGACCCTCCCCTATTTTCCTCCATGCCCCCCCTTATGTAAATTTCGACTGGTCCCTAATATGAAATGAAGACTCTAACCTGCTTCCGGTCCCCTACAAAGGCGACCGCCCACTTCACACAGAATACAGTAAGTAAACCGTTATATTATACCTCTATGAAGTAAACCCATAGAAGTAAACCAGAGATGGTGGGTCTTGCTATTTACGTCTATGGACACAGAGCTAACGTTCGCTTTGGGAGTTGTTCCACGTTTGAATGAAATCCATTGTTATTTTCCCTGATAATAATGATATAGCTTCACTACAAAGACTAAAGTCATTGATCAACCTGCGGTTTAAACTGTGACTGCTGAAGAAACGTGTTTATGTGGTCGTTGAGAGAATCATCATAACAGATTCCTAAGATCTAAATCACATCAACTGGATGTGGTTTTAAAATCAGCCTTCACCCAACACACAGAACAGGTTTGTAAAATGTCAACACCTGTATAAAACCACTTTAAACACTGGTTTGAGACCAGTATAGGTTGGTACACTCAACCAGTGGTGGAAAAAAGTACTCAAATGTGTTAAGTAAAAGTATCAATACTGCAATGTAAAGAAGTACTCCGTTACAAGTTAAAGTCCGGAGTTAAAAATGTACTTGAGTAAAAGTACAAAAGTATTCGTATCAAAATGTACTTAAAGTACCAAAAGTTAAAGTACTAAAATGTTTGAAAATAGAAGATCTACAAGCTCCCGTTGTGAGCTTGTAGATTGGCTATTTTCAAAGAGCCTTAGTATAAAATGGGGCTAAAGTATAAAGTGAATATAAATTATTGTAACTGAAATAAATATAGTAGATTTAGGGGAATCTGTTTTCCATGATAACTTTTTAAGATTTTACAGATGCCACGCGGAAATAAAAGAAGCCGAGCAGCGAAGAGAACCTGGCTGGAACGTAAATTCCCCTCTAAAGGTAATTCAAAAACTTCCTTTCATGATTCATTTCAGTAATAAAAAAAATAAACACGTTTTTACTCTTTAATCATGCTTAAAAGAATGTACAGGGGTCATCGATATGTCCGTACACGAACAAATGTGTCCGTGGCAAAGACTTGGTCTTGTCCGTGGAACATTTTTGATTTACACACCATTATAATGTTCTTATTTTGATCATGAGACCCAATTACTGAATGTCAGTCTCTAGGTTTTCTTCAGAATATGTATGACTCTGATTTTCTATGACACTACGGCATATTAGGAGTCCTACTAGTGGTTCTCAAATGTTTTATTTGCAAGGACTACCATAACTCAGTGTTACAGACCTGTAATATGGTCATTCAGGGCTAGCTCTTTATGTGTTTCTGGTAATATTGTTGTCCACTTTTGTATGTCCGTGGCAAAAATAAAAATTTAACCAAAATGTCCACCACAAGACAGCATGGTGATGACCCCTGAGAATGTATTATATTAAATAATATATTTTTTATATTATATATAATTTATATATTAAATATTAAATAAATATTATTAAGAATGGCAGATTACAATAAGTGTTTTGCCATTGGCAGGGCAGGCACACTTAATTATTGCAAATTCACCTCTAAAGGTAATTCAAAAACTTCCATGATTCATTTCAGTAATAGAAAAAGAAAGCAAACAGCGCTCACCAGTAGTGAGGAGGTGCTGACCACAGGAGATAAAACTGTTTCAAAGAAAAGAGGTCGCACAGCTCGTAGCCACGATGCAATAACTTTATTTTATTTTACCAACTTTTCGACACAGTAATAGGTCTTCTTCAGGGTGAAAAAATAATAATAAAAAAGGTTATTGCATCGTGGCTATGAGCTGTGCAACCTCTTTTCTTTGAAACGGTAACAAGTTTAAACACTGGATTTTTACTTTTTAATTGTGCTTAAAACTCTACAATTTCCTTTCTACTGTTGACCTTGTCTTATTTTCTTCTTTGACTTGAGAGAATGCAAGCACTGCTTGAAGGACCTACTTCAGCCATTTTCAACCTATCTTCATATAAATGGTCCTCACTAATGCTCATTGTGACTTGACTTTGACTCATTCCTGTAGTTCCAGACAGTTCAGAAATCCCCCTACCAGTCACTCAGTGACATCATCGATGGGGAATCCAAGCTAATAGAGACGGCAGGCTTTCTATTCCTGGAAAGTTAGCATGTTTGATAGAAGCCTTTGGTCTTGCATTAATACAAAATCAATTGAAACCTTGTTTGAAATGACCAAACCCGCCTACCGATGATGTCACTGGTAGGTGAGTTTGTGAACCGTCCACAGCCCTCCTCTGCCCTACACACAATGCACCGTTCCGCCAGCAATGGAGGGTTCAAGCATAAAGAAATTGTAAAACATTGAATTATTTAATCTTTTGCCTATAGACTTCCCGGACCTCCCTGTGTGTATAGAGGAAGTTTCCCCTGAACAGCAGGAGTGGCGCCCCAGCCTGGTCCAGGAGGAACCAGGACCTCCACGGACTGAAGAGGAACAGGAGGAGCTCGTTCAGAGAACAGAGGTGGCTGATGGGTCATCGTTACCGTTGCCAGCAGTGGAAAGTGAAGATGCTCATGAAAGCAGAGAGACAGAGCGTCTAGCCAGCACCTCAACTGAACACATGAAAACACTAGCTTATGTAGCTTATAAAGACATTCTTTCATATTGTAACAACTTGTTTCCATGACATCTGCTACAACAGACCACCAAAGTCCTGACATCACTGCCACTAGAGGGCGCTGTCCCCCTGGGTCGTGGCTTTATTTTTAGTGTTGAAATCCCCATAGGGGAATCTTAGATCACGCCATATAAGAACTGTGTTCTAAAAATAAACACACCACCCCGGCGATTTTATATGGATATGAATCATCGACTGAAGGTGGAAATGTACACATTTACCCAAAGAGTAACACAATAAACGCTAGAAACAAGTCAAACGACCCAAAGACTACATTTCCCATGAATGCGTTCTGTAGGGACGGTGATTTCAGACCCAGAAGTGTAGTTCTTAAGACCTTTAAGGCAGAATTAATTCAATTTTCTCCAGAAACAGGCTGTATCAAATATGAATTAATATAAACGATGCAGAGCCACCCCCCTTACATAAATGCCAGGGTGGGGTGTTTATGTTTGGAACACAGTTTCCCCTATGGGTATATCGACACAAAAAATTAAGCCACGACCCAGGGGAACAGCGCCCTCTAGCGGCAGTGGCGTCAGACGTCGGTGCTCTATACCACAATCCTTGCCAATCACAAGATTGCCACATTCACATTCCTAAGCCAATAATTTGATGACCGGGTCAGCGGGTCAATATGGAGATTCGGTAAGTAGGAGACTCCGCCAGTCATCAAATTATTGGCTTAAGAATGCGACAAAAAAAAAAAAACATCCATGAATTCAAGGCTTTGTGGTGTGTGTAATTGTTAGAAAATAAGTCATTTAATGGATGAACTACTCCTTTAACCATGAACTGTTATATTTTCCAACAGTAAACAAGCTTGTCATTTAACATATTACACACTGATGAAGCAAATAATTTTTTTGTTCAGAAAAAGACAACAAACTGTTTTTTCCTGGGCTTCTGGCATCAACCTGGATGAGTGAGAGCGAGGACTCGACTGTATTTTGATGTTTTATCTTTTATATGTGAAATATTCAGAGACAGCATGAGATGTCTAATGTATATGTTGCATCCATCACATGTCAGATAACCCAAGACTTAATGACTATTGAAGTAAACCCTTGTAAATTTCACCCAGACATTTATCATAATTATGAAACGATACTACTCTCTGGTCTCCATGGTAACCTAGTGAGCTTCCTAGTAGTCTGCTGTTTGCATTTTTGGTCAGTGGTGGAAAGTAACTATAATGTATTATGTACTATTTGCTCAAGGCACTTCAGTATAATTTCGAATTACTTTTACTTTACGAGAGTATTTCCCATTTTTCAATACTTTATACTTCTACTCCACTACACCCCAGAGGCAAATGTACGTTTTACTCCACTATATCTCTCTGACAGCCTTAGTAACCAGTTACTTACCTTGTGGATTTATATTATTATTATTACGAAACATACACTAACCACTTAGGCCCTAATTTATAGGCTACTTCTGCTGTCTTCCGCTATTCATAAATTGCTGATCTACAAGCTGATCAAGCTATTTTCCATTTTCTAATTGGTTTGACACATTTTGAAAAGGTTTAGTACTTTTACTTTTGCACTTTTAAGTGTATTTTGACGTCAATACTTTTACTCAAGTCAAATTTTGAATACAGGCCTTTCAAGTTAACCTGCAGCCTGCCTATTTCTTCTATTAATATGAATAACAATATTATCTGGTTTCCCATGATAACGTGGCGAGCTTCCATACAGTAGCTATTTATGAGTTCTTGTTTTTTATCACGTGGTTTCATCATATGCGTTGACTTGCATCTATGGAGCTGTTCACACCTTCACCAGCAGGGGCGGTAAACATGAACTCCCCACCAGGAGCTTTACGTTGATCTGACATGCGCAAGACTTCGTCGACGCGGAAGTACAATGCATCATCACATCCAGAGCGCGTGCGTTCCAGTGTTGCCATGTCCGCCTATTATAAGCGACTTTGGGCTTGTTTCCCTGCAAAGTCATTTTTTAATATTGGTAGTTGGTGGTTGCGGTTTATTTGGGCTTGTTTCTAAAGTGTAGTTGTTTATTTGGGCTTGTTTCTAAAGTGTAGTTGTTTATTTGTGCTTGTTTCTAGTGTAGTTGTTTATTTGGACTTGTGTCCTAATGTTTAAACCATGGTCTTCTACAACATTTTAAGGTCCCAAATTATGTATTTGTCCACAGACCCCCCCATCTGACAATATTTTGTGCCAGGGACCCCCATACAACGTTTGTTTTGTTAAAATGTTAAAAGAAAGTTCAAAATATACCTCTTATTTTTTTTGCCCCAATATTATTTTTTTAATGAGAATATCCGGCGCATTGTGAGCTTGTAGGTCGGCTATTTTCAAATAGCCTCGCTTCTTTTGGGCTTGTTTTCGCAACGCATTGTGAGCTTGTAGGTCGGCTATTTTCAAATAGCCTCGCTTCTTTTGGGCTTGTTTTCACAGACCTGCATGGTTCCTTATTTCTCTCGCAGAATCTGGCAACACTGGTTCGTCCGTGCTTCACAAACAAACAAACGCGTTAGCTTCTGGGTTTGTTATTTTTACCTGATGATAATAACGATTCACTACAAACACTAAAGGCATTGATCAACCAGCGGTTTAAACTGTGACTGCTGAAGACATGTGTGTGTGTCTCCAAACGACATCTAAATCACATCAAACTGGATGTGGTTTTAAAATCAACCTTCACCCAACACACAGAACAGGTTTGTAAATTGTCAACACCTGTATAAAACCACTTTAAACACTGGTTTGAGACCAGTAGGTTGGTACACTCGGTGCATTGTGTTATAACGTCAGTTTAGCTATGGTTTCATATGATGCTCGTCTGTCACAAGCGTCATGGCGCTATACTTGTTCCTGGTTTGAGAATGTTTTACATTTACAACCCGTACATCTACATAAACGTTCAGATTTCGAATATAAAGTGCTGACCCCACGGCCATGGATGTTACAAGTTAAAGTGCCCGTGTCTAAGTACCAGAATCTTCCGTATTGTTCCATAAAAAGCTTTTTAATCCGATCGGCGGCAATGTTATATGTATTTCCTATTTTTGGTATAATGTATCAGAGTGCAATACACCTCCCAGCCGATAGGGGTGCGCAATTGAAAGCATATGAAGACAATTCGGAGAAAATGGTTGGCGATCGGATTAAAAAGCTTTTATTGAACAATACAGAATATTCGGGTACTTAGACCCGGGCACTTTAACTTGTAACATCCGCGACCGTGGGGTCAGTATGTTATATTTCTGAACGTTTATGTAGATGTACTAGTTGTAAATGTATAAACTAAACAGGAACAAGTCATGTCATGACTCATGTTTCAGGGCTAGTACACGCAGTACATTGTGTTATAACGTCAGTTTAATCATTGGTTTAGGAGTAGAACCGAACAGTCAATCAAACTATTCTATTTAATCTAGTATTTAAAAAAGTAAATACACATTTTGACTAAATAATTGATTTAAAAAAAGATTGTAGATCGGCTATTTCCCCCCCAAAATTGGGCACACCATGCTACCTGGGTGTACAGTGATGTTGTTGTAAATAGTGAAAAGAGAAGATCCACATCACAACGCGCTGCATTACGACTTTTACCATTTGTACCACGTCATTGATATATTGTTATACTTATGCAGTATATCAAACGGATTGTTGAGGATTCTTTTTTCATAGCTAGCTCAAAAAGCCCAAATAAAGAAATCGAATTAGGCCTGAGGTTCTTGGACCACCATCAATGCCAATGACGTCCACAATCACAACACCAGAGGCAGCTCAACAAATCACTTTCAACCTAGATTTGGTTCTAACTTTAAACTTGTTCTACTGCTATGCCACTAAAATGTGGAACGCCCTACCAACAGTTATAAAAACGTGTGAATCCTTACTCTCCTTCAAAGCCGCTCTAAAGAGCCCTTACAGGTGGCTTTAATTCGGAACTGGCACCTGTAAATAGTCAAAGCCCCCCACAGCCCCCATGTTTTTGCATAGTATTGTATATTTGTCTGTCAAAACTGTTTGATGAATTGAGTACAAAGCCGCCGCGTAGCGTGGATTCTAATGTTGACTGGGCAGGATCTGTACCCCCCCCCTCCCCTTTATGGTCGTTTAATTAAATAAACGACCATAAAGCAACATAAACAACACACTCTACCATCCTTTAGTGGTGGAAAAAGTACTCAAATGTTTTACTTAAAGGGATATTTCACTTTCAAAAAAACTTTGGGTCATTTTATCGTCTACTCAGGCTTTTGTAAGCCCCCCAGACCGTTTTTAAGTTGCTTGATTTAGTATTTAGATATTTGATAATCATTTTATCAGACACGCCCCCTTCCTATAAAAACCCATTATAACTTCAAACTCCATTTTTAACCTGTTAGATTCATCAAAAACACTCGTCCTTGGTTCTGCTGACTCACCCTGCCCTCCTAATACGTGAGGGGGCCGTGTTTTTTCGATTACTTTTTTCATTTATTTTATTTAATTTTTTTATTGTATTAAATTGTTTTCATTTTCCAAAAAAATATCGAAAAAACACGGCCCCCTCGTGTATTAGGAGGGCAGGGTGAGTCACCAGAACCAAGGACGGTGTTTTTGATGAATCTAACATGTTAAAAATAGAGTTTGAAGTTATACTGGGTTTGTATAGGAAGGGGGCGTGTCTGATAAAATGAATATCCAATATCTAAATACTGAATCAAGCAACTTAAAAATGGTCTGGGGGGCTTACAAAAGCCTGAGTAGACGATAATATGACCAAAAGTTTTTTTGAAAGTGAAATATCCCTTTAAGTAAAAGTATAAATTCTGCAATGTAGAAATGTTGTTAAAAAGTATTTGCATCAAAATGGAAATGAAATACTTAACCCATTAAGGCCTGAGGCCGATTCTAAAAATGTTTTCTAAATCCTAACAGTTTTTTGAAAGAAATATAAAAAATATTTTTTCACGATTTTTCAAAAATAGCAGATCTACAAGCTATGAGCTTGTAGATCTGCTATTTTTGAATGGCCTAAGAAACCTAAAGTGACACAGATGCGTTCCAGGTCTAAATGGGTTAAGTAAAGTACAAATGCCTCAAAAAGTACAGTGCTTGATTACATGTACTTATTTACTCACCTCTGTAATTTAATTCATGAATCCCAGGATCAATTCATTTTTGGACTCCTTTAGACATGATCTGACAGTAGCCTATATGCCTCCTACAGACTACGGTACTTAACAGGTTACACTTGGACCATTGATATGCAGGAGTAGGCAGCTTTTAGCTTTGTAAAAGGTGCGAATGGGGCAGCCAATGTATCACTGCAGTAACGTGAGCCGCCGGCCGCAGTAATGTGTCTATTGTTGTCGGAACAGAATATTTTTTTCTGACAAATCTTGCCCAGGAGTTTGAGCAGCTAGACGGGGTAGGCAGGGTCTTTACTGACTGGGCCATGACCCCACTGGCCCTCATGACGCTATGCCTCTGGTACAAAGGACCCAATGGAAACAAGTCATAGTGCTTTCTTGGGTTTAAAATCCTCTTAACAGACCTTGTTTTGAACCGTACTTCCCTGTGCTTGTCTTTGCAAACTGTTAATAAAGTATTCAATCGATCAATCAATCAATCAACTAATTTTTACTATTTGTTTTACTACTATAGTCAAAAGTAGTGAATTGAGGAGGATGCGTAACAACGTGATGGGATTGCAAATGCGTAATCTTTCTACCTCTCACCAGTGGTGGAAAGTAACTAAGTACATGTACTCAAGTACTGTACTTAAGTGCAATTTTTAGGTATTTGCACTTTACTTGAGTATTTCCAATTTCCAATACTTTTACTTCTTCTCCACTACATCTCAGAGGCAAATAGTGTACTTTAACTCCATTACTATTATTTGTCCACTTTAGTTACTAGTTACTTTATAGATTTAGCTCACAAAACATACACACAACTTCAGTCCTTAAACTTTGGCTATTTGAAAATAGCCGATCTACAAGCTCACAACGTGTCGCGATGCAACCCGTTGTGAGCTTGTAGATCTGCTTTTTTCAAAGCATTTTTTATACACTTAAACTTGTGAAATGGGACCTTCTGCATAATGTTTACTTTTACTTTTGGTACTTAAAGTACTTTTTGATACCAATACGTTTGTGCTTTTACTCTGGTACATTTCGAATTCCGGACTTTTACTTGTAACAGAGTATTTCTACATTGCCGTATTCATACTTTTACTTAAGTAAAAAAAAAAAAGAGTACTTTTTCCCACCACTGCCTCTCACCTATCTTCCCCGTTGTCTTTGTGTTCAACGCAGTGTGGAATCATCAGGTCCGGCTTCCCTGTGCCGCCAGTGGTAAACAAACAAAGAAGCTTGGATAAGCCCGAGACCCCGCCGCTGGGACCAGTGTGGACAACACCCTTGTACAGACTTCAGAGAAACATCAGAGAACTCACATTGTAGAAAAGTGTAGAGGAAGAATGGAGGAGCCATGTCGTGACCCGCACGGGGACAGCTGTGTGCCAAAATCTAATTTAGAAAAGCAACAACAGGGAGCTCACGGTGTTGGTGCCAAAATACATTCAGAGTTACCGCTGTTGAGTTTATTTCTCAAAGGTAGAGTCGTTCCCTTTTTGGCAGACACGGGAACGACCGTGTCTGCTTTAAGGCAGCAAGATTTAAAATGTTCCTGTAAAAGATGCATAGACACCATAGAGTCTGTCGGTATCCCAATTTATTTGAATGGCAAGATAGTTCAGCATACATTTCTCGTGAGTTCTAAGATTCCCATGTCCTTGTTGGGTTGTGATTTATTGAGTAAACTCAGTTTGTAAACTCAATGTTGATGTCCATGTGCACTTAACCCATTAAGACCTGAGGCCGATTCTACAAATCTCTTTTAAATCCTAACAGTTCTCTGAAACACTTGTGTTGCTATAATAGCAGTGGTTCTCAGACATTTTCATGTCAAGGACCCAATGTATTTGGCCGCGGACCCCCATCTCAAAATATTTAATTCCAGGGACCCCCCCCAGAAGCAAAGATTTGAGTTACACATGTTCGCTTTAAAAATATATGTTTTCAAAGATTTGCACACATTTTCATGATTTTTCTAAAATAGCAGATCTATAAGCTCATAGTGCGGCACTCTGTGCAGCGCTATGAGCTTGTAGATCTGCTATTTTTGAATAGCCAAAGTATAACATAATGGTTAAAGTGGTTAATATAAAAAAATGACTGATGCTTTCACGGTCTCAATGGGTTACGCCTCCAAATGATCCAGAATGCCGCAGCACGCTTGGTCTTCAACCAGACAAAATGTTGAAGTCACCCCCCTTCTCCGCTCCCTCATTGGCTCCCAGTGTACTGCCCACCGCACCGAGTACAAAACACTGACGTTGGCCTACAAAGCAACCAAGGGTATGGCACATCTTCAAAGCCTGATCCAACCCTACAACCCCTCCCGTTCACTCAGATCAGCTAACACTGGGAAGGTGTCAGAACCTTTGCTAAAACATCCGGGACAACGCTCCACACGTCCCAGACTCTTCTCCCTTCTGGCTCCCAAACTGTGGAATGAACAGCAGACTCACTCCCAATCTTCAGCTGTAATCTGAAGACTCGCCTCTTCAGACTCAACGTTAGCCTGTTACATTTGCCCTAGCTTCGACGGCCTTGCAAGTTTATACAAAGGCTAAAATGTAATTTAGATAGCATATTATGTTGACAGATGCCAGGCCATTGTTGACCTGTCATCCTATAGTGTGTATAGTCTCAATGTACAGATTATTGATATTTTTTTATATTCTACTGTTAGACCGATGATAGGTTCTTGGATTACCTATAATCCTAGATGACCATTTCTATGCATTTGATGTATTACCTTGTGTTGTCCTTGCTCTGGATTAAGAGCGTCTACTGAATGCCTAAATTGAAAATTGTAATTGTCCGCATTGGGTTGTGATTTATTGAGTAAACTCAATTTGAAAACTCAATGTTGATGTCCATGTTGACGTTTACCTGACGGCATTGAAGTTCATATTCGGTCAAATAAATACACATCAATGATGTTCTTTGCGTGAAACATGATGCTGATGTAACCAATTCATTCACAATTGGTGGAAACAAGTTGAAGATGATAAACATGAAATCTGTAGATTCACCCTTTTCATACTTAACCTTTTACTAAATGTTTTGGAAAGTAAACCTGATGTCTCTCAATCTCTGCTAGTTGTTATAACACTTCTCTAAAATGGGACGAACTGGCAGAACAGATGTTCCACCAGTTATGTCTTTGGAATTACCAGTATATTTTCATGTGTTCAGTTGAGGCTCTGTCTTTCTGTTTTCATCAGCATCTTCACTTTCCACCTCTAATCTGTGGAGGCCCTGGTTCCCTCCTGCACCAGGCTGGGGCTGTTCAGTGAAAACCTCTTTACACACAGGGAGGTCCAGGAAGTCTAGGCAAAATATTAAATTAGAGAAAATCATTCAATGTTATACAATTTATTCATGCTTGTACCCTCCATTGCTGGCTAAACGGTGCATTGCGTGTAGAGCCAACGGTGGCGGAGATTAGCTGGTCACAGACAGAAGGACGGACACACACACACACGGACGGACGGACGGGGGGTAAAACATACTCTCTCGCCATGCCTATCGGCCTGGCGGAGACAATAACAGTGTCCCTATTCTGGGAGGAACATTAGCCAAACATAGCCAATCTACAAATTGTACCATAATATAATGAGCATTAGTGAGGACCATTTATATGAAGATAGGTTGAAAATGGCTGAAATGGTCCTTTAAGCCGTGCTTGCACTCTCTGGAGTCAAAGCAGAAAAGAAGAAAAAGGTCAAGAGTGGAAGGAAATTGTAGAGTTTTAAGCACGATTAAAGAGTAAAAATCCAATATTTAAACTTGTTACTATTTCAAAGAAAAAAAAATGAGGTGCTGACCACGGGAGATAAAACTGTTTCAAAGAGAAGAGGTCACACAGCTCGTAGCCACAACGCAATAACTTTTTTGTATCATTATTTCTTCACCCTGAAGAAGACATATTACTGTGTCGAAACGTTGGTAAAATAAAAAGTTATTGCATTGTGGCTACGAGCTGTGCAACCTCTTTTCTTTGAAACAGTCGTTTTATCTCCCGTCGTGGTCAGCACCTCCTCACTACTGGTGTGCGCTCCTGTTCAATTGTTTGCCTTCTTTTTTTATTACTGAAATTAATCATGAACGGAAGTTTTTGAATTATCTTTAGAGGTGAATTTGCAATAATTTTTACTATACCCTTTACTTGTACAGTTTGTGGTAAAGAATTCCATTTAAAGGGAAGTTTGAAGACTCACAGTGGACTCATAGTTGTAGAATTTGTAGCAATTTAATATGTAAAGCCTGTCCTGAACCATGATGGTTTGACCAGTCCATTAACGCATCATTCGACCAGCTGTGCTGTGGACACTTAAAACAATGGACTCACACTGTTCAGTGTTCATACAGCTCCTGCGATAACACAGGTGAGCTTTTCAGAGCACTGTTTCCTGACACAATAGTGTCCAAATGTACTTGTTTGTCTTAACAAAGCTCTCTTACTGAAGCAGATGGACCTGCATTTACGGATTTGGCATGGGGGTGGGGGGCAGTTGAGAACCAGATATGTTGGCTCTGAGTGGCAACTTCCCAGGACATAATAGATAAAAAAGAAAAGCTGCTTTAAACTGGAATGAAGAACCGTACCGTTATCAATGGACAGGCCTAATGTAAATTGGAAGGTGTTTGATTTACTTCAGTCGAACTTGCCCAAGTCAACAAAGTCTCTGCGGAACACAGAGTCGTGTAGGCTCTCCATAATGCATTCAGGGATGGATAACGGGCAACTGGATGGGCGGCGGACCATAAACTCTCCATGCTATATTGGGTCACGTTAAGTCCAATTGTGTCTCTGTCATTAAGTATTATTGTTAATTTAAGGAAAAGATAAAACCGTTTGGATGAGTAAGAGTTCTGTTCATCTGTTCTCTGTAACTGCTATCCATTTTGTATGATCTGCATCTATTTACATGTAAAACTAGAAAAGTGTGCTCCTCAGAGCGCAGGTCTCCGCCAGGCCGGGTTGCCTACCAGGGCCCTTTGGAAGCCAGTCATAGCCAATTGGAATGGCGTCTGACTCTTACATCTTGATCACATGACCCTAGTGTGTTTTGAAGGAACACATATGGCAGATAATGTAATCTGGCACAGATAAATTGCGAATCCAGGGGGGCAGGGTGTCCCCAGTGTCATGGCTGGCTCAAATCCATGACAAATAAGGGAAGGAACATCAGGTGTAAAATCAATAACAAATGTTTATTAAAGAATCAACCCTAGCATAATCAACTACTATATAAATGAATGGCATAACTGAACAGATGAGATAAGGATACTGTGAGGTGTGGAGTCAGTAAATCAGTAGCCTCGATCTCCAGGCTTTTATTTTACTTCGTGTTTTGCTCAAAAATAAGAGCCTGGACCAGGGTGTTGACGTTCCTGGCATAGGAAGTGGGAGTCAACCTTTCATTTCCCCAACCAACCAGAGTGCAGTGGTCGTCGCTCCAAATGTTGTGACGTCAGGGCTCTCAATGCTGCACATTGGGGGAGGAGGAGGGGCGCGGAGCGGGGCGGGGGCGGGCGGGCGCACAGATCGGTGAACCAATGGGAGCCCACGGATTCTCTCTCCGGAGATTTTGAACCCGCCCCTCTAGACCAGATATCAGACGTGCTAGGGCAGCCTAGTAAATCAGTGGTGTATGAATGTGTATATACTAGGGATGTGTGGAATATGGTGTAGTGCAGGTGTGTGGATGGAAAGCAGAGCCTATAAGAAAAAGAACATGGAGCACTGAGGGAAGAGTGCTGGCAGGTCTGTCGTCTCTGTGAGTCTCTCGAGAGAATGACATGAGCTGAACTTGTAGGCTCTGGAGGCACCGGGCCCAGGTGCCCTCCATGAGCCATCAAGCCTGATTACAGGCCTGCTCACCTAGGAATAAGCAGAGTTAGGCAACCCAACTGACACACACCCACTGTAGCCTAGAGTGGGACATCACACCATAGATATAGAAATCTAGATACCTCATTAGCCTACAAGGCCAATGAGGTACAATACAAGGCTCTTCCGCAGGGGAAGCTGCTACTCAAAGTGACTACTGACCAATCACAGTGTGTTGACTACTGGCCAATCACAGTGCGTCGTTTCCAGGACTTGTCAGAATCTAGTTGTCCCGCCTGCCTCTGATTGGCCTACCGAACGCCCCCTTCTGTGATGCACTGGGAAGTTTCCCGCTAGCCCTGCGGAAGCGGAAGCGCGCCCGAGATACAGACGCTTCAGAGCCGGAGGAGGCGTCTACCTTTATATGGCTATGCATCACACCAGCTAAATTAGTGCAGATGCAACGTTAATATAGTTTCACTATCATTTTAACCACTTTATATATATGTCTCAGGTCATCCCTGTAAATAACCTTTTCATTCACAGCACCCCAGAATAACATTGTTACTTTATAGCACCTTACATTATGTCAAATTACGCTATGCAAATATGTCAATCTTTCCCCCTAAGATACAGCGTGTCACAGAGAAAACTTGAGAGAACTAGAAAAAGTGCTCCTCGGAGCACAAGTCTCCGCCAGGTCAGGTAGATTATTGTGGCCTCCTGGTGGCGCTATAATAGGCCAATGTGAAAAGGGTGCCATTTCTTCTTAGGCCTTGCACGACAATCGGACACTGCATTCATGATTTGAGGCATTTTGTTCCAAAAATGTGGTTTGCTAAATTAGACCTGCTGGTGGCGCTATAACAGGCCAAGGTGAAAAGGGTGGCATTTCTTCCTCGGCCTAGTGGGAATGTGCGTGCAAAATTTCACGGAAATCGCACACTGCGTTCATGATTTGAGGAATTTTGTTCACAAGGGACCTATCCTGCAAACTTTGGAAGGCAATGTTAGCCAAGTCGGATGAAATATCGGACACATCCATGTTGATCACATAACTATAGAGATACTGTATACCGATTTGCGTGATTTTTGGACAGAATCTGAAGGAGTAAGAGCAAAAAAATTGTATTACAAAACTCAGCCTCCTGGTGGCGCTCTAAAAGGTATATGTGAAAAATGCAGGGCAAAGGTTTTTCCTTGGCCTCTAGGGAGTGTGCGTGCAAAGTTTCACACAGATTGGTGCAGTTATAGCTAAAAACGTGAATCGGCCTGTTATAGCGCCACCATGAGGCATTTCTTCCTGGGCCAAGTGGGAATCTCTGTGGAAAATTTCACGGAAATCGCATGCTGCGTTCATGATTTGAGGCATTTTGTTCAAAATGTACCAATCCTGTAAACTTTGGAAGCCAATTTTAGCCAATCATGATGGAATATGGAAAATCAGACAGATCCGTGTTGATCACATGGCTATAGAGATACTGTGTACCGATTTGCGTGGTTTTTGGACAAAATCTGTAGGAGTAATAGCAAAAAATATGTGCTATGACAGGCTGATCTGAAAAATGTGGGGCAGAGGTTCTGCTGTGGCATCCAGGGAGTGTGTGTGCGCAGTTTCACAGCGACCGGGCCAACGGTGGCGGAGATTAGCTGGTCACAGACAGAAGGACGGACACACACACGGACGGACGGACGGGGGGTAAAACATACTCTCTCGCCATGACTATCGGTCTGGCGGAGACAATAACAGCGTCCCTATTCTGGGAGGAACATTAGCCAAACATAGCCGATCTACAAGATCACAAACAGGTCGCAAGGGTGACACGTTGTGAGCTTGTAGATCTGTCATTTTTGGCAAAGATTTTTTGGTGTAGATCAAAAAAGAACGTAGTGAGGTCCGGTTTACTAAGTCTAAGAGATTAAATTGAAGTGATATTGATGAATTCCAAATATTATCAAAGCATCCTGCTGTGGCACCCCTGGACTTGTGTCACGGCACCCTAGGGTGCCACGGCCGGTGGTGGAAAAAGTACTCAAATGTTTTTTAGTGAAAGTATCAATACTGCAATGCAGAAGTACTCCGTTACAAGTACAAGTCCGGAATTCAAAATGTACTTGAGTAAAAGTACAAAAGTATTGGTATCAAAAGGTACTTAAAGTACCAAAAGTAAAAATACTAAAATGTTTGAAAATAGCAGATCTACAAGCTCACAACGCGTCGCGATGTGACGCGTTGTGAACTTGTAGATCGGCTATTTTTGAATAGCCTATGTATAAAATAGGGCTAAGGTGGTTAATGTATGTTTTATAATGTAATAATTTATATCTGCAAAAGTGCAAAGTAACTAACTAAAGTTTTCAAATAATTGTAGTGGAGTAAAAGTACAATATTTTCCTCTGAGATGTAGTGGAGTAGAAGTAACCCTGAAACCCTGCCTGGGAGGTAGTTAGTTATTGCTCCATACTCCCTAGGAAGCAGGGAGGGGCGGGCTTTATAAGTCCTCCAATTGTCGTGGCTCTCGGTTACTTGAATTTGATTTGAATTTAATTTAATTTAATTTAATTTAATACTTTCTTTCTTTCTTTCTTTCTTTCTTTCTTTCTTTCTTTCTTTCTTTCTTTTTCTTTCTTTCTGATACTCAAGGCTGGCAGAGGTGTTGCAGGGGACACACCCCCCTCCCCCCTCCTCTTCATTATAAGCCTGGACTATGAAGACAGGCCATCAGTGGAGGAGGTGAGCAAGAATTGGGCTTCACTACTACAACTAGGAGGTCTAGATGACTCTAATGTAGTCTGTTTTTATTTATTTTATAAACACACACACACTAACACACACCCACCCACCCACCATACCCCCACTAACATACGTAAATGCCCAGAAGACTGAGGTTCTCACCTACAGTTTAACACCCTCCCAGACCATCCACTTCTAATAAAGTACTGGTGAAGCTAACCAGAGAGATGTAAAGTACTGGTGAAGCCAACCAGATTTACAGAGGATGGAGATGTAAAGTACTGGTGAAGCTAACCAGATGTATGGAGGATGGAGATGATGGGAGACGCCCGCTGGAAGGCTCATCCGAGGAAGCCCTGCCCTAGAGATCGAGATCTGGAGATATCTCTCTATCCATGGGTGTGGCTGCATGGGGGATTCCTCCGAAGACTTGGTCCGCACGGTCGAATGGCCGAAGACCTTGTCCTTCTCGGGGGTTTCCCCTGAAGACGGCTGATGAAGACAACTCAAAGTAGGAACCTCTTTTGGGCTGTCACAATTATGACATTTTACTTGACGATTAATTGTCGCTCAAATAATTTCGATTAACTAGGCCGAATTAATTAATTATTGCGTCGTACACTGAACATTGTAACATTATTAATAAAAATGTGTCTGTCTTCGTAAACAAAAGGTGCACGGGTCAGATATGATAAATAACTTGCATAACTCAATAACTTTATACTTTAAAAAAAACATGAATAGTGGAAATAGCAGTCTGCTATTTCCACTATTTTTGAAAATGTTTGAAACATATGAACATTTTTCAACATGGAAATTATTATGTCGATTATCCGAAAAAGTATTGCGATTATCTGAAATACTTGCTATCAGGTGATTATGTAATATCTATCTAATTTTTTTCCTTTGCTGGATGCTGCTGCTGCAGTTTGTGTTGTATGATGTTTTTGTTGTATGCTGTTCGTGTTTGATGCTGTTCGTGTCATGTGCTGATGTACAGTAGCTCTGTTGCTGTCATGTTGGGGCCCGGTGTGGCAGTGAAACATGTTCAGTGACTATTGGTTTGTGGCTTAGGAATTGAAAGCTGATGTGTTCCAAAAATGTGTTTTGCAAAATTAGACCTGCTGGTGGCGCTATAACAGGCCAATGTTAAAAAGGGTGGCATGTGTTCCTCAACATAGTGTGAATGTGCGTGCAAAGTTTGACCGCAATCGGACAAACTTTAGATGTGAATCTTAGCCAATCAGGATGGAATATGAAAAATCAAACAGTCCGTCTTGATCACTTGACTATAGAGATCATGTGTACCGGTTTGCGTAAAATTTGGATAAAATGTGAGGGAGTAATATTAAAAAAAATTGTTATGTTTGTGTTATGTTTTACATAAGTCGGCCTCCTGGTGGCGCTATAAAAGGCAGATGTGAAAAATGCAGGGCAAAAGTTTTTCCTTGGCCTCTAGGGAGTGCACATACAAAGTTTTACACGGATCGGTGCAGTAATAGGTAAAAACACGAATCGGCCTGTTATAGCGCCACCATGAGGCTGATTTAAAAATGTTCAAGTGGCATTTCACAAAAATTGCAAAATTTCACAGAAATTGCATGCTGTGTTCATGATTTGAGGCATCTTGTTCAAAACAGAGCACTCCTGCAAACTTTGGAAGCCATTTTTAGCCAATCAGGATGGAATATGGAAAATCTGAAAGACCCATTTCGTTCAATGACGATAGAGATACTGTGTAGCGATTTGCGTGATGTTTGGACAAAATCCTACTGTCAAAATTTTGTTTTGCAAAAAGCGGCCTCCTGGTGGCGCTATAACAGGCCCATGTGACACATTTGGGGCAGAGGTTCTGAATTGGCATCCAGGGAGTGTGTGTGCACAGTTTCGCTGTGATCAAGCCAACAGTGCCGGAGATTAGCTGTACACAGACAGACAGAATGACACACGGACAGACGGACACACGGACGGACGGACAGGGGGTAAAACATACTCTCGCCATGCCTTTCGGCCTGGCGGAGACAACAAACAGCTCTTACGTCCCTGTGTGTGTATGGGAGTATCTCTGCCCTCCAGCTTGTTATTTGTCATATTTGTCATTGAGACATATTGACCAGTTCAGTCACTATATAGAAAGCTCATTTGCAAATGATTGCTCCAAATTCCTTCAGAACAGAACCCATGGTAGAACCAGGCGGTGAAGAAACTGTTCACTATACTGTGTTGAAAATATGTGGTTGTACATTACAGCATTTTAGTTGATCTGTGAAACATTGTATATTCTCTAAGATTACAAAGTTTGTTATGGCTTCCAAATGATATTTCATGTTTTTGACTGAAATGACCACAGTACCCATCTAAAGGGTCAAAAAGGCAGGAGGGGCGAAATCCCAAAAAGGTCAGATTTTTTAAGCATACAAGTCTATCAACGATTAGTATGTAAATGACTATATATCTACAATGAATATGAGCATAGACTATGCATCAACAATGCATGTTGTGCTGTTTTCATTATCAACTGACTTTGAATGTAACATGATTAACATGAACACAGTACTTAAATAGTTCACTGTCAACCAAATTGCAAATGATTGCTGCACATTCCTTCAGAACAATAGAACCAGGCAGAACTAGTTTAGGTGGAAAAACAACTGCTCACTATTGAAAATTATGTGATCGTACATCACAGCATCTTAGTTTATCTGTCAGAATATGTATGTGACCTGTGTGTTATTGCCATCCCATGGGTTATTCATGTTATTGCTGAAATTACCACACAATACCATATCACCACACAGTACTCCTATAAATCACACATCACAAACCACCTCTTAACTTTGAATGTTTATTAGAAAAAAAGTGTTACGCTGTATGTCAAAATACTTACAATACGTACAATAATAAAGTACAATCCAGTGTGATATTATAAACACATCTACAATACACATACAGTAGCTTACAAACACTGTAACATTGCAGTCAGTATATAAATGACTATATGAATATATGCATAGACTATCAACAATGAATGTACACTGAATACTTTATATCAACTGTGTTTTAAGGCTGAACATGCAAGTGAAGTAACAAACACACTGTTTTGGGTTTTGCTCCAGTGTGAATTCCTTGGTGTATTTTAGTGTCACATCCATAGGGTTTCTTTCTAATGTGAATTATCTGCTTTATTTTGACATTTTAGAGAAGTGTTACAACAAACTAGCAGAGATTGATAGACACCAGCTTTACTTTTAAAAACATTAAGTAGCCTACTTTGAAGTAAAGTGTGAAGTTGCAGTGAGTGTGAAAAGGGTGAATCCACAGATCTAATCAAGTTGTTGTTTCAACCAATTGTGAATGAATTGGTTACATCATCACGTGACATGCAAAGAACATCATCATGTGTATTTATTTGATTGATCGTGAACTTCAATGCCATCAGGTAAACATCAAAATTGAGTTTACAAATTGAGTTTACTCAATAAATCACAGCCCAATACGGACACGGGAAGTTTAGAACTCACAAGAAATGAATGTTGAACTATCATTCCATTCAAGTGAATCGGGATAACAACAGACTCTGTGGTCTCTGTGCATTTTGTACAAGAACATGTTAAATCTTGCTGCCTTAAGACAGAAACGGTTGTTCCTGTGTCTGCCAAAAAGGTAACCATTTTTCCTGACAGATATAAACTCAACAGTGGTAAATCTGAGATTTCTTTGGCAACACCACAAACTACCTGTTGTTTCTCTGGATTCAATGTTGTCATACAGTTGTCCTCAAGCTGGTCACAGCATGGGTAATCCAATTTCCCACTCCACTTTTCTCCAATGTGAATTCCCTGATGTGTTTCAAGTCTGTACATTTTAGAGAAGGGTTGTCCACACTGGTCACAGCCGTGGCATCTTGCCTTATCCAAGCTTCTGTGTTTGTTTACTGCTGGGAGCACAGGGAAGCCGGACTGATGATTCGATACTGGGTTGAAAACAAAGACAGCGGGAAGATAGGTGAGAGGTAGAAATAAACATTACACATTTGCAATCACATCAAGTTGTTCCACATCCTCAATTGACTACGACTAAATAGTAGTAAAAAGTAGTCAAGTTAGTCCGAGAGCAATTTGATTTCTTTATTTGGCCTTTTTGAGCAAGCTAAATGAGAACACAAGAAAATAAACCACAACAATCAAATTGATATACTGTATAACAATAGTACAACTTGACTTCAGTAATGGTTAAGGTTCTAGGAATCAAAGCATCAACAAACTGTCAGACAAAACAAACAATCAAAATCTAACACACAGCAAAGTTAGAGGTCCAAAACCTCTAACAAAACCAAGTATGATAGAACAGGAAACACAAGAGAAAGGAAGAAAAAAACTTACTGGGGTCTTGATGGTCTTTGGGTTCCTCCTGTGGGTTCCTCATCTTCACCTGAAGTCTGGAGTCCACAGTCAGATCTGATCAGAAATGATTGATAATCCTAGAGGATCTCTGTGGAGAACTGACAACTACAACCCCTTCTTATACTCGAGAGCCTGAGGTGGGCCCACTAACTGCTTTGAATGATTGGCCAAAGGTGGTACAAGGAACAATTCAACCATCTCTCCACCAATCAGAACCCAACTTACTCCAATACTCGCTCCATCCCTCCCTTCTTCCCCCACACTCATTCAATACCATTTGCCTGCTAAAGCAACTGGTAACTGGTCAATTGATGATCAATGATCTTTGTAGGGCAGTACAATTATAGTTTAAACTTTAAATCATGTTTCATATTATCTGTGCCATATCTTTGCTAAATGGTACACAACAATCAGCTCAGTGGCCTTGTGGTTAGAGTGTCTGCCCTGAGGTTGGGAGGTCTTAGTTTGTCCACAAGCCATGATCTGAGTTGAGTTGTGCTGTTTTCATTTAAGTATCAAAGTGACTTTCAGAATGGATAGTTTTCTTTATTTTACCTTTTTAAGTCAGGGTTAATTAAACAATAGTGTTGCCTCTGTATTGTTATTCCTACTGAATGACAATATATCAATGATTTAATACAAATTAATAAAAGGTGACTTTTTGAGTAATACTAAAAGCACTTGGATTCTAAAGTGAAGCAAAATATAAACAAACTGTGGCGTTATACTGCATGTGTGAATGAGAGTCTTGTGAATCAAGCAGCCATTAAGATGGATAGTACCTTTAGAAAACATATTTGTACACAATGATGCTACATTCCTTCAATTTAGGCAGAACAATAGAACATGTGTTCAATACTGTGTTCAATACTGTGTTCATAATATAGGGTTTACACTGCATCTTATGTTATCTTGCAAAAAAATTGCTCAAACTGATTTGTTGCCTGACAAATGTAACAGTTATGTTCTACCTAAAGATTTCATGTTTGACATCTTAAACTTGTTTCCATTTGGTTCGTGCCGATAGCTGGAGTATACTGCCTGAATGGGTGATTTGCATTAGTGTTCAGGACAATTGGCCACTTGTCTATGTTACATTGTTAGGCAAGAAGCAACTTTGTGTGTACTTACATTACAAAGGAGTGTCAATGGCCGTATGCTGTTTGAGAGGGGGTTCTATTGTGCTATGGAAACAGGAGTTATTTGGATGCTGACCTGAATGAGAATGGTGAAATTAAGAATGTAATGTTTTACATGCTCAACTTGTTGTTTCCAACAATTGTGGATACATTGGTTACAATATCAGCATTATGTGGTGTGTGGAATGTGATGCCTGTTGTTATTTAGACATTATTAGGAATGGTGGTAGTTTTAGTGACAACAGTAATAATAGCAGTAGGACTGCAGGTGTCACCACCAAAGATAGCAGAGATTGAGAGAGAGACACCAGATTTACCTTCCATTGAGTACGTTATTAAGTAAAAGGGTGAGCATGGAAAGGGTGAATCAACAGATTTCATGTTTAATATCTGAAACATGTTCCCACCAGCTGTAAATACATAAAAAAAAAAACGGAATTAAATTAAAATACAAAACATAATGAAAAAAGCTTAACTGCAATAACCTCGATATGGAGCTGTAACACCATATTTGGGCAAGACTGACTGACATAATATGACATATTGATGACATCATATTGATGATGTCAGAGTCACTCTATATTTGGACAAGTGATGGACAGGAACACACAGACTTCTGTTTTTGTTGGTTACGCATTTAGATCTTTGTTGAGTTGAGAGAGTTCCTCAGCAGGAATGTTTTACATTAATTATCGGACATTGTAAATATGACAACGGAAAACATGGCTTCAGTAATAATCAAACCGACTCATCTACTGTCTTGTATTATAAGGGCAAGTTCTAGACCTGAACCGGACAAGGACTTCCTTTGTATTTGAGAGACGTTTTGTCACTGCGAAAATGGCGCAAAGACAGGCTCCACGTTTCATTGGACATTTTACGGGGCTCCCTCTTCGACTACCAGAGAGCAGTGAAAGCTGCTAAATCATCCTACATCTCCAATCTTGTCACCATAACAGCCATAAACCTCAGGTTCTCTTTAATATTTTCATCTCCCTCACTAACCCCCGCGAAGCCCCTCCCATTGTCCCATCCCTCGCCCTCTGCATCGAGTTTCAGAATTTTTTTATTGCCAAAATCTCTGACCTCAGGGCAGCACATTCACTCACGGCCTTAGATCCCACCCCTCTCCATGTCCTGCAACTCTCTCTCAGTTTGAGCCTATTTCACTCTCTGCCCTTACTGACATGGTTATGCTCCTACGCCCGTCAAATTGTCCCTCCGACTGCATTCCCCCGCCTTCTCAATGAGGTTTTTGGTGCGGTTGGTCCTAGTGTCCTCCTACTAATAAATTCTTGCCTCATATCTGGTTTTGACCCCCCGCTTTTAAACATGCTGTTGTACACCCACTACTGAAAAAGAAAAATCTCTACGTTTCCATCCTCTCCAACTTTAGGCCCATTTCCCAGCTCCCCTTTTTATCTAAAGTCCTGGAGAAAGTCGTGTACTCACAACTTCAGTCATTTTTATTATCACATGGTCTCCACGAAAAGTTCCAGTCTGGCTTCAAACCTGGCCACAGCACAGAGACAGCCCTTCTTAGAGTTTTTAATGATTTAATTTTAACAGCTGATAACGGTTCCCCTGCTGCACTGGTGCTCCTCGACCTTTCGGCGGCCTTTGACACGGTTGACCACAATATTTTATTATCACGTCTTGAACACCTTGTTGGCATCTCCGGCACTGTCCTCACTTGGTTCCAGTCCTACCTCTCAGATAGAACCTTCTCCGTGCACATAGGGGAATTTGCGTCACCTGCGACTCCCCTCTCATGTGGAGTGCCCCAAGGCTCCATACTAGGTCCGATTTTATTTATCCTTTACATGTTACCTCTAGGATCAATTTTTGCAAAGCACAATATGCCCTTTCACTGTTATGCAGATGATGTACAAATTTATTTTCCGCTAAAAACTGACTCCAATGATCCATTCCAGCCATTTCTCACCTGTTTCCACGATGTCAAGGCCTGGATGGACGCCAATTTTCTCACCCTCAATGAAAACAGAACTGAAATTTTAATCTTTGGCCATCATCCTGTCCCACCCTCCAACTCCCTGGGCATTTTAAATTCAAATATCCATTCCTCTGCCAAAAATCTTGGTTTTATTTTTGATAATACTTGACAAACACATCAGCTCTGTTGTCAAGACAAGCTTCTTCCAGCTAAGACTCATAGCTAAAGTCAAAGCCTATCTCCCACAAAAACAGCTGGAGATGGTCATACATGCATTTATCTCCTCCAGATTAGATTACTGTAACTCACTTTATACTGGCATTGATCAGGCTTCACTTAGGCGTCTACAGCTGGTCCAGAATGCAGCCGCCCGCCTCCTCACCGGCACTAAAAAACGTGACCACATAACCACAGTCCTGGCCACTCTTCATTGGCTCCCTGTTCATTTTAGAATTGATTTTAAGGTTCTTTTATTTGTTTTTAAAGGCCTGTCACCCTCCTATCTCTCTGATATAATTGAGCCTTATATCCCAACCAGGGCCTTGAGGTCTGCGGACAAGCTACTGCTGGTCGCTCATACGATTAATTTGAGGAGTAGGGGTGACCGTGCTTTTGCGGCTGCGGGCCCCAGGCTCTGGAATATGTTGCCCCTCCCCATTAGATCTGCCCAGTCGATTGGGGCTTTTAAAACCTTACTAAAAACTCACTTATTCTCTCTTGCTTTTAGTCGTATTTAGCTATCCTGCTCTGTCCTAACTCTGCATTGTTTTGTTTCTCTTTTGTTTTTGTCCTGTGTATATATTATTTGTTGATGCTTCTGTGTGTCTGAATTACCTTGTTCATTCATACGGGTCCTCATGCTCTCTCTAAATACAAACTACATACTGATGGTCACTCGGGGGGGGGTTTGGTTAAAGTTAAAGTGAGTAGGGTTGTACACTCCTTTACTCCTTTTGGTAGGGCATTCCACATTTTTGTTGCATAGCATGAGAATGAGTTAATTCCCTTTGTTGTGCCAAATCTGGGTTGAACATGATCCGTGGAGCTGCCTCTGGTGTTGTGATCGTTGACTTCATTTACATGTGGTGGTCTTCTTTTCAATATGTGGCTCCAGTGTTGCTAGCAAAGCATCAAACTGGGCCACTGACATCCTAAAAGAAAATTTATGAAACTCTCCTTCCTGTTTACAGAATGTCAACCCAAAGATTCTATTTTCCTTTTTCTTTTTTTCACAAGTGACAGGACCAAAAAATCATCTTCACTTCTTGATGACAAAAAAATAAGATTGTTTTGCGAAAACATTGCAACAAATATAATTAATACGCTTAATGTGGTGAATCCATCCATCCATCCATCCATCCATCCATCCATCCATCCATCCATCCATCCATCAATCCATACATCTTCAACCACTTATTTTCAAATGTTTTATATTCGTCTGCATTTTATCCTGAGAGCCATCATCTTTCTCTTCAAAATTTTGTTTTGCAAAAAGCGGCCTCCTGGTGGCGCTATAACAGGCCCATGTGACAAATTTGGGGCAGAGGTTCTGAATTGGCATCCAGGGAGTGTGTGTGCACAGTTTCGCTGTGATCAAGCCAACAGTGCCGGAGATTAGCTGTAAACAGACAGACAGAATGACACAAGGACAGACGGACACACGGACGGACGGACAGGGGGTAAAACATACTCTCGCCATGCCTTTCGGCCTGGCGGAGACAACAAACAGCTCTTATGTCCCTGTGTGTGTATGGGAGTATCTCTGCCCTCCAGCTTGTTATTTGTCATATTTGTCATTGAGACATATTGACCAGTTCAGTCACTATATAGAAAGCTCATTTGCAAATGATTGCTCCAAATTCCTTCAGAACAGAACCCATGGTAGAACCAGGCGATGAAGAAACTGTTCACTATACTGTGTTGAAAATATGTGGTTGTACATTACAGCATTTTAGTTGATCTGTGAAACATTGTATATTCTCTAAGATTACAAAGTTTGTTATGGCTTCCAAATGATATTTCATGTTTTTGACTGAAATGACCACAGTACCCATCTAAAGGGTCAAAAAGGCAGGAGGGGCGAAATCCCAAAAAGGTCAGATTTTTTAAGCATACAAGTCTATCAACGATTAGTATGTAAATGACTATATATCTACAATGAATATGAGCATAGACTATGCATCAACAATGCATGTTGTGCTGTTTTCATTATCAACTGACTTTGAATGTAACATGATTAACATGAACACAGTACTTAAATAGTTCACTGTCAACCAAATTGCAAATGATTGCTGCACATTCCTTCAGAACAATAGAACCAGGCAGAACTAGTTTAGGTGGAAAAACAACTGCTCACTATTGAAAATTATGTGATCGTACATCACAGCATCTTAGTTTATCTGTCAGAATATGTATGTGACCTGTGTGTTATTGCCATCCCATGGGTTATTCATGTTATTGCTGAAATTACCACACAATACCATATCACCACACAGTACTCCTATAAATCACACATCACAAACCACCTCTTAACTTTGAATGTTTATTAGAAAAAAAGTGTTACGCTGTATGTCAAAATACTTACAATACGTACAATAATAAAGTACAATCCAGTGTGATATTATAAACACATCTACAATACACATACAGTAGCTTACAAACACTGTAACATTGCAGTCAGTATATAAATGACTATATGAATATATGCATAGACTATCAACAATGAATGTACACTGAATACTTTATATCAACTGTGTTTTAAGGCTGAACATGCAAGTGAAGTAACAAACACACTGTTTTGGGTTTTGCTCCAGTGTGAATTCCTTGGTGTATTTTAGTGTCACATCCATAGGGTTTCTTTCTAATGTGAATTATCTGCTTTATTTTGACATTTTAGAGAAGTGTTACAACAAACTAGCAGAGATTGATAGACACCAGCTTTACTTTTAAAAACATTAAGTAGCCTACTTTGAAGTAAAGTGTGAAGTTGCAGTGAGTGTGAAAAGGGTGAATCCACAGATCTAATCAAGTTGTTGTTTCAACCAATTGTGAATGAATTGGTTACATCATCACGTGACATGCAAAGAACATCATCATGTGTATTTATTTGATTGATCGTGAACTTCAATGCCATCAGGTAAACATCAACATTGAGTTTACAAATTGAGTTTACTCAATAAATCACAGCCCAATACGGACACGGGAAGTTTAGAACTCACAAGAAATGAATGTTGAACTATCATTCCATTCAAGTGAATCGGGATAACAACAGACTCTGTGGTCTCTGTGCATTTTGTACAAGAACATGTTAAATCTTGCTGCCTTAAGACAGAAACGGTTGTTCCTGTGTCTGCCAAAAAGGTAACCATTTTTCCTGACAGATATAAACTCAACAGTGGTAAATCTGAGATTTCTTTGGCAACACCACAAACTACCTGTTGTTTCTCTGGATTCAATGTTGTCATACAGTTGTCCTCAAGCTGGTCACAGCATGGGTAATCCAATTTCCCACTCCACTTTTCTCCAATGTGAATTCCCTGATGTGTTTCAAGTCTGTACATTTTAGAGAAGGGTTGTCCACACTGGTCACAGCCGTGGCATCTTGCCTTATCCAAGCTTCTGTGTTTGTTTACTGCTGGGAGCACAGGGAAGCCGGACTGATGATTCGATACTGGGTTGAAAACAAAGACAGCGGGAAGATAGGTGAGAGGTAGAAATAAACATTACACATTTGCAATCACATCAAGTTGTTCCACATCCTCAATTGACTACGACTAAATAGTAGTAAAAAGTAGTCAAGTTAGTCTGAGAGCAATTTGATTTCTTTATTTGGCCTTTTTGAGCAAGCTAAATGAGAACACAAGAAAATAAACCACAACAATCAATTTGATATACTGTATAACAATAGTACAACTTGACTTCAGTAATGGTTAAGGTTCTAGGAATCAAAGCATCAACAAACTGTCAGACAAAACAAACAATCAAAATCTAACACACAGCAAAGTTAGAGGTCCAAAACCTCTAACAAAACCAAGTATGATAGAACAGGAAACACAAGAGAAAGGAAGAAAAAAACTTACTGGGGTCTTGATGGTCTTTGGGTTCCTCCTGTGGGTTCCTCATCTTCACCTGAAGTCTGGAGTCCACAGTCAGATCTGATCAGAAATGATTGATAATCCTAGAGGATCTCTGTGGAGAACTGACAACTACAACCCCTTCTTATACTCGAGAGCCTGAGGTGGGCCCACTAACTGCTTTGAATGATTGGCCAAAGGTGGTACAAGGAACAATTCAACCATCTCTCCACCAATCAGAACCCAACTTACTCCAATACTCGCTCCATCCCTCCCTTCTTCCCCCACACTCATTCAATACCCTTTGCCTGCTAAAGCAACTGGTAACTGGTCAATTGATGATCAATGATCTTTGTAGGGCAGTACAATTCTAGTTTAAACTTTAAATGATGTTTCATATTATCTGTGCCATATCTTTGCTAAATGGTACACAACAATCAGCTCAGTGGCCTTGTGGTTAGAGTGTCTGCCCTGAGGTTGGGAGGTCTTAGTTTTTCCACAAGCCATGATCTGAGTTGAGTTGTGCTGTTTTCATTTAAGTATCAAAGTGACTTTCAGAATGGATAGTTTTTCTTTATTTTACCTTTTTAAGTCAGGGTTAATTAACCAATAGTGTTGCTCTGTATTGTTATTCCTACTGAATGACCATATATCAATGATTTAATACAAATTAATAAAAGGTGACTTTTTGAGTAATACTAAAAGCACTTGGATTCTAAAGTGAAGCCAAATATAAACAAACTGTGACTTTATACTCCATGTGTGAATGAGAGTCTTGTGAATCAAGCAGCCATTAAGATGGATAGGCCAATCAAGTACCTTTAGAAAACATATTTGTACACAATTTAGGCAGAACAGTAGAACATGGTGTGGTGAAAGAACACCTGCTTGTAATACCGTGTTCATAATATAGGGTTTACACTGCATCATATGTTATCTTGCAAAAAATGTATGTGCTCAAACTGAAAATGTGTTGCCTGACAAAGGGTAGCAGTTATGTTCTACCTAAAGATTTCGTCTTTGACATCTTAAACTTGTTTCCATTTGGTTCGTGCCGATAGCTGGAGTATACTGCCTGAACGGGTGATTTGCATTAGTGTTCAGGACAATTGGCCACTTGTCTATGTTACATTGTTAGGCAAGAAGCAATGATCTCCACTTTGTGTGTACTTACATTACAAAGGAGTGTAAATGACCGTATGCTGTTTGAGAGGGGGTTCTATTGTGCTATGGAAACAGGACTTATTTGGATGCTGACCTGAATGAAAATGGTGAAATTAAGAATGTAATGTTTTACATGCTCAACTTGTTGTTTCCAACAATTGTTTTAGCATTATGTGGTGTGTGGAATGTGATGCCTGTGGAATGTGATGCCTGTTGTTATTTAGACATTATTAGGAATGGTGGTAGTTTTAGTGACAACAGTAATAATAGCAGTAGGACTGCAGGTGTCACCACCAAAGATAGCAGAGATTGAGAGAGAGACACCAGATTTACCTTCCATTGCGTACGTTATTAAGTAAAAGGGTGAGCATGGAAAGGGTGAATCAACAGATTTCATGTTTAATATCTGAAACATGTTCCCATCAGCTGTGAATACATCAAAATTAAAAAAATAACCTCGATCTGGAGCTGTAACTCCATATTTGGGCAAGACTGACTGACATAATATGACATATTGATGATGTCAGAGTCACTCTATATTTTGGCAAGTGATGATCAGGAACACAGACTTCTGTTTTTGTTGGGTACGCATTTAGATCTTTGTTGAGTTGAGAGAGTTCCTCAGCAGGAATGTTTTACATTAATTATTGGACATTGTAAATATGACAACAGAGAACATGGCTTCAGTAATAATCAAACCGACTCATCTACTGTCTTGTATTATAAGGGCAGGCAAGTTCTAGACCTGAACCGGACAAGGACTTCCTTTGTATTTGAGAGAAGTTTTGTCACTGGAGAAGGAGAAGGAGTAGGATCCTTAAAATATACACCAAAACTGGAGACAAAGGTTTTTCTAGCACCTTCACCGGGGAACGGAGACCTAAAGGAGACCAGGTGTTTGAAGCATTAGGAAGTGCCGATGAATTGTCTTCAGCCATAGCCATAATTCACTTATCAGCTAGACAGGATACAGTGTGTTATGCAAGATGTGGGCTCAAACATCGCCACCCCTTTGTCATATGCACGAGAAAGTCACGTGAAGAAAAACAGATTCTCCCCTCAACCAGTGGTGGACTTGGAACGCTGGATTGATGAATTCACAGACAAACTCTCACCGCTCACCAACTTCATCTTACCCTCAGGGGGTAAGAGCAGCGCTGCTTTGCATGTAGCTCGGACAATCTGTCGCAGAGCGGAGCGTCGTGTTGCTCCTATCGTGTGCTCAGGTGAGGCAGATCAAGATGTTGCCACGTTTTTAAACAGGCTGAGTGATTACCTGTTTACTGTGGCCAGATATGCAGCAATGAAAGAAGACAATGAAGAGAAAATGTACAAAAGAAAATAACAATAAAGTAGCCTACATTCTGGGGGAATTAAGGACAAGTGTGGAATATATAAATGTGAATATGCCAATAACATTTTTGTTGCTATCACTGTGCTTCACAATGATGTTACGTGTGGGACTTAATTAGATGTGTATGGCAAATTGGACTGATATTACATTGAGAACATACAGGCAGACAGTGGATCAAATTATTTTGTGCTACATGTTGCACTACATCCAAACAGACAAGCCTACCCCTTAGATTTGGCCTTCCAGTCTGAAGTTTAACACAGTCTTAAGGTCCTTGCACACTGGTGCGTTTTTCCGTCCGAATATTGGAGCAAATTTCGGAGCATGTAAAAAAAGAAATTGACCTCACGTTATGTCAATCACGTTTGAACAATGCAGCGAAATATTTCGTCCGTATTAAGGTTTTTCGGACCAGGGTTGATTTTTTGCATTTTCCGCAGCTGTCTTTCATCTTTTGAGCAGTCCCAGGTAGCAATTCATGCCAGATTTCTAGAGTGATGACTCAAGGTCTCCACACCCCGCCGACCGGAGCGTCCGGCCGTCGGGACCCACGGTCTCCATGTGCCGTTCTTGCTCATCGTCTACCCGGTGCAGTACCGAGCGCCTCCTCATATTGTGTCCTTCTATAAAACGTGAATGTTCTATGTTTTCAACAAGCTTTATAAATTGATGAAACAATTAAAAGGAACGTCAAGAAGTTAGCGCACATTATGCAATGAAAGAGAACAGCTACCAGAACAGCATTATGCATGACTGGGCAGTGGTGTAAAGTAACTAAGCACTTGTACTCAAGTACTGTACTTAAGTACAATTCTGAGGTACTTTTACTTGTCTGGAGTATTTCCAATCTGCACTACTTTTACTTCTACTCCACTACATCTCAGAGGCATATCGTACTTTTTACTCCACTATAATTATTTTAAAACTTTAGTTATTAGTTTCTTTGTAGATTTTGGTTATTATTACAAAACAACCACTTCAGCCCTATATACATTTCGGCCATTTGTAATAGCAGATCTACAAGCTCACAATGCATCGCATTGTGAGGAGTGGAAACCGAGCTACATTTCCTAACCGTCTGTCCATTGTACCAAGACATCAGAGACACATACTTCCCACAGATTACAACCACACACAGAGATTTTGAAAACATGACCAATGACAAAAAACTCCCATATCTGCTAGGCGAAGTACAACAATGTGCAAACACAGCAGCAAGATTTGTGAGTTGCTGTGATAGGAGAAGGATATCAAACGGAACACAACCACCATAAAGACTAATCATTGTGTATATTCCTGCACTATACCTGCACCCAGTGATCTTGGTACATAGAAATTGATCTATTGAAGATTCTGACTTTCAAATGTACATATTTTTTGTTTTGATTGTATTTCTGTATTGTTGTATTGTGCTTTCTGCTTTGGCAATGTAAACGTATGTTTTCTCATGCCAATAAAGCCCTTTGAATTGAATTGAATTGAATTGTGAGCCTGTAGATCTGCTACTTTCAAAATATGTTTATACATCCTAATATACAATAGAGAGTTGCGCGCAAGTGTGGCCCCCCCAAGAGAGTGTGACCCCATTTATATGTATTTTAAAGTCTGATAATTATGTTCTACAATTTCGTTTGTACTACTGTTTACATTTCATGTTAAACATCCGTGAAGCAGTGAGGACGGAACGTTTGTTCTTAGACGGAACGTTTGTTTTTAGCCCAGTTTCTCTGGGGACCCAATATAAGGGAGCACCCCTTCCGGTTTTCTTCAGTTACATTCTGGAAAGAGAAACATCAAGTCAAGTCTTTTCATTGCTCCGTGTCTTTTCCTGTTTAATTCAGGAGCAGTTTTGTCACTGTGGTACCCAGCAGCCCTGGGACCCGTAACAAATCTTGGGGGCTAGTCCGGGATCGGCGCCACCTACTGGTCTGTCGCTGATCTCCCAAATGACACCTGGAACCGACTGATGCCAGCAGAGAGTCGTCAGCTAGAGCAGAGAGCTGTCGACTGAAGCAGAGCGCTGTCAGCTAAAGGCACAGAGCTGTCGGTTAAAGCAGAGCGTTGTCGGTAAAGGCAGAATGTCGTCAGCTAGAGCAGAGAGCTGGCGACTGAAGCAAAGTCACCGTCAGCTGGAGCAGAGCCGTCAGCTAGAGCAGAGCTGTCAGCGGAAGCGGAGCCGTTAGCTGGAATCGTCGTCGCCAGCTGGAGTCGTCACTGTCAGCTGAAGTTATCATCACCAGCTGGAGTCGTTGTCGTCAGCTGGAGTTATTGTCCTCAGCTGGAGTCGTTGTCATCAGCTGGGGCAGAGCATCGGCTGCTGGAGCAGAGCCGTTGTCAGAGAGTCAGGCAATAAGACGCTGTTGAACTGTATAACACCCAGTGTGAAGAACAGGAACTGAGTTGTTAAACTGTGTCACACCCAGGGTGAAGGACATATCAAGACGCTGTTGAACTGTATAACTAGGCGTGAAGCATAAAGAGGAGCTACTGCCATGGCTGACAGTGAGAGAAAGCGTCTTGTGTGGGACATTCGAAAAAAACTGCTCTCCTTGTCAGCAGAAGACCTCTTCCAACTCGCCCAGAACTTAGGTCCAGGGCTTGACCCGAAACTATCTGAGCAGATCGAAGGAGACCACGAGGCCTGTTTCGACTATGTAAGTGCATTTCTGAATAGTAAGCACTTGCTTGAATTAGAAGATAATGGTATGACTGAACTGTTGATTTTGAATGATGCTATTGCTAAAATTATTCATAACCGTGATGACTGTTCATCAGATGACACAGGTGGTTTAAAATCACACAACACAGAGACCGGTACTCACACAGTAAATATTGCTCACAGTTCAGATGGCAGTGTCACTACACCACACCAAACTGTCCCTGCCGCCACCACAGGCGATGCCATGAACCAAATGTCCCAAGCCGAAGGCACTGGTAACCCTACTGGTGCCACAAATGTAGCTCACAGCGCAAATTCATCTGCCAACCTGCAGTCAATCTGCAGTCAGCCAATCAGGCGGTTGGACTCCGCCTTTAAATATCACTGCCTCTCACACTGGTCATTCTCTTTCCAGCATGCAGCAAGCAAACATGCTCTCTCTGTGGCTCACACACAGAGTTTACAAACAAAGCGTGCGCTCTCCATGCTCTGCAGCTTACACACACAGAGCTACAAGCGGCAGCTCATCAGCTTTTTCTCAATAATTTTTCAGGGTTACTTTAGATCTGATGTTTCGCTTTTTAACTCATTCCTTCCATGATTAGGTTTTTTTTTTTTTTCCATCAATCACCAGCTGGTGCTTCAGCCTTATCCAACAATCTGGCCACACACCTTCCAGGTGCAATGGCTGCCTTCATTCCAGCCCTGCTTTCAACAGTGTGTAAGGCTATCATGAATGCAATAATGACTCAGCTAATGCTGACTGCTCTTGCTCCTGCTGCTACAGCTAACTCATGTCTGCAATGATCACTGCTAATGCTAACTTTTCAAACTGCTGCTAACATAACTGCTAATGGTACCTTTACTCAGGCTACTGTTAATCATGTCAACTACGCAATGTCAACTGCTGCAGTCATGAGCCGGCAAATTCTGCTAAACCGCATTGCAATTACAGCTTCAGCTAATGCTACACTTAATCAGTCTGCTGCTATTCTGTCCAAAACTTTACAACTATACTACTTCAACCGTGCTACCATGAGGTTAGTAATGGGTCTGCTCATGCTGCTGTCTGCATTTCAGCTTTAGGTTGGATAGATGAGAGCAAACCATCGCTGCGTGCTGGAAATTGAGCTATCATGTCCATGCCTCTAAATTGCTTGCTATTACTACTACAGTCAGCTAATTCTTTTCGTTTTATTACTGCAAACTCAAGGTCAGTCATGAGTCCGCTAAATGCTGCCAACTGCATCGCAACTTCAGCTAATCATACTCAAACTGCTATCATAAATTTTTTACAGCTAATGCTACTCATACTCAATCTGCTGCTATCATGTATGCTAAGCATTTCAACCATGCTATTTCAACAGCTGCTGCTATGAGCTAATGCACATTTTACTCAGCCTGCTGCTATCAGGTCGGCTATCATTACAGCTGATGCTACCATCACTCAATCTGCTGTTAACATGTCTGCTAAGAATTACAGCTATGCTATTTCATCTGCTGCTGCTATGAGCTAACGCAACTTTTACTCAGCCTGCTGCTTTCACGTCTGCTAAATCCCTAAAGCAGTCGGTCATGATTCTGCTAACACTGCGACTGCATTGCTACTACAGCTTCAGCTCATGCTTCAACCACTGCTAAATCAAGGTTAGTTATGAGCCTGCTAACACGGCCGACTACTGGCTAATATAGCTAATGCTATTTTCATCACGTTAATGCTAAAGTTGCCGTACTAAATTGCTGCCATCATCACAATGTTAATGCTCAAGTTGCCGTTTCTGCTGGCCTAGCAGGCCTTTTCTTTATCCATTTTCTCATTTCATTACTACATGGCCATTGCTGGCTAAATTTCTCCTGACTCAAAGGGTCTATGCTATTTCTAGTAACTTAAGCCTCCTTGGCGACTACATTGTATTTGGCGTAAAAGCAGTCTATGCTATTTCTAGTAGCTTTAGCCTTCCAGTACTGGCTAAATTTCACCTGACAAAATGGGTCAGTCTATGAGCCGCGATGGCCCTCTAATTTCTCTTTCACCTCTAATTTCAAATCGCCAACCGCGGCGTCATGCTGCCAACACGGCTTCATGTGCAAGCAGTCAAACGTCTGACTTCAAGAGAAGAAAACAGCTAATCGCGCTGACTTCAATTGACTTGCAAACGGCCGCTGTGCCGGCAGCCAATTGCGCTGACTGCGAGAGAAGAAAACAGCTAACCGCGCTGACTTCTCAAGCAAACAGGCAATCGAGCTAAGAGAAGAAAACAGCTAATCGCGCTGACTTCTGAGAGAAGAAAACAGCTAACCGCGCTGACTTCTCAAGCAAACTGCCAATCGAGCTGAAAGAAGAAAACAGCTAACCGCGCTGACTTCTTGCCGGCTCGCACTGACTCTCTTGTCGTTCTAAAGGCCGCGGTGGCCACGCATCTCCTTAGCCTTCCATTGCTGGCTAAATTTTCCCTGGCTTCTGCCGTTGCGGGCTCCGGCCACGCTCATTTCCTCGCTAAGTGTCATCTCATGTCTGGGCTTCTCTAGCCCATCACTCGCTGTTCGTTTCTGTCTTCACGGTGTTTTCCCCTTAAACCTAACTCTCCTTGTTTTGGGGCTTTCTCTCCTATTCTTATTCTACTCTATTAAAATGCAAATGGAGTCTAATCGCCATAACCTGTACATTTTATTTAATAAATGTTGCATTGTATCACTCCAAGTGCAAATTCAATAAAGAAGATCTGACGCTTCATGCTTGTAGCACCTCGCATCATCTACGTCACTCCCGTTGCCACGCTGTTAAAAAAACGTTCCATTCACAAAGCTGACCGAGCACCCCTAACCAATTGGGCTCTGCTTCCTATCTGCAGTCAGTGACTGGGTTTCATTTTATCAAATGGAAGGAAATTATAGTGCTGTTAGAATTATGATAAACTAGTCCACACCCGGTCGACACATCCGTGGAGGGATATGCGCACACGATCTGGCAACCCGGGAGGCAGTTCGTCCCATAGCTGGGCAGCCCCGTATCCATGGCATCATATTTCACACAAACTCTAATCAGCCGAGAATTGGTGGAATCGAAAAACGGGCTTCGCAGTTCCACGCTCATGGTAATGGTCAATGGCTGCGTTCAACTTCAAATCAATTGCTCCAGCCACTGAGGAGATCAGGGCAGGTCCGAACTTGGCCTCACCTCGCTCTACAGAGCTTTGTAGAATTATAGTAGGATGTGTTAAAAATACTTATATGCATGTATTGCTGGTTAAAGGTCATGTCAACGGATAAGTACGTTTAAGTGTCAGTGGCGCTAAGGACTCGCTAATCCCGAGACAGACGAGCCATGTTGACGATCTGTGTAATGCAAGTACTTTCCACTTCCACTGCAAATCCTCAAATATCACTGCATCTAACCTGTCATTTCTCAGTCAGCAAGCATCTCAGGAATGACTACTTTAACATCAAGCTACATGTTTTAGAATATCACTGCTTCTAACCTCTCATTCTCCTTTCAGCGACCAAGCAACCACCCCTGATGGGCTTCTGCCAGTTGGCGTCAGGAATTGCTCCAACTTAATCGCTAAGCTACACGTATCACTATAGCGGATTATATACGGACGCATGCTGCATCCCTCTTATCTGTGTGGATAGGAAAGGTCTGCAGCACGCTGCTGTTACACTTGGTAGTAGACTTCATTCTCATTAATTGTAGGATGACCTCTTTTTAAGATGCATGCTGCATTATTTTAGTATAGTTAAATAATGAAATGCCGAGGTCCACAGCAAGATGCTGTTACACATAGATTTTTCACACAACCGTATTTATTCATCAGATTTATTTAAATAGGATAGGAATAGAATGTCCTTTTTCGCTCCTACTCGCGATGCGGCACAGCAGTGGACATCGCTTTAGGACACCGTCTAGGACTCCTGAAGTTCAGGAATCAACAGGTTTCTGCATTCATCAGGCCTGTCGAACACATAGATAGTCATGTATCACTATAGCGGATTATCCCATATCTTCAGTGAATTCTGGCCGTCCCTTCTCAATAGGAATACTTCAGCGTTGTAAATAACTTCACCTCTCCTCCCCATGAATTGGTGTTCTTCTGTCCCTGCCATTGCCTCGTTATTTATCCTGTTTCTGTTATCAGCTAAAACACTTTAACATGCTAAAATCAGTTCATCTGCTTAAACGCCTTAACATGCTTAAGAACCACTGACGGTTTCCATCGTCAGCGATATATAGCTGGTGGTGGTGGTTTCTCACGTCATTAAGACGCCTTGAAGGCCTCTAGCCTTTCTTGCCGTCTCAAAATCTGGTGTCACTCCCTGCTTAACACTCAATCACGGCTCAAGAACATATGCAGTTCTTCATCATGAGCCGTCCCTGATCCTAGTCGCGGTGGGGCACCGCACAGCAGCGGACATCGCCTAGGACTCCCGAAGGTCAGGAATCAACAGGTTATTCTGTTTCATTCAGGTCTCACCTGCCACGGTAAGTTGTTTTGGGGGGTTCTCCCTATTAAGCATATCCTATACATATGTACGTTGCATATGTACGATAAATGTTAACGGAGTCTAATCGCCAAAATGTTTATAATGTTTATTGAATAATTGCCTTCAATGTTCCATTCAATAAAATTATCATGTATAACAACTCGATCCTCTCTGTTATTGAAATGTAGCTCACAGCGCAAATTCAATAAAGGAGATCTAGAGTTGTTCATATGCTCTGCAGCCAATCTGCCAACCTGCAGTCAGCCAATCAGGCGGTTGGACTCCGCCTTTAAATATCACTGCCTCTCACACTGGTCATTCTCTTTCCAGCATGCAGCAAGCAACCCACCTCCATCCCCGAACTCCACCTTGTCTCTAGCGCCTAGAGTTAAGAAGGAAGGAGGGTCTCGTCTCCGCACTGCCACCACCAGCGTCTAGACTCCCGGAATTCTCCCCTTAATCATATTTCATACTCATGTACAGGGGGGGGTTCTCCCTATTAAGCATATCCTATACATATGTACGTTGCATACGTACGATAAATGTTAACGGAGTCTAATCGCCAAAATGTTTATAATGTTTATTGAATAATTGCCTTCAATGTTCCATTCAATAAAATTATCATGTATAACAACTCGATCCTCTCTGTTATTGAAATATGGATTTAATGGATATGCTCACTAGCTATGAAGAGCTTGGCAAGAGGCTTAGACAAAGCATTATGCTACCTACAGTACAGCCTCCATACTCCCCGCCCTTACCCCCACAGACTAGTCCGTTTCATAGTCCAAGTCCGTATGTTGTCCAGCCTGTCCGTGAGGGGATGATCTCCTTAAGAGAACTGGCTTACCTCCAGAGGAGGGAGTTCAAAGTACAAGGGGGTCAGATTGGAGACCAATCATCCGACATCAGTTACAATAATGTCTGTAAGCAGATAGAGGAAGGGGACAGAGAAGGCTTCTCTGACACAGAAATTGTCCGTGGTGTGCTCCGAATGATAAAACCTGGAACGTTTAAAGATATGCTAATTAATAAAGATGACCTCACTGTAATTGAACTCAAGGGGTTCCTCCAGGCCCACCTAAGAGAGAAAAACAGCACAGAGTTATTCCAAGAACTAATGTGTGCCAAACAAGATGAGAACGAGACACCACAACAGTTCCTCTACCGTGTGATAGGGTTGAAACAGCGCATCCTATTCACATCCAAACTGTCAGATGCAGGCATACAGTACAGTGCAGCTACTGTTCAAGATGTCTTCCTACACACAGTCTACCAGGGGATAGGTTACAAACACGGTGACATACGCAGAGAACTAAAACCTCTCCTGTCAAAGAGTGATGTAGGTGATGACACAATACTCCGTCATGTAATGAAGATCACTAGTGAGGAAAGTGAGAGACAGAAGAGGATAGGCTCTTCTTCCCGTCGGCCGACCACAAATGCGCATAGTGCACAGCTTGAGCTCAATACCGGCCAAGAACCTAGCACCAAGCAAGAGAGCACATCAGTCAAAACAAAGCCAGACCAAATTAAGGAGCTTGCAGCCAAAGTAGATGAGCTCACAAACATGATTGAGTCAATGCAACGGCAAAGACAGCCACAAGCCTCAGACCAGGGGAATCAGTATTCTCAAAATAAGGAGAGAAGCAAGAGCGAGAGGCCTTACGGTTGTTCAAAATGTGTAGAGCAAAACCGGTCAGACTGTAATCATTGTTTCTCTTGTGGGGAGGAAGGCCACAGGGCTGTGGGCTGTTTAAAGAAACAAAAGAACCAGGGAAACTTGAACCGGTCACTGCAGCGGGGCAGCGAGTGATCGGATCTGAGAAAGAGCCCCAAACTGGGCACTCTGGAAGGGTGAGAGTGAAGGCCAAACATGAGGGCAGAAAACCCGACCCTCCCTCCCACACTGTCCTCGGAGTGGCTAGTCTTGAGCCGCCATGCACTAGGCGTGGAGCTGTTGCCAACTTGATAGGAAGGAAAGCCCTAATACAATGCAAACTAAATGGCTTGGCAGTGACCGCGTTACTCGACACAGGGGCACAGGTCAGTTTGATGAGCCGTGCCTGGAAAGACAGCCATTTGCCCGATGTTCACATGCGACCCATCTCTGAGATTGTTGAGGAGATGGAAGAGCTAAAGGTGTATGCAGTTACTGGAGATCTTATCCCTTTCGAGGGCTGGGTAGCCATCAAGATCAATCTACCAGGGAATGAGGACCCCAATCTGTCCATCAGTGTCCCATTCCTTATCAGTAGGCTGGCCATGGAGAAACCACTGATTGGCTTTAATGTCTTAGAGCAGCTCATTGAAGAACAACCAGAAAGATTGATGCCTACTCTGACGAAATTGCTTCATAATGCCATCTCTGTTCCTAGTGAGGAAGCAGAAGCGATTGTGAACTTTATTCAGACAGCAAGGAAGAGTGTGCAACAAGGTCGCCTAAGAACAGGTGTAAATGACATGGTCGTTCCCGCTGGTCAAGTAGCCTGGGTGAGGTGCCGGGTTCCGCAAACCATAGACTCTTCTGACCGTTGGGTGTTGTTTGAGGCAGAGGAGGGCAGCCAGCCACTAGAGCAGCTGGATGTAGGGGCAGGCCTGTTGGAGATACGCAACCCTGAAAAACCGTATGTCGTGATTGCTGTCGGCAACAACACTAAGCATAATGTCACCCTACCACGAAAGACAGCCTTGGGCACCTTGCAGCAGATTGAAAGAGTGTTGGATGCTAATCCTCCCAACGAATTGACAGCCACAGTAACCGTCAATGAGGTCACCGCTGCACCTGTGGAACCAGCTCCATCCCTGTGGCATCCACCCGTGAGCCTCAGTCATCTAAAGGAAGAACACCAAGAGATGGCTGAGAGAATGTTGTATGAGGAGTCAAAGGCTTTTGCAAGGAATGTGGATGACATCGGATGTAACCCTAGTCTGCAAATGGTGATTAACTTAAAAGATGACATTCCAGTGCAGAGGACGTACACGTCCATTCCAAAACCGCTGTTTAAAGAGGTTAAAGAGTATATCCAGGACCTCCTGGTGAAGGGATGGATAGTTAGATCTAAGTCCTCCTACTCTGCCCCTGTCGTGTGTGTGCGGAAGAAGGACGGCACGCTACGTCTCTGTATAGACTACCGTCTCCTAAATCAGAAAACAATCCCAGACAGACACCCGCTGCCTCGCATACGGGACCTGCTAGACACCTTGGGGGGGTACTCTTGGTTTAGCATCCTTGACCAGGGTAAAGCGTACCACCAGGGTTTTGTGGCTGAAGGTTCACGCCATCTTACTGCCTTCATCACACCCTGGGGGCTCTATGAGTGGATAAGGATTCCGTTTGGTCTGTCTAATGCACCGGCAGCCTTTCAGAGAAGCATGGAGGAGATGCTGTGTTCTCTGAGGGATGAGTGTTGCATACCATATCTCGATGACATACTGTGCTACTCAGGATCTTTTGAAGACCATCTGGAGGTGGTTCGCAAGGTCCTCCAAGCTTTACAGTGTCGGGGAGTGAAACTCCGGCCGGAGAAGTGCGAACTGTTCAAGGGAGAAGTTCGTTATGTAGGGCGTCTGGTGTCTGCTGAGGGTGTTCGAGTCGACCCCAAAGACCTAGAGGCCGTAATGGCCTTGAAAACCAAGACCCCACACACTGTAGGTGACCTGAGAAGGATTCTTGGTTTCTTAAGTTACTACCGTTCGTACATACAAAACTTCTCAAAGATAGCGAAGCCACTGTATGAGTTACTCCAGAATAGATTCCTAACAACGCAAGCCCAACCCCGTCAGAGTAAAACAAAGGGACCACAGCTGTCATCGAGAGCGCCTATAGAGTGGACTGCTATGCACCAAAGTGTACTTGAGGAACTTGTGGACATGTTAACTCACCCCCCCATCCTGGCGTATCCAGATTTTGAACTGCCTTTCGTCCTTCATACTGATGCCTCAGAACAAGGTCTCGGAGCCGTTCTCTACCAGCAGCAGAACGGAAAGCTGCGTGTAATTGGATACGGGTCACGAACCCTAACGGCTGCAGAGAGGAACTATCATTTACACAGCGGCAAGTTAGAGTTTCTTGCGCTAAAGTGGGCAGTGTGTGAGAAGTTTAGTGACTATCTCTTTTACGCTCCACACTTCACCATATTCACTGACAACAACCCACTCACGTATGTCATGAACACATGCAAACTTAATGCAGTTGGTCACCGCTGGGTGGGAGAATTGTCAGACTTCTGCTTTAACATCAGATACAGGCCTGGGAAAGCTAACATTGATGCGGATACCCTGTCCCGAATCCCTCTTGATATTGATGGCTACATGTCAGGGTGTACAGAGGAGTTGTCACAGGAGGTGGTGAACGCATCTTGGGAGGGAAGTCAAGTAGCTCAGAGAAAAGATGTTGCCTGGGTGGCTGCTCTCCTTGTCTCCTCCGGTGATGTGATCCCACAGCCTCGTACACCCCTAAATGAAATCAGCCATGATGAGTTGAGTCAAGCCCAGAGAGAAGACCCCACAATTGGAGAGATCTTAAGGCTCAAAGAGTTGAATGATAGAGTCTCAGAGGAGGCTAGAAGGGCAGTGAAGGGATCTGCTCGCAAGCTTCTCCACGAGTGGAACCGGCTGCACCTAGATAACGGAGTCCTGTACCGACGGACACCAGGGAGAAAACAGTTAGTCCTTCCTTCCAAATACCAGTCCCTGGTATTGAGTCACCTTCACGATAACATGGGGCATGTGGGTACGGAGAGAGTACTACACCTAGCCAGAGAAAGGTTCTACTGGCCCTATATGAAAAGATGTATAGAGGATTATGTGACCAAGAAATGTTGTTGTATTGCACAGAAAAAGCCCACAATCCATGTGCGCGCCCCCATGAGCAGCCTGAAATCCAACTCACCTCTAGAACTGGTCTGCATCGATTACCTGCATCTCGAAAAGAGCAAAGGGGGCTATGAGTACATTTTGGTCGTGATCGACCATTTCACAAGGTTCGCACAGGCCTACCCAACCAAAAATAAATAAGGCCGGACGGCCGCAGAACGGATTTACAGTGACTTTGTGCCAAGGTTCGGTTTTCCGAACAAACTACACCATGACCAAGGACGAGAGTTCGAGAATGAACTATTCAGAACACTTGGACAACTCTCAGGGGTAGGTCATTCCCGAACATCCCCTTACCACCCCCAGGGAAATCCAGCTGAGCGGTTCAACCGCACCTTGTTACAGATGCTACGCACATTGACAGACAAAGAAAAAGAAAGATGGAAAGAACATCTCCCACAGGTTGTCCATGCCTATAATTGCACCCGACATGAATCTACCGGTTATTCCCCTCACTTCCTGCTCTATGGTCGACACCCTCGTCTCCCTGTTGACCTTGTGTTCGGTCTGTCAGAAGAGATGGATCCGGTGAGACACAAAGAGTATGCTGAGAAATGGCGTAAAAGAATGACTGAAGCATACCGTATTGCTAATAGTAACAGCCTGTCTTCTAGTGCAAAGGGCAAGTCCTATTATGACCGGAAGGCTAGAGGAGTGGTCTTACAACCAGGGGACAGAGTGTTGGTAAGGAATTTGGGTGAGCGCGGTGGGCCTGGCAAATTGCGTAACTACTGGTGGTGAAAGAACAGATTTCAGATAATCCAGTATATGTCCTCCACCCAGAAAGCGGTAACAAAGAGAAAACCAGAACCCTGCACAGAAACCTGCTCTTGCTTGTCAATGACCTACCAGTAGAATTCCCACCACAGCCAACCAAGCAAACCTCTAGGCCACCACAAAGCCAAAGACCCCATCAGACAAAAATAAATGATGTGAGAGACCAAGCTATAAGTGCTGAAACATCTGACTCGGAAGATGAGTCAGAAGAAAGTTACTGGTTGAGGATACCAGAAAGATGGTCTGAGCCAAACGTGTCCCAGAGAGAACAAACGCCAGCACTGGAAACACGGTCCTCATCCAAAAGAAAGACTATTCAGACCTCTAGGAAAGAGGTCAGAGTCCAACATGAACCAGTGTTGCCCAAACCAGTCCGAGAAAATGATAACGGTCAGAGACAAGTGGAGATCAGAACCTTGCCTGAAACAGTCTCAGAGTCAATGGAGACGGAAATACAGTTTGAAGAGGAACAGGTCAGGCCTCATCAAACTGAATCAGAGGAGGATGATGTTCAGACAGTCTGCAATGTACCTCAGTCTGACGAGGAGCAGGAGCTGCTTCAAGATGCCCAAGACTCTGATACAAACTCCCCTACCCCACTGAGACGGTCTGAAAGGGAAAGACGTCCAGGCCGTATGCTCACCTATTCATCCCTTGGCCACCCCACATACCAGTCCCACCCCTCAGTCAATGTTGTTGATACTTACCTCATGCCGTACACCCACCTGTTCTACCCGCAACCATACTTACCCTCAGTCCAATACGCCCCTCTTCTCCAGCCCCCTCTCATCCAACCCTCTCTCCCCCAATTCCCATATACCTACCCAGTACATGATACTTACCCAATACGTGATTATTGAAAGATCACGACATACACAGTCAGTTCTCAGGAACATACACTCTATGGTGTGAAGGTTTTGTACTTTGTATTTTGATTTCCTTAAAAGGATGTTGAAAGTTTTCTTTGAAAGAAATTGTTTATTTTAAGAAAGTGTCAGGAGCCACTTTTGTTGTTGGGAAGAGTGTGGCCCCCCCAAGAGAGTGTGACCCCATTTATATGTATTTTAAAGTCTGATAATTATGTTCTACAATTTCGTTTGTACTACTGTTTACATTTCATGTTAAACATCCGTGAAGCAGTGAGGACGGAACGTTTGTTCTTAGACGGAACGTTTGTTTTTAGCCCAGTTTCTCTGGGGACCCAATATAAGGGAGCACCCCTTCCGGTTTTCTTCAGTTACATTCTGGAAAGAGAAACATCAAGTCAAGTCTTTTCATTGTTCCGTGTCTTTTCCTGTTTAATTCAGGAGCAGTTTTGTCACTGTGGTACCCAGCAGCCCTGGGACCCGTAACACATCCGTGGCTGTTTGTGTGTCTGCCTCACCAGCCTGTTTGTGTGTGTGTCTGCATTCATACGGGTCCTCATGCTCTCTCTCTCAATACAAACTGATGGTCACTCGGGGGGGGGGGGGGGGGTTGTTAGGTTAAGACAATGACAGGGGCCAGTTTGGAATTGCAGCCCCCTGAAGGTGTTTTTTTAGGTCAGTTTTGAAAGTGAGTCGGGTTGTACACTCCTTTACTCGTTTTGGTAGGGCATTACACAGTTTTGTTGCATAGCATGAGAATGAGTTAATTCCCTTTGTAGTGCCAAATCTGGGTTGAACATGATCCTTGGAGCTGCCTCTGGTGTTGTGTTCGTTGACTTCATTTACGTGTGGTGGTCTTCTTTTCAATATGTGGCTCCAGTGTTGCTAGCAAAGCATCAAACTGGGCCACTGACATCCTAAAAGAAAATGTAAAACCATCCAGCTTCTTGAACAACGTATGAAACTCTCCTTCCTGTTTACAGAATGTCAACCCAAAGATTCTATTTTCCTTTTTCTTTTTTTCACAAGTGACAGGACCAAAAAATCATCTTCACTTCTTGATGACAAAAAAATAAGATTGTTTTGCGAAAACATTGAAACAAATATAATTAATACGCATCGGACTCAGTGTGCAAGGATATTGTGCGTGACTTTTTTCTTTGCGGATTTCTCTCTCTCACGTAATCTCTCAAGAGAAATTAAAAATAAAAGATCTCGTATTCCTTTTTTTACCGAATAGGTTCCCAGATTGTTCTTAATGTGGTGAATCAATCCATCCATCCACCCATCCATCCATACATCTTCAACCACTTATCCACTTATTTTCAAATGTTTTTTCTTCGTCTAGATTTTATCCTGAGAGCCATCATCTTTCTCTTCATAATCTATTATGCTTGGACCCCGTTGCCACCTGCAGTTATTTTTGTATTTTTTTTATTTTTATAGTGGGATCACAGTTATTTTGTCTTTTTATAGGGGTGTTATGTTTACAGTTGTTGTTGGCAGTCATGACAGCCAGTTCCCATCTGATGTCATGTGGGAGTTCAGACTGCTCCACACCGTACTGAATAACTGCTAGCTTGCATAACATCTTCAGATTAGGACTTAAATCTAAGATATACAGCTCAGGTGTGTGGTATCCTCCAAAGAGGATGATACGTTCTCCCACCATGCAACAACCCATCCAAGATACATGACCACACAGGGCTTTCCCTTTGGGCTCAACCTTCTTCCATGAGAAGGTCTGTGGATTGATTTTCCACAGATCATTGAAGTACTGGTTCCATTTGAAGCCACCAAATATGTACAGCTCTCCATTGTAGGCAAAGGCTGAATGACCATGACCCTCTAGAATAAGCTGTGCAGAGGGCGTGGTCAACCAGCTGTTGGTCTCTGTGTCAAACACTCTGATGATGTTATACTGGCCACCCTGGTTCCCCCAGCCCCCAAATACAAACATCCTTGTCCCGATGATGGTGGCAGAGTTACTTGATGAAGCAGGTGGTGGTGTGCCTCTGGTGTTAATTAAAGACCAGACCATTGTGGTGGTGTCCAACTTGTAGATGTCATTAGTGCATCCAGTCATCTGGGTGTCTCCTCCAAAGACATACATGACCTTCCTCAAGACACAGGCTGAGTGGTGGCACCTGTCCTCCGGAACAGTACCAAAAATATTGTGTTTGGACCATCTGTGGTTGTCAACATCAAATGAATAAAGCACGTTACAGTAAGGATATCCCCCCCAGATGTATGCAATATCTTCTACCAGAACAGCTGTGTGGCCCCCGTGCACGCAGGGAACCTCAAGGTGATGTTCTCCTCTTCCATTTGTCCATGGGGGCAACTTCCTCCAGCGTAGAGACACTGTGTTGAAGATGTGGACTTCAATCTGATCCCTGTTGTTCTTGTTACTGTATCCTTCAAAAGAGTAGAGCTTGTGTCCGACCACCACAGCAGTTGGGTAGGAAAGCCTATGTGCTCCTTTCAGATGTACTGTCCAGTTAAACATTTCACACACCAGCACCACTTTGTGAATCAGTGCAACTAATTTACAGAAGAGGTTGTTAGAAGGTAGGGTAATATGTTTCCAAAAGTTCCTGACTGGTGTTGTGTTGGAAAATAACATTTTAAAATAACAAAATTTAAAAGGACAATTACATCTGATGTAATAATGATGTTTTCAGGGGCGTCACAGGGGGGGTGTAAGTGGGACTGAGTTAATAGGGCCCCCCCCCCTCCCCCGGGGAAAAAAAAAAGAATTTGGTGCTACGCCCCTGTGTGATATCATTGCGTGATGACAACATTATATGGAATAGCTACTTTACTCAACCTGAATGGCTATTTTAGCAACATCTATGATCTGAATTGTGTCAGTACTATGACACCAGTAATCCATATGTGGGCATATTGTGATAAAGACACACTATCTGTGTGAATTAATGACTCCACTGACAGGAGGGACAATTATAACGTAGCTTTGTGATGCTTAGCTGGAATTAGGACCATGCTTATTAACATTCATTCAAATATGAATTATGTATTCCTGCACCCAGTATGAGTTCCAGTCTGTGCACTAGGAATATTTTAGTCTTGCTGCTTCAACAAGACTTCCGAAAAAGTATTGCGATTATCTGAAATACTTGCGATCAGGTCATTATATAATTGTGACATACCTAATTTTTCCTTTTCCTTTGCTGGATGCTGCTGCAGTTTATGTTGTATGATGTTTTTGTTGTATGCTGTTCGTGTCATGTGCTGATGTGGTTCAAGATGTACAGTGGCTCTGTTGCTGTCATGTTGGGGTCCGGTGTGGCAGTGAAACATGTTCAGTGACTGTTGGTTTGTGGCTCTGGAATTGAAAGCTGATGTGTTCCAGAAATGTGTTTTGCAAAATTAGACCTGCTGGTGGCGCTATAACAGGCCAATGTTAAAAAGGGTGGCATTTGTTCCTCAACAAGTGTGAATGTGCGTGCAAAGTTTGACCGCAATCTTAGCCAATCAGGATGGAATATGAAAAATCAAACAATCCGTCTTGATCACTTTACTATAGAGATCATGTGTACCGGTTTGCGTGAAATTTGGATAAAATGTGAAGGAGTAATATAAAAAAATGTTATGTTTGTGTTATGTTTTACATAAGTCGGCCTCCTGGTGGCGCTATAAAAGGCAGATGTGAAAAATGCAGGGCAAAGGTTTTTCCTTGGCCTCTAGGGAGTGCACATACAAAGTTTTACACAGATCAGTGCAGTAATAGGTAAAAACACGAATCGGCCTGTTATAGCGCCACCATGAGGCTGATTTAAAAATGTTCCAGTGGCATTTCACAAAATTTCACAGAAATTGCATGCTGTGTTCATGATGTGTTCAAAACAGAGCACTCCTGCAAACTTTGGAAGCCATTTTTGCCAATCAGGATGGAATATGAAAAAACTGAAAGACCCATTTCGTTTAATGACTATAGAGATACTGTGTAGCGATTTGCGTGATGTTTGGACAAAATCCTATTGTCAAAATGTTGTTTTGCAAAAAGCGGCCTCCTGGTGGCGCTATAACAGGCCCATGTGACAAATTTGGGGCAGAGGTTCTGAATTGGCATCCAGGGAGTGTGTGTGCACAGTTTCGCTGTGATCAAGCCAACCGTGCCGGAGATTAGCTGTACACACACAGACAGACAGAATGACACACGGACGGACGGACACACGGACGGACGGACAGGGGGTAAAACATACTCTCGCCATGTCTTTCGGCCTGGCGGAGACAACAAACAGCTCTTATGTCCCTGTGTGTGACTGGGAGTATCTATTTGTCATATTTGTCATTGCGACATATTGACCAGTTCAGTCACTATATAGAAAGCTCATTTGCAAATGATTGCTCCAAATTCCTTCAGAACAGAACCCAGGTAGATCCAGGCGGTGAAGAAACTGTTCACTATACTGTGTTGAAAATATGTGGTTGCACATTACAGCATTTTAGTTGATCTGTGAAACATTGTATATTCTCTAAGATTACAAAGTTTGTTATGGCTTCCAAATGATATTTCATGTTTTTGACTGAAATGACCACAGTACCCATCTAAAGGGTCAAAAAGGTCTGATATTTTTTTAAGCATACAAGTCTATCAACGATTAGTATGTAAATGACTTTATATCTACAATGAATATGAGCATAGACTATGCATCAACAATGCATGTTGTGCTGTTTTCATTATCAACTGACTTTGAATATAATATGATTACTATGATTAACATAAACACAGTACTTAAATAGTTCACTGTCAACCAAATTGCAAATGATTGCTGCACATTCCTTCAGAAAAATAGAACCAGGCAGAACTAGTTTAGGTGGAAAAACAACTGCTCACTATTGAAAATGATGTGATCGTACATCACAGCATCTTAGTTTATCTGTCAGAATGTGTATGTGACCTGTGTGTTATTGCCACCCCATGGGTTATTCATGTTATTGCTGAAATTACCACACAATACCATATCACCACACAGTACTCCTATAAATCACACATCACAAACCACCTCTTAACTTTGAATGTTTATTAGAAAAAAAGTGTTACGCTGTATGTCCAAATACTTACAATATGTACAATAATAAAGTACAATCCAGTGTGATATTATAAACACAGCTACAATACACATAGCTTAACACTGTAACATTGCAGTCTTATCAGTATATAAATGACTATATGAATATATGCATAGACTATCAACAATGAATGTACACTGAATACAGTATATCAACTGTGTTTTAAGGCTGAACATGCAAGTGAAGTAACAAACACACTGTTTTGGGTTTTGCTCCAGTGTGAATTCCTTGGTGTATTTTAGTGTCATATCCACAGGCTTTCTTTCTAATGTGAATTATCTGCTTTATTTTGACAAGTGTTACAACAAACTAGCAGAGATTGACAGACACCAGGTTTACTTTTAAAAACATTAAGTAGCTTACTTTGAAGTAAAGTGTGAAGTTGCAGTGAGTGTGAAAAGGGTGTTGTTTCAGGTTGCGTGGCGCTGTTCCGACGCCCCGCGGGTCCGACAGCCGGAATCTGGGCTCAAAACGGCTGAAAAAAGAGCAGATCCACAAGCCTGTAAAAGGCTGTTGTCTTGGGGCGCAATACCGCCGGCGTCCACAAGGCGGCGCCGTCCCCGGTCCCTGGTCCCCATCGGGGGTCCATGGACCACCTCCTACCCAGGGACGGTGGCTCCCGGGGCGGGTAGAGCGGGCGAGTGTGCACCCGGCACTGTGTTGTGAGGGACTGGGCTCCCTGGCCCCTGGCCTGTGTGGAAGGGAGAGCCAGAGAGAAGGGCCGACTGGTGCCATCTCGTAGGTAGGGACCATGCCCAGGAAGAGGCCTCGTCCTGGGGCAGCGATGGGCCACGGAGCGCCCAAAATCCTGGTTCTCAAAAAAAAATCGAAAATGTTTCTAAGTCCAGGAGCCCCTGGAGGAGGTGGGCCCCTGCCTTCCTGCCTCAAGGAATTTTCCTGGAGGTGCCTGAAAGGCCGACCCGTGCCATCGGGTAGTTATGCCCAGCACGGAGGCACCTGCCTGGGGCCGAGACGGCGACACGGACCGCCCAAAATCCTGGTTCTCCCAAAAAAAAAAAAAACGAAAATGTTTCTAAGTGTCTGCATGGGCTCCAGAGGTCCCCAGGGACCCCCTGGAGGACCCCCGGCCGAAAATCTCAACTTGTGTCGGGGCCGCGAGGGGTCCCTTGTCCTGGATCTCCGCGTCGTACCTCCCTGTCCCCTCCCAGTGGCCCAGGAGGCGCCTGGCTCGTCCCTGCCACCCTCCTGTGAAAAAGTCTCCCTGGCGAGGCGCCGACTTGTTCCAGAATGTACCTATGGAGCTCGGCCGTCCCGAAGCCCGGGGCGAGGCTCCGTCTCGGGGCGGCCCGGGTGCCCGAGCGGGGCGCCCGGGTGGTGGTGGCCGTGGGTCCCTCTCCCCCCTCCCCGCGAGGGGGGAGAGAACCATGAAATCGGAGGCCTCTTGCCAGCGGGCTTATGGGAAGAGAGAGGCCTCCGCTCGGGCACGGCCGGGCGGACGGTCGCCCTGGAGGTCCTGGTGGAGCCCACGAGGATCTGGGCTCTGCCCTGGCCCCCTCCTTTGAAATTCTCTCCCGGGAGTATCGCCAACTTTTCCCAGACCGGATATAAGGACCAGCGTGCGGACGCTGGGACCACGGACGGCAGGCCTGCCCGAATGCAGGGCCCGCCGTCGGCCACGGTGGCCACTCACGGGAACCATGCCGCCCGCAAGGGCCGTGGATCCCGCTGCTTTTCCCTGATCGATAGGCACTCGTAGCCCGCCTCTTGCAAGGGCCCCGCCGTCACCTCGTGTGCTTCGGTGGACGCTGCTTGCAGCCTGCGGGCCCGACCAGGCGCGGAGGGACCACGTGCGGAGAGGCCTCGGTGGCCTGTCCTCCGCACTCCTCCGCGGCCGAACCCGGCCGAGCGAGACCGAGACGCACCGTCTGCCCTAGTTGCCTTGCCACGGACCGCCTGAGGGCCCCCGCTGCCGGCCTCGCCTCGAGCCCCGTCACGGGGCTCGGCGAGGAGATCCGCACGCCGCGGGGGCGCAAAGGCGCGCTCCGGAGACTCCGTTTCTCAAACCCTGCTTGCGTCGCGTACTCCGGCGACCGACCAAACAGCTGCGTAACGGGCCACGGGCACCAATCCCCTGTAACATGCTTTCGTCCGGCTGAGGGGCAACGGAAGAAGTGGTGACCGACGCAGTGCGCGCCTCCGGGAGACACCACACCGCCGCCCTCCTCACCCCCCGTGAGGAGGGCGGCGGTGTGGTGTCTCCCGGAGGCGCGCACTGCCTGGGCGGTCTCCGCGGACCGGCAACCCCACGGCGCGCGCCTCAGCTGGGCGCGACGTCCGCGGCGGAACAGGAGGCCTACCTGGTTGATCCTGCCAGTAGCATATGCTTGTCTTAAAGGGCACAGCAGACTTGTGTGAGTTGGGCGTGCAGGCACTGCCAAGTGTCCACGCCGGGACAGTACTTTATATGGGTGCAGACCACATAGTGTGTGGGGCACGCAGGAGTCGAGTAAACCAGAGCCCCCGACACGCAAGTCAAGTTACCTTGATGGTGTCGGCGGTGGGGGAGCCTGACATGAACCTGCGAGCAGCTACGTATCTATGCTGGTCGTGCTGCCCTGCGGCCCGGTTGTCCCGTATCTCGGCAGTGGCTGCGCCCGGGTTAATTCGAACGAGATTCCCATTGTCTTGCCACGGACCGCTCGAGGGCTACCGCGGCCGGCCTCGCCTCGAGCCCCATCACGGGGCTCGGCGAGGAGATCCGCACGCCGCGGGGATCGCCCGAGTTAATCGAACGAGATTCCCACTGTCCTCTACCCAGCGAAACCTTTAGCCAAGAGAAATGACATCGGCTCAAGCCGTAGAGTGAAGAAGACAGTCCTCAGCGAGGAAATAAGACCCTGCTAATGGGCATGAAAACTCTTGCGGCAGCGCTTGTACCACCAGGTGCCTGCGGTCCATAGGCCGCGGGACCCCCCGACTTATCGCCCATCGAGGGGTGCTTAAGAGTAGGTCCGCGGGACCGGCCGGTGAGCCGGGTCCAACGCGCTAAGTCCATAATAGTCCCATGGGCGCTCGTCGCCGTTTGTACCACCAGGTCCACGCGGTGCTTTGGCCGCGGCCTGCCACTTCACTTAACGCCCGCCGAGGGGTGCTTAAGAGTGGGTCCACGGGACCGCCTGGAGAGCCGGGTGTCCCCCGGAGGCGTGGGTCCCCCGGACTGGAGCGAGTACCCAGCTTTGAGGCTCCCTGGGCCGGGTCGAGGCCTCCCAGGGACGGCTGTCGGACTCGCGGGCTGTCGGAGCTGCGAGGCGTCGGAACAGCGCCACGCACCCGTTGTTTCAACCAATTGTGAATGAATTGGTTACATCATCACGTGACACGCAAAGAACATCATCATGTGTATGTATTTGATCGATCGTGAACTTCAATGCCATCAGGTAAACATCAACATTGAGTTTACAAATTGAGTTTACTCAATAAATCACAGCCCAATACGGACACGGGAAGTTTAGAACTCACAAGAAATGAATGTTGAACTATCATTCCATTCAAGTGAATCAGGATAACAACAGACTGTTGTCCATATGGATCTGTGGTCTCTGTGCATTTTGTACAAGAACATGTTAAATCTTGCTGCCTTAAGACAGAAACGGTTGTTCCTGTGTCTGCCAAAAAGGTAACAATTTTTCCTGACAGATATAAACTCAACAGTGGTAAATCTGGGATTTCTTTGGCAACACCACAAACTACGTACCTGTCTTGCCTTATCCAATCTTCTGTGTTTGTTTACTGCTGGGAGCACAAGGAAGCCGGACTGATGATTCGATACTGGGTTGAAAACAAAGACAGCGGGAAGATAGGTGAGAGGTAGAAAGAAACATTACACATTTGCAATCACATCAAGTTGTTCCACATCCTCAATTGACTACGACTAAATAGTAGTAAAAAGTAGTTAAGTTAGTCTGAGGGCAATTTGATTTCCTTATTTGGCCTTTTTGAGAAAGCTAAATGAGAACACAAGAAAATAAACCACAACAAATCCATTTGATATACTGTATAACAATAGTACAACTTGACTTCAGTAATGGTTAAGGTTCTAGGATTCTTGAAGCATCAACAAACTGTCAGACAAAACAAACAATCAAAATCTAACACAAAGTTAGAGGTCCAAAACCTCTAACAAAACCAAGTATGATAGAACAGGAAACACAAGAGAAAGGAAGAAAAAACTTACTGGGGTCTTGATGGTCTTTGGGTTCCTCCTGTGGGTTCCTCATCTTCACCTGAAGTCTGGAGTCCACAGTCAGATCTGATCAGAAATTATTGATATCCTGGAGGATCTCTGTGGAGAACTGACAACTACAAACCCTTCTTATACCCGAGAGCCTGAGGTGGGACCACTAACTGCTTTGAATGATTGGCCAGAGGTGGTACAAAGAACAATTCAACCATCTCTCCACCAATCAGAACCCAACTTACTCCAATACTCGCTCCATCCCTCCCTTCTTCCCCCACACTCATTCAATACCCTTTGCCTGCTAAAGCAACTGGTAACTGGTCAATTGATGATCAATGATCTTTGTAGGGCAGTACAATTCTAGTTTAAACTTTAAATGATGTTCCATATTATTTGTGCCATATCTTTTGCTAAATGGTACACAACAATCAGCTCAGTGGCCTTGTGGTTAGAGTGTCTGCCCTGAGGTTGGGAGGTCTTAGCTTGTCCACAAGCCATGATCTGAGTTGAGTTGTGCTGTTCTCATTTAAGTATCAAAGTGACTTTCAGAATGGATAGTTTTCTTTATTTTACCTTTTTAAGTCAGGGTTAATTAACCAATAGTGTTGCTCTGTATTGTTATTCCTACTGAATGACAATATATCAATGATTTAATACAAATTAATAAAAGGTGACTTTTTGAGTAATACTAAAAGCACTTGGATTCTAAAGTGAAGCAAAATATAAACAAACTGTGACTTTATACTCCACGTGTGAATGAGAGTCTTGTGAATCAAGCAGCCATTAAGATGGATAGGCCAATCAAGTACCTTTAGAAAACATATTTGTACACAATTTAGGCAGAACAATAGAACACGGTGTGTTCATAACTGTGTCAACACTGTGTTCATAATATAGGGTTTACACTGCATCGTATGTTATCTTGCAAAAATGTTATGTGCTCAAACTGATTTGTTGCCTGACAAAGGGTAGCAGTTATGTTCTACCTAAAGATTTCGTCTTTGACATCTTAAACTTGTTTCCATTTGGTTCGTGCCGATAGCTGGAGTATACTGCCTGAACGGGTGATTTGCATTAGTGTTCAGGACAATTGGCCACTTGTCTATGTTACATTGTTAGGCAAGAAGCAATGATCTCCACTTTGTGTGTACTTACATTACAAAGGAGTGTAAATGACCGTATGCTGTTTGAGAGGGGGTTCTATTGTGCTATGGAAACAGGACTTATTTGGATGCTGACCTGAATGAAAATGGTGAAATTAAGAATGTAATGTTTTACATGCTCAACTTCCAACAATTGTTTTAGCATTATGTGGTGTGTGGAATATGATGCCTGTGGAATGTGATGCCTGTTATTTAGACATTATTAGGAATGGTGGTAGTTTTAGTGACAACAGTAATAATAGCAGTAGGACTGCAGGTGTCACCACCAAAGATAGCAGAGATTGAGAGACACCAGATTTACCTTCCATTGCGTACGTTATTAAGTAAAAGGGTGAGCATGGAAAGGGTGAATCAACAGATTTCATGTTTAATATCTGAAACATGTTCCCATCAGCTGTGAATATATCAAAATTAAAAAAATAACCTCGATCTGGAGCTGTAACTCCATATTTGGGCAAGACTGACTGACATAATATGACATATTGATGATGTCAGAGTCACTCTATATTTGGGCAAGTGATGGACAGGAACACACAGACTTCTGTTTTTGTTGGGTACTGCTGTATATTTCCATATGGTTGCTTCACAGGTAGCCTACAGACAGGGGAGCGTATTCAAAGAGGTGGCTGTTGGCCCTGAGTGGGGGTTACAATCAGCATTGCCTTTTGTTCTACATGAGAGACAGGAGGTCTGTCTCCATCCCCTTTCCTGCTTCATACAGGTGCAAATCGAATCAGGGACCAAAAGGGGGATCTATTGTTTGTCTGGGGGGGTCTAACTTTTGGAGGCTGACCCCCACCCACTTATTCAAAATGTGACCACTGCTATAAAGAACCATACTGAAGTGTATCTAACTGTGTGTGCCACTCCAGGCCGTTGGGCTGTGGAGATGGTTGGCTGTTCTATACTGTCTGTACTGTCTGAATAAACTGGAAGCAACGAAACCTCACTAACTAGTGATGACTCCTTCATTCTACAACCATTCATTCTCATCTCTGGGACAACAAACTTATCTGCAATATGGCGTTGTTGGCAACTACAAAAGCAATAGAAACCTTTAAGTCTGTGGTTTTCAGATACCACATTATGGCGTCGAAGTCGGCAGTCGTGTTGGTTTGTTTTTTTGGAGGCGCAAGTCTCCAGGGATACTGAGCCAGGCGTCGAAAGAACGTGCGGCGGGACATCGGGACGACATGACGGCAACTTTTCGAGAATCTACAAGGAGAGGACTTCATGACCAGATCTAGGACGGTTGTACGACTCATCTGGCTGCTCAACATATCTTCTGCGATCGCTAGAAGGGCGCGCTGCGGTGCGGACGGCAGAGCGGAGAAATTGGTGTGTCGAATTTCTTCGTGGCGGGTATGTTGTGGGGAGAGGACAGCGGGTGCCGGCAGAGTGGAGGACTTGCGATGATGGGGTTCTTCGTGAAGAGTGTGGTAACACATCTTCAGCGATCGCAAGTGGAGCGCTCTGTTGTAAACATGCGGCTATCTGTTGGAAAATCTGGGTACGGCGCTGGAGCACGGCTGGGTGAGAAGATGACATTGAGGGAGACTGCAAGAGAGACATTATCGAACGGGACACTGCGCATATGGGACCTGGGGTTATGTTTTTGTGATAAGGGTGGGTTAAACTATGGGGCTATGGCTGCCATGGGAAGTGATGCGAGGGTATTTTTTTACTTTCTGGTCTCCTGTGTTTAATGTGAGTTTACTTTGTGGGTTATTGTTTCATTGGGGGGTACGCTGCCTTCTTTTTTCCGTGTGGGCACTTTCGTGGTAGTTGTCATATATGCTTGATGGTACGGTGTAAAACTTAGGGATAAGTATTAGGCTATCTTTGAGTATATTTTGGTGACTGGGCGGGGGGGGCATTGATCTTGGGGGGTGGTGTTATCGCTTGGTGGGCGTGATTCGACTGTGTGCTGTCAGCTTCCACTGGGTGGGGGCTGTGTAATGTTTTATCCTGGAGTTTAAAAGGCTAACAGAGGGATCCTGCACGCTAATTAGTTTTGGGGGATGTGTCTATTGATGTAATTCACCGTGTCGCTGTACTATGTAATCTTGGTTTTTGTATGTGCATTGTTCTGTGTGATGTTGTTTGCTGTTTTAGTTTTCCTGAATGTTAACTTTTTTTCCTGGTTGGTGTTCCGGTCGCTTTTCATGGGGGGCGGGTTCTTTGTGGTTCTTTTGAAATATACGTGTTTGTGGAAGACGTTTGAAGTCTCCCATGGGGGGTCTGCTGTATATTTCCATATGGTTGCTTCACAGGTAGCCTACAGACAGGGGAGCGTATTCAAAGAGGTGGCTGTTGGCCCTGAGTGGGGGTTACAATCAGCATTGCCTTTTGTTCTACATGAGAGACAGGAGGTCTGTCTCCATCCCCTTTCCTGCTTCATACAGGTGCAAATCGAATCAGGGACCAAAAGGGGGATCTATTGTTTGTCTGGGGGGGTCTAACTTTTGGAGGCTGACCCCCACCCACTTATTCAAAATGTGACCACTGCTATAAAGAACCATACTGAAGTGTATCTAACTGTGTGTGCCACTCCAGGCCGTTGGGCTGTGGAGATGGTTGGCTGTTCTATACTGTCTGTACTGTCTGAATAAACTGGAAGCAACGAAACCTCACTAACTAGTGATGACTCCTTCATTCTACAACCATTCATTCTCATCTCTGGGACAACAAACTTATCTGCAATATGGCGTTGTTGGCAACTACAAAAGCAATAGAAACCTTTAAGTCTGTGGTTTTCAGATACCACAGTACGCATTTAGATCTTTGTTGAGTTGAGAGAGTTCCTCAGCAGGAATGTTTTACATTAATTATTGGACATTGTAAATATGACAACAGAGAACATGGCTTCAGTAATAATCAAACCGACTCATCTACTGTCTTGTATTATAAGGGCAGGCAAGTTCTAGACCTGAACCGGACAAGGACTTCCTTTGTATTTGAGAGAAGTTTTGTCACTGGAGAAGGAGTAGGATCCTTATAATATACACCAAAACTGGAGACAAAGGTTTTTCTAGCACCTTCACCGGGGAACGGAGACCTAAAGGAGACCAGGTGTTTGAAGCATTAGGAAGTGCCGATGAATTGTCTTCAGCCATAGCCATAATTCACTTATCAGCTAGACAGGATACAGTGTGTTATGCAAGATGTGGGCTCAAACATCGCCACCCCTTTGTCATATGCACGAGAAAGTCACGTGAAGAAAAACAGATTCTCCCCTCAACCAGTGGTGGACTTGGAACGCTGGATTGATGAATTCACAGACAAACTCTCACCGCTCACCAACTTCATCTTACCCTCAGGGGGTAAGAGCAGCGCTGCTTTGCATGTAGCTCGGACAATCTGTCGCAGAGCGGAGCGTCGTGTTGCTCCTATCGTGTGCTCAGGTGAGGCAGATCAAGATGTTGCCACGTTTTTAAACAGGCTGAGTGATTACCTGTTTACTGTGGCCAGATATGCAGCAATGAAAGAAGACAATGAAGAGAAAATGTACAAAAGAAAATAACAATAAAGTAGCCTACATTCTGGGGGAATTAAGGACAAGTGTGGAATATATAAATGTGAATATGCCAATAACATTTTTGTTGCTATCACTGTGCTTCACAATGATGTTACATGTGGGACTTAATTAGATGTGTATGGCAAATTGGACTGATATTACATTGAGAACATACAGGCAGACAGTGGATCAAATTATTTTGTGCTACATGTTGCACTACATCCAAACAGACAAGCCTACCCCTTAGATTGGCCTTGAAGTTTAACACGGTCTTAAGGTCCTTGCACACTGGTGCGTATTTCCGTCCGAATATTGGAGCAAATTTCGGAGCATGTAAAAAAAGAAATTGACCTCACGTTATGTCAATCACGTTTGAACAATGCAGCGAAATATTTCGTCCGTATTAAGGTTTTTCGGACCAGGGTTGATTTTTTGCATTTTCCGCAGCTGTCTTTCATCTTTTGAGCAGTCCCAGGTAGCAATTCATGCCAGATTTCTAGAGTGATGACTCAAGGTCTCCACACCCCGCCGACCGGAGCGTCCGGCCGTCGGGACCCACGGTCTCCATGTGCCGTTCTTGCTCATCGTCTACCCGGTGCAGTACCGAGCGCCTCCTCATATTGTGTCCTTCTATAAAACGTGAATGTTCTATGTTTTCAACAAGCTTTATAAATTGATGAAACAATTAAAAGGAACGTCAAGAAGTTAGCGCACATTATGCAATGAAAGAGAACAGCTACCAGAACAGCATTATGCATGACTGGGCAGTGGTGTAAAGTAACTAAGCACTTGTACTCAAGTACTGTACTTAAGTACAATTCTGAGGTACTTTTACTTGTCTGGAGTATTTCCAATCTGCACTACTTTTACTTCTACTCCACTACATCTCAGAGGCATATCGTACTTTTTACTCCACTATAATTATTTTAAAACTTTAGTTATTAGTTTCTTTGTAGATTTTGGTTATTATTACAAAACAACCACTTCAGCCCTATATACATTTCGGCCATTTGTAATAGCAGATCTACAAGCTCACAATGCATCGCATTGTGAGGAGTGGAAACCGAGCTAAACTTCCTAACCGTCTGTCCATTGTACCAAGACATCAGAGACACATACTTCCCACAGATTACAACCACACACGGAGATTTTGAAAACATGACCAATGACAAAAAACTCCCATATCTGCTAGGCGAAGTACAACAATGTGCAAACACAGCAGCAAGATTTGTGAGTTGCTGTGATAGGAGAAGGATATCAAACGGAACACAACCACCATAAAGACTAATCATTGTGTATATTCCTGCACTATACCTGCACCCAGTGATCTTGGTACATAGAAATTGATCTATTGAAGATTCTGACTTTCAAATGTACATATTTTTTGTTTTGATTGTATTTCTGTATTGTTGTATTGTGCTTTCTGCTTTGGCAATGTAAACGTATGTTTTCTCATGCCAATAAAGCCCTTTGAATTGAATTGAATTGAATTGTGAGCCTGTAGATCTGCTACTTTCAAAATATTTTTATACATCCTAATATACAATAGAGAGTTGCGCGCATCCGTGGCTGTTTGTGTGTCTGCCTCACCAGCCTGTTTGTGTGTGTGTCTGCATTCATACGGGTCCTCATGCTCTCTCTCTCAATACAAACTGATGGTCACTCGGGGGGGGGGGTGGGTTGTTAGGTTAAGACAATGACAGGGGCCAGTTTGGAATTGCAGCCCCCTGAAGGTGTTTTTTTAGGTCAGTTTTGAAAGTGAGTCGGGTTGTACACTCCTTTACTCGTTTTGGTAGGGCATTCCACAGTTTTGTTGCATAGCATGAGAATGAGTTAATTCCCTTTGTAGTGCCAAATCTGGGTTGAACATGATCCTTGGAGCTGCCTCTGGTGTTGTGTTCGTTGACTTCATTTACGTGTGGTGGTCTTCTTTTCAATATGTGGCTCCAGTGTTGCTAGCAAAGCATCAAACTGGGCCACTGACATCCTAAAAGAAAATGTAAAACCATCCAGCTTCTTGAACAACGTATGAAACTCTCCTTCCTGTTTACAGAATGTCAACCCAAAGATTCTATTTTCCTTTTTCTTTTTTTCACAAGTGACGGGACCAAAAAATCATCTTCACTTCTTGATGACAAAAAAATAAGATTGTTTTGCGAAAACATTGAAACAAATATAATTAATACGCATCGGACTCAGTGTGCAAGGATATTGTGCGTGACTTTTTTCTTTGCGGATTTCTCTCTCTCACGTAATCTCTCAAGAGAAATTAAAAATAAAAGATCTCGTATTCCTTTTTTTACCGAATAGGTTCCCAGATTGTTCTTAATGTGGTGAATCAATCCATCCATCCACCCATCCATCCATACATCTTCAACCACTTATCCACTTATTTTCAAATGTTTTTTCTTCGTCTAGATTTTATCCTGAGAGCCATCATCTTTCTCTTCATAATCTATTATGCTTGGACCCCGTTGCCACCTGCAGTTGTTTTTGTATTTTTTTTATTTTTATAGTGGGATCACAGTTATTTTGTCTTTTTATAGGGGTGTTATGTTTACAGTTGTTGTTGGCAGTCATGACAGCCAGTTCCCATCTGATGTCATGTGGGAGTTCAGACTGCTCCACACCGTACTGAATAACTGCTAGCTTGCATAACATCTTCAGATTAGGACTTAAATCTAAGATATACAGCTCAGGTGTGTGGTATCCTCCAAAGAGGATGATACGTTCTCCCACCATGCAACAACCCATCCAAGATACATGACCACACAGGGCTTTCCCTTTGGGCTCAACCTTCTTCCATGAGAAGGTCTGTGGATTGATTTTCCACAGATCATTGAAGTACTGGTTCCATTTGAAGCCACCAAATATGTACAGCTCTCCATTGTAGGCAAAGGCTGAATGACCATGACCCTCTAGAATAAGCTGTGCAGAGGGCGTGGTCAACCAGCTGTTGGTCTCTGTGTCAAACACTCTGATGATGTTATACTGGCCACCCTGGTTCCCCCAGCCCCCAAATACAAACATCCTTGTCCCGATGATGGTGGCAGAGTTACTTGATGAAGCAGGTGGTGGTGTGCCTCTGGTGTTAATTAAAGACCAGACCATTGTGGTGGTGTCCAACTTGTAGATGTCATTAGTGCGTCCAGTCATCTGGGTGTCTCCTCCAAAGACATACATGACCTTCCTCAAGACACAGGCTGAGTGGTGGCACCTGTCCTCCGGAACAGTACCAAAAATATTGTGTTTGGACCATCTGTGGTTGTCAACATCAAATGAATAAAGCACGTTACAGTAAGGATATCCCCCCCAGATGTATGCAATATCTTCTACCAGAACAGCTGTGTGGCCCCCGTGCACGCAGGGAACCTCAAGGTGATGTTCTCCTCTTCCATTTGTCCATGGGGGCAACTTCCTCCAGCGTAGAGACACTGTGTTGAAGATGTGGACTTCAATCTGATCACTGTTGTTCTTGTTACTGTATCCTTCAAAAGAGTAGAGCTTGTGTCCGACCACCACAGAAGTTGGGTAGGAAAGCCTATGTGCTCCTTTCAGATGTACTGTCCAGTTAAACATTTCACACACCAGCACCACTTTGTGAATCAGTGCAACTAATTTACAGAAGAGGTTGTTAGAAGGTAGGGTAATATGTTTCCAAAAGTTCCTGACTGGTGTTGTGTTGGAAAATAACATTTTAAAATAACAAAATTTAAAAGGACAATTACATCTGATGTAATAATGATGTTTTCAGGGGCGTCACAGGGGGGGTGTAAGTGGGACTGAGTTAATAGGGCCCCCCCCCCCCTCCCCCGGGGAAAAAAAAAGAATTTGGTGCTACGCCCCTGTGTGATATCATTGCGTGATGACAACATTATATGGAATAGCTACTTTACTCAACCTGAATGGCTATTTTAGCAACATCTATGATCTGAATTGTGTCAGTACTATGACACCAGTAATCCATATGTGGGCATATTGTGATAAAGACACACTATCTGTGTGAATTAATGACTCCACTGACAGGAGGGACAATTATAACGTAGCTTTGTGATGCTTAGCTGGAATTAGGACCATGCTTATTAACATTCATTCAAATATGAATTATGTATTCCTGCACCCAGTATGAGTTCCAGTCTGTGCACTAGGAATATTTTAGTCTTGCTGCTTCAACAAGACTTCCGAAAAAGTATTGCGATTATCTGAAATACTTGCGATCAGGTCATTATATAATTGTGACATACCTAATTTTTCCTTTTCCTTTGCTGGATGCTGCTGCAGTTTATGTTGTATGATGTTTTTGTTGTATGCTGTTCGTGTCATGTGCTGATGTGGTTCAAGATGTACAGTGGCTCTGTTGCTGTCATGTTGGGGTCCGGTGTGGCAGTGAAACATGTTCAGTGACTGTTGGTTTGTGGCTCTGGAATTGAAAGCTGATGTGTTCCAAAAATGTGTTTTGCAAAATTAGACCTGCTGGTGGCGCTATAACAGGCCAATGTTAAAAAGGGTGGCATTTGTTCCTCAACAAGTGTGAATGTGCGTGCAAAGTTTGACCGCAATCTTAGTCAATCAGGATGGAATATGAAAAATCAAACAATCCGTCTTGATCACTTTACTATAGAGATCATGTGTACCGGTTTGCGTGAAATTTGGATAAAATGTGAAGGAGTAATATAAAAAAATGTTATGTTTGTGTTATGTTTTACATAAGTCGGCCTCCTGGTGGCGCTATAAAAGGCAGATGTGAAAAATGCAGGGCAAAGGTTTTTCCTTGGCCTCTAGGGAGTGCACATACAAAGTTTTACACAGATCAGTGCAGTAATAGGTAAAAACACGAATCGGCCTGTTATAGCGCCACCATGAGGCTGATTTAAAAATGTTCCAGTGGCATTTCACAAAATTTCACAGAAATTGCATGCTGTGTTCATGATTTGAGGCATCTTGTTCAAAACAGAGCACTCCTGCAAACTTTGAAGCCATTTTTTGCCAATCAGGATGGAATATGAAAAAACTGAAAGACCCATTTCGTTTAATGACTATAGAGATACTGTGTAGCGATTTGCGTGATGTTTGGACAAAATCCTATTGTCAAAATGTTGTTTTGCAAAAAGCGGCCTCCTGGTGGGCAGATGTGACTTATAAGCTTTGGAATGCGTTCTGAGGGCAGCATTCAATTTCATTGGTCCTCGTGACTGGCCAATCAGAAGCAGTGAGAGGCGGGCTGGGAGGCGGGGTCATAGAATTTTGAACTGTGCAGCGGCAGCCATATTTGATCAGCCAGTCTACTGCTTAAACCACAATATTCTGCCTTTTTCTTCAACCACAATATTGCTGCATGTGTTCTGTCTCCTGATTGGATGACATATTTATCTTGACCTGAAAATGTATTTTCTTTTTGCTAAAGAGCTGGGGAAACACATAGATCAAAACATATCACTACACCCCTTTAAGCACATCAGTGCCAGTTTACACATTGCATTGTAGAGTTTGAAACTCTATCTGTGTCTAATCAGTTAGAAGACACAAGTTGTGCACGTTGTGGAATGTTTTGGTGGATGCTTGTCCCATTGTTAATGGACAGGTGAGAATTGGTTAGGGCGTGTAACCCTATTGCTGAATGAATAGGCCATTCAATTTGCATGTATTCCTTTTAGTATGATAAATAGTGAGCATATAGCCCCCTACAGTATTGTGTAAATGAGGTGGAATGAAGAAAATAACCTGTTTAAACCTAAATCATGTTTTCATGATTCTGGCCACCTCCGATACATGTTTATATCCTTATTGAAAACATCTTGCCGTTCCCATCCCAGTAGTATAGTGACATATGTCAAGAGTGTGCCATTGGCCATTTAATGTTGCTTAAGTCACAAGATAATGTTACTTAGACCATTTTATTGTCACAAGACAATACAACGGAAGCAATGTTACAACCTTTTAAGTTGGCATCATTCAGAAGTAATTTGGCCTAAGTCAGGTTACAATTTTTACAACGTAAATGTGTCATTTAATCCTCTTATGTTACATAATTGACATACAGCGTTATTTGGATATGCCATTATTTTGTGATGACATGCAGGATTTATGACAGGATTGGGTTGATCTTCTCTCTATTCTACTTTACCACGCTGCCATGTTCAGAAAGACATATAACCCAGAGCATGTCTTTAAACTACATGTCATAGTGTCAGATTTTTCCACTAGTACCCACTGCCCCCCCCCAAAAGAAAGAGTTAAAATAGCATCACAATAATTTTAACCAGTTTAACTTCACCATCACTATTTGAAACTAAACAATCTAAAAGCTCACAATGCTGTTGGAACGCTGCTGTGAGCTTGTATATCTATACAAAATAAGAGGTTTTTGTTAAATTTTGATGAAAGTATTGTATTTTGTATCTTGGTAGACAGCATCATTCCAGTACAGTATGTGAATGATTGTACCTCATGCACATGTTCAGACTTTGGAATAGGACAAATCTTCTGCTACATAATGGACAACCATAAGACTTTCCCTCTATCTGAACCGTTGTGTTGCTTCAGAGTTTCATTTTAGACTAAAGCTGAAACATCTTACACAGCAAAAAGATATCAGTCATCATGTGCTGCTTCAGGTTTTTTAGACTGAAAAAAAACTGCACAGTTAGGGCTTTCCCCCTGTATGTATCTTCATGTGCAGCTTCAGACTATGTGCACGACTAAAGCGGTTCTCACAAACTGTACAGCTATAGGGTTTTTCCCCTGTATGGATCATCATGTGCTTCTTCAGACTACTCATTTGACTAAAGCTGATGCCACAAACTGTACAGCTAAATGGCTTTTCCCCTGTATGGATTCTCATGTGCCTCTTCAAATTTTCATTTAGACTAAAGCTGCCTTCACAAACTGTACAGCTAAAGGGTTTTTCCCTTGTATGAATCCTCATATGCTTCTTCAGACTCTGCATTTCACTAAAGCTGTTGCCACAAACTGTACAGCTATAGGGTTTCTCACATGTATGAATCCTCATGTGACTCTTCAGACTCTGTGTGTGACTAAAGCTGTTGCCACAAACTGTACAGCTAAAGGGCTTTTCCCGCGTATGAATCCTCATGTGACTCTTCAGATTACCGTTTTGACTAAAGCTGTTGCCACAAACTGTACAGCTAAATGTCTTTTCCCCTGTATGAATCGGCATGTGCTGCTTCAAACCACTTGCTCGACTAAAGCTTTTGTCACAATCTGTACAGCTAAAGGGTTTTTTCCCTGTATGAATCATCATGTGCCGCTTCAGAAGAGATGTTTTACTGAAGCGGTTGCCACAAAGTGTACATATGAAGGGCTTTTCCCCTCTATGAGTCATCATGGATGGAATTTGTTTTGATGATTTCACACTGTGGAACAACTTGTTGCTCATAGACAGTCTTTGTCCTTCCACATTTTGTGTCTTGTGTGATTGCAGTGTGTTTAGAATGGACAGGGCTTCCCTGGTCTCCTCCCACTCATCACTGTCTTCAGTATCAGATTCAGAACAGTGTGAATAGAGGAGCAGAGCATCACTAGTTGGTTGTGATGCATCACTGTCCTCTGCACAGGCTTGAATTTGTTTGTGTGCAGATGAGGTGCTGGCTGGAGGGACTGTTTCTCTGTTTTCAACATCCTCACTTTTCACTGTTAGTGATGTTAACATTGTCCCATCAGCCTCTAATTGGACATCCTCTTGTGTTTGGAATAGCTCCTCTTGCTCCTCTTTAATCTGTGGATATTCTGGTTCCTTCTTGATCAGTCTGTGGCCCCTCTCCTTATGTTCAGGTGAAGACTCCTCTTTACAAACAGGGACACAGTCTAGGTGGAGGAAAATAACATAATATATAGGTCATGGTACTGCATAACCAGACGGGCAAGCACTCTCAACAAACATCTTTCTCAACAGGCATCAGTCTAGCAGTCTATGTATAAATGCACACAATAGCTGTGTGTATATCTGTATGTGTGCGTATCTGTGTGTCCCCGGCATAGTTTATAAAAACACTGTGATGACCAACTTGCAAATAGGAGCAATCACACGTTTGATCGCAGCAATCATTGCATTCACACCTGCATTCACAAGTCAATCGTTCAGCTTAGAAATCAGTCCCAGCAACTACTGCCAATTTTTCTTTTTACATTCATCATCATTCATCATCACTCTCACCTTTGGTGTATCTTGTGCACGGCATACAGAGGCTCTCTTCCTTTATAACCAGTTTCACATCCCTGGTGTGCGATGGATTTGAGGACACCTCCACAACACCTAGTGTTAACTCCACCTACAAAAAACAAATAAACAGAAAAAAGAGGGGACAAAACAGTTGAATTAACTACGTAAACAAACCAATGCTTCTTTATTTTTCATTGTTTCACAATTATTCCATTTATAAATGAAATATTTAATTTAAGCCAGTCTCCTCTTGGATGCAGCGGATTTATCTTCTAAATGTGGTTTCTGATTTAAGAAAAACAGCATTAAAGTTATGGGCCACAAAAACTAAGCCACTTAAACACAACCAACTTGACCCATTCCTTTTATTACCAATTAATCAAATCTCTTCACCACAAATAAAATAAACTGACCTACAAGCTCTCAACACACTGACAATGTGTTGAAAATGCATCGACACTGCGTTAACATTTAACTTGTGAGCTTTTTATCTGCTATGTCTGATGCTATGGTTCAATGTGATGTAATAAAGCCTCAACCAACGGATATAATTTGCATGCAAATTACCTCTTTGCTTTTTGGAACAGCAGTGTGTTCCACAGGGTTCCAAAGATCCAATGGAACTATTTCCTCCTTCACAACCAACAGTCCACTGTTAAACCTTACACGTGTTAGAGGGATGGAACACGCCTTCAACACTACATGCACCTGTGAAATTAAATGCAGGAAAAAAACGATTGATGACATCTTATCTCATCAAAAACACAACATACTCACAACAAAATAGATGACAGATTATAATAGTTATGCAATAACACATACATAAGTAACACACCTGGTGCTCAACCTTCCTCCTTTTGGGTTCTCTACACGACTGCTCAACTTCCCCAGGTTGGTTCATCTATAATGATAAATGGCTCGGTATTAAACACTTTTAAAAGGATAAACAGAGGTTGCACTGAGCAATCTACAGTGCGAAAGTGAACTGTTATTTTATAATACATAACACGAACGTTTAGACAGTTGTCTTCTTCAAAGTTAGTATTAAACAATATACTATTTAACCATTACTACGGTAAATTCTAAAACACACAATTACACTTTGCAACCTATTACCTTTTTGTTCAAGTCTTCCTCCATGTAAAATCCTTCCAAATGGGATGAAAGGTCTGGTTCTCTGTCTTGTCTCTGAATTTGCTGAAAGCACAAACAACAGAGACTACAACAATGTTATGGTACTTATACCTGAGGAGCGTCTTTCACACATTGAATTCAACCAATCAGGGCAGAGTAAAGGAAGTGGGGGGAGCTAAGATGCTTCCAATGGCCCTGGAGTTACATTCACATTAGCAAAGCACATCAACTATCTGAAAACATTTTTAACTATATAACTATATAATATTTTAGCATCTTTGAATTTCAGAAATAAATAAATATATATATATATATATATAAATTACAATTTACAGACGAGTGGGATGTCATGTCAGCTGTTGTCCAGGCATATACAAATCCCTGAATGTCCCTTTAATGCCCATACATGGTGATCCCTGTTTTCATCAATATGACAAATCAGTCCCAGCAACTACAGCCGATTGCACTTTTTTCTAAACATATGAATTTTAGAAATAATATATGTATATATTCGTAGCATATTTTCAACCAATAACTGGTTGGAATACAAAATAAATGCATTAAACTCCTTCAGTTTCACCAGTATATCAACATACAAAAAATATCAAACACCTGTTATCTAACTCATTAACTCACACTGTGTTTAACAGTGTCAGTAGAATACATCTTGCAAATTACCCTTTATGATAAAAAAATAATTGGAATGCACCTTTTAAAATGCATTTGCACCATAAGGAGTAAGTGGTAACATTTTCCATTTGAAAGTGCATCTTATAAGATAAAGTAGGATTAAATCCGTTTTTGTTCGGTTTAGTACAATAACAATCACATGCTATATTTTCCACAACACTAGTAAATTATAGCAGAAACATTTCAACAGCCAAATATATCTCACAGAATCACATCCTTCCAGTTCTGACAACGTCAGGACTCAACTCTCACAACAGGGCTTTGCCTGTGTAAACACCCAGTGAGCCATAGTCGTCTATTAGACCTCCGTCTAAAACTGGGTTATAATTGGTCTAAAAGTGAAAGTTTTTTCCAACGTCTATTCTTAGCCTAGACGTTTTTTAAGCGTCTGTATTTAGACCGTTTATATCAGGGGTTTTCAACTGATTATGACCTAGGGACCACCATCCTGACTAAGAGCAACCTGGGGACCACCACCACTATTGTGCATGGTGGGTCCATCATAGACCCACCCCACTTTTTTCCCCGATATTCCGATATGGTCCAACTCCTAATTTCCGATACCGATATATGCCTTTTCACCAAAAGTCAACTAATTGTCAGGAACATCACATATCTTAATCAAATAAAATAGCTATAATATCAACATAATATCTAAAAAAATACAGTGACTTTGTTTGTTTTCAATGAAGTGAGTCCTGTAACTCAATGGTTAGATTAGATGTTGGCCTATTTGACAGTGCAGAAGCATAATTGCTTTTATGCCTATAACATTAACGAGCGTCAACGAGTGTCAGCTGGACACTAGACTGAAAGAACGAGCCCAATCGATGGTCTTGAAGCGCGGATCCAAACCCAGCCGCAGGGATTCCTGCGGCGCTTCCTTTTGCTTCACCAATCTATGTCCCCGCCTCCCCTCCCCCCCGCCCCCCGCCGGCCTGTGCACGGAGCACGCTGACGTCACCAAATTTAGAGCGACGCCCCTCTGCACTCTGATTGGTTAGGAGATAACAAGGTCCTAAGACCAGCGTTCCTGCATGGTTCGCACAGCCTTTTTTTCTTTTGAAAAAAAAAAAAAAAAGGCATGGGTTTCCGAGGCTGGACACAGACACACACACACCTGCCCTCTGCAGTGCTCTAATTTGAAAGTGACTGGGGTCTGTCCCTTTTCTCAGCAAAAGCCCTTGAATATGATGGAATATGATTAAAGATTACTGTGATTATGGAAAGCTCACATTTCATATCACACACACCATATAGTGAGAACTCCTGAAACGTATTAAAAGCAAAACACATTTTTTGAATGCATGGCCAGGGACCACCTATACCTCCGCGGACCACCGGTTGAAAACCCCTGGTTTATATTATAGACGTCATTTCCAGTGGTGGAAAAAGTAAAAGTACTAACATATTTGAAAATAGCAGATCTAAAAGCTCATTGCGTTGCGACACGTTGTGAGCTTGTAGATCTGCTATTTTCAAATAGCCACGATATAAAACAGGGCTAAAGTGGTTAATGTGTGTTTTATAATGTAATAATTGATATCTGCAAAGTAACTAGTAACTCAAGTTTTCAAATAATTGTAGTGGAGTAAAAGTACAATATTTGCCTCTGAGGTGTAGTGGAGTAGAAGTAAAAGTACTGGAAATTGGAAATACTCAAGTAAAGTACAAATACCTCAAAATTGTACTTAAGTACAGTACTTGAGTAAATGTACTTAGTTACTTTCCACCACTGAAAACAGTTAATCAACATCTAGGCTAAGAATAGACGTTGGTTTTAGCCTAGCTCCATAAAGAACCTCTCACTCCGCTATACAGCTCCGAGATGAGGTTCTATGTCGTTACCTTCCAGAATCGGGTGAACGTCCGCCAAGGCTCCGCTGTTTACCCTTTTGTATACGTCGTATCCCAAAACTAATGGTAGATTCCAAGCCGCACGGATGTTTAAAGTTTGGTTCGGCGCATAAAATTTTAGGAACGGAATGAAACTACACGTTTAAATCGCTTATTCAGTCAGCCTGTGGCCATGTTTCCCATTGTAGCCAAACCGGGAGCAGTACTGGCAGCGGACGTAGGGGGGTTTTCCGGGTTGAATGGGAAACATGGCCACAGGCTGACTAAATAAGCGATTTAAACGGGTAGTTTCGCACCGTTCCTAAAATTTTATGCGCCGAACCAAACTTTAAACATCCGTGCGGCTTGGAATCTACCATTAGTTTTGGGATACGACGTATACAAAAGGGTAAACAGCGGAGCCTTGGCGGACGTTCACCCGATTCTGGAAGGTAACGACATAGAACCTCATCTCGGAGCTGTATAGCGGAGTGAGAGGTTCTTTATGGAGCTAGTTTTAGCCTAGCCCTTAGACGTATTTTAGACGTC